>NW_027133034.1:26750000-27235000 GCF_026122565.2 Emydura macquarii macquarii
CCAGCAAAATTTATGTCGCTCAGGGGAGTGTTTTTTCCACACCCTTGAGCAAGAAAAGTTTTGCTGGTATAAGTGCTAGTGTAGACAAGGCCTCAGCATTCACATTGTTTCTTTGCTCTCACTGCACTGGGAAAGCTGAGTAGTAATACTTAACTCTCTATTCCTACATGAAAAATAAATGCTTGTTATATTTATATCTCCACAGGGAAATGGGTGTGTATTAGAGAAATTCTCTAACTACAAAATGCTTCCCAAAAAAAAAAGAGAAGAAAAAAAAAAGAGAGAAGTATGGATATCTTACCAACTCAAAGCACCCAGACTAATTACGCAGGCAAAATGATAAAGTTAAAGAGCTTAGTGATGAATTCTCAATTACTGTGGATAATAAGGCCATTTATTTATTAAGGATTATAGTTTTATTAGCATTGTATTATTCGTTTGAAGGTCAGAAAAATCTGCTTTTCAAATCACTTTGGGACTACAAGTACTGCAAAAAAGTTATCTTATTTAGTCTCAAAACTAATATCAGCATTAATACAACATTAATTCATGACAACGTTTTATAGGTCCATTCAGACATCAGGCCTCAGTTTTTTCATACCCAGCCATGATCTTGAAAGGTAATGGGTGTGTGGTGTGATATTTTCTTTGCTCTATATTTTTCAATAAAATTTAACACCTTGCAATCCCCTGGTTGCTTCCAATTGAGAAACACTGCCTTAAATGTTTGGTACAGGAGATCTGTTGAACTTTTTGCATCTAGATTCTAAGCCATTTGTTCAAATCCAGCACAAAACAATAGTGATAGAAAGTTGTTAGGTACTGATATTGACCTGCATTGACTTGACTGACATTGAAGTGAGTTGGTGGTCTCAGTCCAGTTTGCTAGTGGACAGGTACCCATCCCACATACTGGTTGTAGTTAAAATGAGTTGTTAGCTTATCTTTTTTTTTTTTTTTTTTTTTGGGGGGGGGGGGGGGGGGGGGGGGGAGGGTAATGAGTTGGTACTCGTTTTAGTCCAAATATGGTGGTTCTGGATGAGGGTGCTTCAACAGAGGGACTTTTTTAGGCCAGCCACATAAAAATACATGGCTCACACAGTTAAGGGTTCAAATATTAAAATACTTTCCTAGTTAGTTCTGTCTTTATGAAAACATAGAACAGTATAAGGTAAGGTAAGATTTCTCTGGCATCTCAAATACATGTACTTTGATCCTGTGACAGAGCTGCCTCCCCCCACTCCCTCACCTTTTCCTAGGCACAATGGCTCAAGTGCTAAACTTCCCACTTACAACATCAACCAACCTGTCCAATAGGCTTATGGGAAAACATTCATTATCATAATAATGAAGTCTTAACAGCAACAGCTGTCTCTAAAAGCTCTCCTGTACCATATCTCCTGATATCCTGCCTCTTTATGGGAATGGAAGCAGAGAGCTTCTCAACATTTAGCATGGAGAAGGTAAGCACCTCACAAGAAACAGTGGAGCAATTAATTGTTTCTTGGGAGGTTTTACAAGGTATCTATCTTAACCCTCCCATCTCATTACCAAGGGATGGCTACATCACCTTTGCCCTCCCCTCTTTTCTACACTATTTTGCTACCTTTTTGTTGTTATCTTCTTATTTAATTTTCAGGTACCCACTACCCTACCTCCAAATTCCAGAAAGAACACTTAGGGTTGGTAAGAGTAGTTCTTAACTGTTTGTTGTCAGACTTCGGTGGGCATGTCTAATGAGGTCCTGTAGCGGTTAGTCCTGTGTCCAGTACTAGTCAATATTTTCATTAATGGACTTGGATAATGGAGATTATGTGTACAAAATTTGTGAAGGAGGGGTTCAAGGCTTTGACTTTGAAGGTCAGGATTAGAATTCAAAACAACCTTGACAGATGAGAGATTTGGTCTGAAATCAACAAGATGAAATTCAGTGAAGACAAGTGCAAAGTACTGCACCTAAGAAGGAAAAATGAAAAGCACAACTACAAAATGGGGAATAACTGGGTAGGTGGTCGTACTGATGAAATGGATCTAGGGTTTATAGTAGATCACAAAATGAATATGAGTAAACAATGGGACGCAGATGCAAAAAAGGCTAATATTCTGAGGTGTATTAATAAGAATGTTGCATGTAACAGGAGGAAATTGTTCCACTGTGCGCGGCCCTGGTAAGACCTCAGTTGGAAATATTGTCTTCAGTTTTGGGCACCCCACTAAGTATAGATGTGGATAAATTGGTGAGGGTCTGAAGGAGAGGAACAACCACCACCACCAAGATAAAAAGTTAGAAAACCTGATGTATGGGGAAAGTTAAAAAAACTGGGTCTTGAGAAAAGACGACTGAAGGGGGACCCGATAACAGTCTTTAAATATGTTATAGGCTGTAATAAAGAAGACAGTGAACAATTGTCCTGCATGTGCACTGAAGGTAGGACAAGTAGTAGGACACGCAATAGAGATTTAGATTAGATATTAGGAAAAACTCAGTAAGTATAAGGGTAGTTAAATTCTGGAACAAGCTTCAAAGGGTGGCCGTGGCATTGCCATCATAATGTCATTGGAGTTTTTTAAAAACAGGTGGACAAGCACCTGTCAGGGATAGGTAAGTTTACTTGGTTCTGCCTCAGTGCAGGGGGCTGAACTTTATAACCTCTTGAAGTCTCTTCCAGCCCTACATTTCTATGATTCTAGCTATAATGACCAAATTTCTCTCATTAGTATGAAGCAAGTGATGTCCATTATTTGTTTCTTAATCACATCAATGGAAGGCCATCTATTGTATGTAGATATTTGTCATAGGGAAACACTTGCATTTAGGGGCAAATCTTGCCCTATCTCTAAGGCTAGCAGAGGTGCCGCTGGTATGGTTCTACTGGGCAAGGATGGAGCTGGATTTGAGGCTGTGCAGGGGCTACACAACCTTATGTTAAGCAAAACCCAGCTCCATGGGGGCCCCCCTGCCTGACAGCGTGGAAGGGAAGGGGGGGATAGGCCCAGAGAATCAGCTGCTTCACATGTTTTATCCCTACCCTGCCATATTGGAAGCATGCTTATACTGCAGAGCATAAGTCAGCCATTTATCTAAAGTAGCCCCAGTTGAGAACCCGGAGGGCTGATCCATGTCCTGAAAGAGAGGGAGTTTATTCCCACCAAGATATTCAAATGCTCAACTCAATATTTTCTTCACTCCTTGGATTTGCCCATTAGGAGTCGTATGTAAAATACAAATACATTTTGAGCCTGATCCAAAGCCCACTGAAGTCATTAGAAAGACTCCACTGAATTTTGGATTGTGCCCTAATAATCCAACGAAACAGCATTTTTTTCATGTAAATACTGACATTCGTTGTCCACTATTTAGCAGGACACTTGAAGCCAGACAGGTTGCATGCTCCTGAAGTTCATGTTATCTATTTGAACAGCCACACAGCTGACAACTGCAAATATTGAAACTTCTTTCTTCTATTAGAGTCTCAAAGCACACCACTGCCATTGTTTGTATGAGCTACAAAATGGGGGTGAACAAGTGAAAGCTGATGACTTATTGAAGAATTCAGTATTCTTCCTGCCAGCGTAAGGCAGCCTAGGAGAATACTCTCAGGCATGAACCTTACTGCTGCTTAGAAAAGGGACAGTGTTCACCCCCTTCTAGTAAGTGTAGCCATTATAGTTGTAGGTAGATCAAACATGTTACCTTACACCCATACTGACAGGCCACAGACCCTTGAAGCCATTGAGTAGCAGTGAATATGCTAGATTGTCCCTCTCCTGGAATCCAAGTATTCTAGAGTGCTGCTGCTACATGTGTGTGTTGGGAAGGGAACATGGGATAAGCTCGATACCATCTTCCTCCACTGTACAATTGTAACCATGTGGCAGAGAGAACTGTTAGGCCCTTAATCAAGCATAAGTTTAATTTATCCATTGGTTTAATATGCATCAATGTTGGAGTAATAAAGATAACATTTCGCATTTGTAGATCTCAAAGTACTTCACAAAGGTTTTGCAACGGTACTTGAAGTAACACATTAAGACAAATCAAATGACAGTTCTTTCCTTTAGCAGGATCAATGTGGATCCACTTCTCCTGCTCTAAGCAGGTGAAATCAGCAAGAGTCACATCAAAGACACTTTCAAATTTTATATTTGCAATCTGTTTTTTTTGTTATTAGCATTTTCTCTGGTACATATTAATTATTTCAGACCTCTGCCAACATGTGTGGTAATATCCAGCTGCAGTCTATTTCAAAAGGGAAATGTCAAAGATTAAATTCAAATGAAGGATGACATTTCAGAGTCTGCATATTCCATGAATAATAGCTCTCCTCCACTTCCTGGAAACTTTAATGTTAGAAAATACTATATTTAAAGAAAAATTGGAAATAAAAAAAGATGTATAATCTTTTGACATAAGATCTCTAGAACCCGAATCTCCTTTCCAGAGGCAAAACACTCTTGGAAACAAATTCAACTCTTTCAAAGATCTACAAGCTTCACTCGCAAAATACTGACAGATGACTGCACTTGATCAGAAAAAACTAAAGCAAAAAACAAAACAAAACACCCCACACAGGATTTATTCCATATTTTGCCCTCTGATTTTTTTTTTGACTGTGGGTGTGTAGGCAGGATGTAGATATGCACTACCTGCTTTTCACGGGACTTATTCAGCAATATGTCTGAGCTTGTCTAAGACACTCTAGAGGAAATCATAGTGTATTGTACACTTTCCCTTCAATAGGCATGTTATGGCAACTTAGGCTCCTTCTAGATTTCCTCTAAATCACAGGATAAAATTCAGAGGTGGTGGATAAGTTTGATCTACAATAACTTAGACCCTCTCTTCCCATTTACCCTTTGGAGCTTCTTACAATTAATTTTAATTGCGGTAGCATCTATTGACCCATTCTACTAGGCATGTACAAACATGTAGCAAAAAGAGTTGCTGCCCCAGAGTTAAAATGTTGGGTTTATGAAAAGAAACACAATGGGTATAGAACAGACAAACAGGGTTAATTCAGGCAGAGAGGCTAAACAGTAAAACAAGCATACTTTTTCTTTCAGTGTTCTCGGGAGTTTGAGGTGGTGTGACTTGTACCTCAACGAGCCAAGAAGCTAGATTGGGTGTAAGTAGCACACTAACGGCTTGTTTTCACAGGGAAATTGACCAGAGTAGTTATAGTGGAATAATTATTATTATAACTGTTCCCATGTTGACAAGCCTTAAGAGAGCTTAAATGAGCATAAATTATACTTCACGTCTGAATTTGACTTTAAGACATGGCCCGTATTTTTGGTCAAAAATACTATAGACCAAAATGTGAATCTCTGGTTTAATGTTTATAGCCAATGTTTGTGAACTTGATAGAGGTGCTGAGAATCTGTTGTTCTCATTGGTAGTTGTGGATACTCAGAATCTCTGAAAGTGAAGCCACTTATTGTCGAAATTTAGGATTTAGGAACCTAAGCTTAAGGCACCAAGTTTTGGCTTGCTATGTGTCCACCATGTGCCTCATTTTGGCTGTAGAACAGGTGTCCTGCTTATTTGTCTAGCACCTTTATGGATCAGTCCTATAGAATTTAATAGAGGATTTCTTTTCTATAGATTTAAAAAACACATGCTATAGAATTCGATAATCATATCAATTCTGTAAGATTGTTCAGAAAGCCTCTAAAATGTTTATTGGACTGTAAGCACATTGTCTCCGTGGGAGGCCACAGCGGCTTCCTACAGACAGGGAATAGCTCGCGCTTGGCGAGTGAGTAGTCCTAGTAATCCACCCTTAGGCAGGGTGAGCAGCAGTCAATCGCTCAGGCCCTCAGTCAGGGCGAGCGAGCAAGGAGTTAGTTGCTCCAACCCTTAGGCAGGGTGAGCATTGAGCGAGGCAACGGCTTCTGGAGCGGTCAGGAGAGCAATTCTCCTGGGGTGGCTAGGGAAAAGGGGAAGGGGAGGGGGACGCAGGCCCACCCGTTTCCACTGCGTCCCAGCCCAGGGCCCCTGTAGTGGCAGAAGCGGCTGCCACTGTGTCGGCGGGGCTTCCGCCGCAACACACCGACTATACTGTGGCTTCAGCCACAGGCCGTGGCTGTCCCTGGACTGCTTCCTTCCCACCGACCCCAGTACCTGCCTCCTCTGGGCTGCCGGGGTAGTCCGCCGGGCGTAGCGCCGTCAGTCCTTCCGCATCGACCGGGGGTAAGGCGGGGAGCACCTCTTCAGGGGGCAGCTCCTCAAGGTTGTTGTAGGCGGGGAGAGGCTCAGCCTCTGGCAGCTCCTCCAAGTCCTGCCCCGACTCTGGGAGGGGCTCGGCTGCCGGCAGCTCCTCCAGATCCGGCCCGGCCTCCGGGGGTGCCGGCCACTCGGGCTGGTCCGGGGTCTCAGCCCAGTCCGGGGGTTCTGGAGCACAAGCCCAGGCTCGGGGTCGGGGTAACTCGGCCCAGTCATCCTGGCCAGGTTGCCTGGTCCAACTCTGTGAAGGCCCTATCCAGTCCCCAGGCCCAGGTGGGGCCGGGGTCCGTCGGCGGCTCTGGCCTAGGCCTCTGCGGGCAGGGCCGCACGTCTGTCTCTGGCAGCAGTCTGGGGCCTACTGAGATCAGGGGCCTGGCCTTTATACTTCCCCTTCCTGTCGGGGCTCCGCCCCGCTGCCGCTGATTGGACTGGTTGAGTGGTCCTATCCCAGCCTGGGTCCCTTGTTGCCGGGCAGACTCGGTGGCAGGATGTGAAGTGGTCCAATCAGGGCGCTCACGCCCTTCCTTGGGCTCTTGCTCCGGTGGAGGCCACAGCGGCTTCCTACATGGACTTATCCCAGTAAAGAGCATTCAAATATTTCATAGGTCCTACCTAAGACCTTAAAGTTTATGTGAAATGAACTCATTCATATCCAAATATAATTTTGTTAAGCTATTTGCCTGGAACACTTCAAGAACTTTGGTAATGAGAAACAGGCTTCTTTTCACTATCCATGTTTTCTTGTGAGGCTTTCAGTCCCCACTGTAGATTGAAATGAAATAAAAGCATTTCATATGTTTTCATTTGTTTTCTATTTTCTGTGTTACCTTTCCAGGTTTGGATAATTTGAGTAGCTTCTGCTTCTATTAATTTATTGGACTTTCTCAGACTGCATATTTTTTGAAGCAATAAAAAGAGCTCTAATATAGCAGAACTTGGATAAATCACAATAAAGTCACTCAGCATCTTTAAAAGATGTGTCCCAAGGACATGAATAAAGGCCATTACGTTTTGGTATTTCATCAAAGGATGCTTTAGATTGTACAGTGCACTGTATTTATCCATCCATCCATCCATCACCTGGCATGTGTAAGTCCCCAGTCTTGCAAGCACATAAGCACAGGTGTAACTTTATTCATATGAGCAGTCCTATTATGGGACATTTCATATTAATGGGACTACTTACAAAAGATACAAACATCCATGTGTGTTTGGAGGATTGGGTCCTAAAGGGCCAATCCTGAAGTAAGATGCCCACTGAAGCGATGGGAATTTTCCTGAGTAAGGAATTAAACTAGATTGTGCCTTCACCTTCTGTGCCGAGTGAGTGAGTAGAGCTGAGCTTAAATCTCTGTTCACCACCTCCACGTGTGGCCAGCTTAGACCTGTGCATATCGTGACTCCTGACTGAGTAAGGAAGAGCAGAGCTCCCTTCCCTCCCACAGCTCCCATCACCATGCAGTGGGCAGGAAGGAAGTGGATCCCTGGTTCCCACCCGCTCCCCCTGCACACCTGTCAGTGGAGCTAGTTGGATGCTGCATCCTGTAAAGAGCTCTAGCAGGTTATTTCTACCCCCAGCCCAAGAGGAATGCACTACAGGATTTGCACCCCAGTGGGGTTTCTTCAAGGCACAGTACCTCTTCCAGGACTACTCCTGGGGCAATTTACACATCCTCTTGCTAAGGGTTGTGTTTAAAAGGCACAATCTAGCCCTTAGTAAAGTATTCGGGTTTGGGCCCTTCATATCTATGTATATTTTTATAATTATTCATATTTCTTCTAATATTTCGTGCCGTATTATTGCTCAAGCAATAGAAACTGTATCTGACCCCAATGAGGGAATGTTATGTTTTAACCTATGTTTTCATGCTGGCTGATATTCAATTCCCATCTCTCTCCCTTGTTCTCCTCCTCTGTACCTAAGGCTAAGTGATACAGCTCTAGCTCTGTACATCTACCTAGAAGAATTTCACAGATACAACATGTCAGTTTTCTGATACAGCTACTGCACGACTGATTCATGTCTATTATAGCAAAGCAAGAACTAAGGGCCAAATCAGATCACAAAAGTAGGTGCAATTTTCAACTTCTGCTTCACTAGCAAGCCAGCTAAGTGGGTCACTCTCCAAAAATGGTATTCAAGTTAACTGAAGAAATCCAACGCAGAAAAAAATAGGGCAGTAGTGACCATCTCATAATAAAAATAAAACAGAAAACTCTGCAGCCTGTTATTCTATGCACATTCTTCAGAATCGAGCATTTGTGGTACTACTCTGAGCACTGAAATAAATCTGCACCCAATATACAATATAAACAATGGGCCAAATCTTCACATCAATGGGATTTTGCTTGAGTAAGGGCAGAGTAAACACCAAATCAGGACCTCAGGATTTGTCCCATGCTGTTCAAATGTCAGATATAACGTATTCAAAGGAGAGCAGAGAATTATAATCAGAAAACCCTGACTTATAATTAGTAGACATCAAACAATTCTTTAAAAGGAGCTGTTTGTGCTTTCTGCTTTCATTTGTCTTGTCTCAATCTACAAAAACACACTCTTTCTCTTTTTCTTTCCACATGTAGGCCTTTGAATTCTGACCTGCATAAAAGAAAACAGCAAAGGCTGTAGATGTTGCGTATCAGATGGTACGTTAATTTTGCTGTATCACTTCCAAACATTTCACTCCCAGCTTTGTTTGGTTTCTCTCCGGAACCTGGCAAGTTGTAGGTTAGTTACCCAGTTACATTTTCATAACAAAATATTCTTATTATTTACATTTTTAGTCCTTATCACCCTTAATGATCCCAAAGAACTTTTCAAATTGCATGTGCATAGAATCATTAATGTACTTCTGAAATACCAACTATGTTCGGGTTGAAGCACCAAAGCCATTCTGTAACAGCAGAATATTTTTTAAAAATTAGGGAAGAATACATACTACAACCTCTAAGGAATTATGCATGCAAATGTAGAGCGCATATGCATATTTGTACATGGACCGTTGGCTACAGACGGTGGGTTTACTTTCTATCCCTGTTCCTGGAGCGTATTGCTTTGCTGTCAGTCAGGGAAGCTTTGGAGCGGTGTCTCTCATAGCTATCTCCTCCTCAGCTGATCTACCTCTGTTACCAGCAGCCTCTGGGTGGTGCAACCTTCTTCCTGTTCAGGTAGATTCCCCCTTTTTAAGCTCCCCCACCTCCAGACTGAACAAGCCTTGCAGGTGCGTCTCATTAGTGAGGAACAGGCCCAGAGGAACTTGTTAGTCTCCTCCATACCAGTGTGAGGGCATCTCTTCACAGTACTTATTTTTAAAATTGGACCTTTTATACAGAATTAGGGTGACTTCACCAAGACCTTTAAAAAGGAGGGAGATCACTTTGTGTTAAAATTAATTAATAAATCATTCAAATGCAGTATTAGACCCTAAATGGGAGTAGATGAATAGATAGGGTGGGATTTATTAACTAGACAGCAGAAATGAGAGAGTTATTTACAGGTTAAAGCAGGCAACATATATGTACAAAATTAATTAGTTTATGGTTCCAAAAGGTGATGGAGACGTAGTAATCTGTCCATTGAATGTCTTTCAGGGATAAGGATCTCTACTTTTGTTTCTAGCTCCAGCCCTGTGAGAGTTCAAATAGCAAAAAATATGAAAAATCTTTATGTCAGCTATCTTTATTTCCCTCTTCCAAAATTCAAACTGATGGGACGTGCCCTTCTGGATGTAGCCTGTGTAGGGGCAATTAGCAGTCTTTGTATCATGATGCTTCTCAGTGACCCACTTAGGCTATGTCTACACTGACGGCGGCAAATTCGCCGCTGCCAGATTTACTTATCTGGATCGACTGAGCGGTCAGTGAAGACCCACTCAGTTGATCCAGAAATCGACATATTAAGACCACTTCCTCAAGTGGCGTAGCACTGTGTCAACAGGAACGCGGTTCCCGTCAGCGCAGCACCTTGAAGATGGAGCACAGAACAGAAGCACAGAAGTCAACGGGAGTAATGCAAGTTTTTTTGCGTAGTTTGTGTAACTCCAGTCGACTGCCACCAAATCTCCGAGGTAAGTGTAGACAAGCCCTCAATCTTGATAGTCCTCCTTGGAAGGAGGGAGTCACTCCTCCTGTTTGAGATCACACACTCAGAGCCGGCATTTTTACAATTATAAAGCAAAAGATTCATATCACCTCATCACAGGGAATACAGACATTACAAAATTAATGCATGCAGCAATTTACAAACATTTTATAGTGTAAACACCAAACACATCCTTACACTTCTAACACCGGTCTTGAACACTACTAACATACAGCTGAGCTGGTCTGGTTTCCAGCTATGAATTTGTCAGTGCTCAGTTGAGGCCTTCAGCCTTGGCAAAAGCTGGCACCTGATCTACCAGTATCACAGATACATACAACGTTTCTTGGGATGATGTTCCTTAGCTTCATATTGAAAAAGAAAATACTTCCAGACACAACTGCATGATTTTAAAAGATCCGGGACTTTTTAAAAAGAAAAGCTTAGACAGTATAAAAACAAAAACACCCCAAAATATGCACCAAAAACAACCACAAATCCTAGGATCTCGTTCAGTAAAGTAACATTAAGCATGTATAAAATGAAGCATCTGAATTGTCCATTGACTTTAGTGAAATCAACCACATGCTTAAAGTTACAAACATGTTTAAATTCTTTGCTGATTTCAGGCCCTATGGCCAGATTTTCAAAGGTATTTAGGAGCATAAAGAAACAGACAGGTGCTTTTGAAAAAATCCCATAATAGAATTAGAACATAATGTTTACACGCCCATAGAGCTCTCCACTGTGTTGTATGTTTCTCCTCTCCTGTCCTCCACATATATGTCTTAATTTGCATTATGATTGTACAATGTCTCTCCTACACCTTTTCTGCTTTCTTGTTTAATACAATTTAAATATATTAATAGGAATTATGGGAGTATGGAGAAATTAGGTTCACAAATTTTTAAAAGGTTTACAATGTTTAATGAACAACAAAGTAACATCGCTGGGGTTAAATGTCCTTCATCATGATTGTTTTAATCTCTTTTACACTAGGATTGTATGTGATTGGAAACATTATGATGAAAATGGTGAAAAAAATTAAGGTTTCAATCCACAGTTACTTGCACATATTTGCTCCCTGAAGTTCACTGAGTTTCAGGTTTGAAAGAACTCAAAAAGTCAAAGAAACTCATTAACTTCAGACATCAAAATCACACAAAACTATGAATTTTGCCATGCATTAACCAAGGATAGTTCAAAACTTGACACAGAATTACTCATAAGGCTTGCAAACTCTAGGCAACCTGGCCTCTGCTTTGAATTTATAATGGAGCCCCAAAATCAGGTGAGTCTCATAAGTTAAGTTTACATTTTGAACAGGGTTTAGATGTGACCCAGTGTGAAGCAGATTTGTAGAGGGAACCTAACCTAAATTCCAGTTGTGCTCATGTGATTATTTGTGCATGCAGTTTTCTGCTATATAACTGACATGTGCAAATAGCCAGCAAAAAAAAAAACATTTGGAGTGGATTGATGCACACAGTGGATTTTTCACATGGAAATTTACATATGCAAGTGATCATTTAAAAAAAAAAAAAAAAAAGTGTGCCAGCAAATAAATCAGATTTTGAAGATTTGATCCATCTGCTTGAAAGCTGCAATGACAATATATGTCTGAAAATTTGAAAGCTTTCTATTGTTCCCCCACGCCCCACTCGAATAACAATTTTTAAACATAAGAACGGAAGATTTTGGGAGAAAATAATCCCAAAATAATACCCAATATTTCCAAGTAATATAGTTTGTCACTGCAGACAAACCATTTGCTAAATATGTTCCTCTACATTTGCAAGATATTCCTAGTGTATTTGTCTTTGCAGTAATTACAGGATCTCTCCTGAATATATTCAGCCAGATGTTACAGAGGTAATGGATTTGTTTTTCCATTTTAATTCTTGTAATTTGCTGCCTCTAAAAACATTTTCTAATATTAAAGAAATTGTTAACTGTTGAAACTGAATTAAGCATACATATTCTTTACTAAAATATTTTATGGCAAGACAACAATAAAAAAGGCTTCTTGTTTATAACGAACCATGTATCTGCATAATTTTTAGACATATATGCAAGAAAAGGATAATTGAGATGTTTTAATGAATTGATGTTCTACTGTGGTTAGATATTTCATCATTTTCCCACAACCTATTAGCGTTGCATCAAATGAGTATTGATTGATTACATCTGGTCAATTCTGGCTCTTGCTGACACCACAAGACCCACAGGATTTGACAGCTGTGCATTCACTTTTTGTACTGATTTAGATGAACTGTGTGTTTACCACCATGGAGGTACTCCCATATCGTTGTTTCTTCTGGTATTGCATTGCTCCAATTTCCTTTCTCAGCTCTCCTTACTTAAGCAAAATGAGATGGCTTAGATTTTTGGCTAATGCATGCAAGGCCTCTGTGGCATAATCCTTTTTGTGATACAGCACTCTTACTGTTGACTCTAGAGCATGCAAGACATCCATGCCCTTCTTAAAATGCTGTTGTGCTTTGCAGAGTGACTGTACACATGGCATTTGGGGCTTCCATACTTACTGATTTTCAAAGACATTAGATCATATTCAATTTGTTCAGGTTTCTAATGCCAGTCCTGTGAACATGCCAGTTCAGATTTTTAAAAATACCAAATTCACTTCAGTAGCATTCACAGATCTTTCTATGCACTTTTTATGAACTTTCATGCAAAGCCAAATTTTGTTCACAAGAATATCCCTGAGAAATGAAAGTGTGTCAATTACCCATGTGAACATGTAGCTGAAGGCATATTTGTGCAGCCATCTCGAAAAGTACTTTGTAGGGTTAGGACGCATTCAGTCAGGAAGCTTAAGCAATACTGTGTGCAGCTGAGCAATCGCACAGCAAATTTCAAATAGAGATTACTAGAAGCAGTTTTAATGGGGACTAGAATAGTTTTACACACACACACACACACACACACACCTGTAGACATGTTTATATAAAATATAAACAAGCAATTTAAAGACTGACAAGAATGGTTTCGTTTTGGTGACTGTCTCATATTTTAATATACCAACATTTTTACTAATTTGGGCCTGAGATGTTGAGATTTGAAAAACAACATGGTGTAAAGAAAACATAGTTCAATCATGTATTTCAATGCATTTCTTGTTGTGGGAATGTGTGTTAGATCCAATTGTTTTAAATGCAAAAGGGCAAAGTTGTTTTAAAAATGTTGAACACCTGCAAGGTTTGAAGGACCTAAAGGGAAGACAGTGGTTCCTAGTGGATAGGGCACTGAACTTTTGCCTTAGCAGACCTGGATTCAACTTCTGGCTTGGCCCTGCTTTGCTGAGTAACCGTGAGCAGGTTACTTCCCTTCCTGTACCTCAGTTTCCCCATATTTAAAATTGGGGTAATGATACTGACCTCCTTTGTGAAGCACTTGTCTTTGATAGATCCTATTGTATTAATTATTATGATTGTTCTACTGATCAAGAAAGCTTTCATCTCCCAAATATACTCATCAATATTACCATCATCATCCTAACAATTCTTATCCCTCTTCCTTAGCATCCTCAATGTATAGTTAATTTGGACCCTGATTTTCAGGAAGACACTTAAATGCTTGCTTAACTTTAAGCATGTGAGTACTTCCATTGACTTCAATCAGGGCCATTGTTACATATGCCAGAAGCAGACTATAAGCTTGTTGTGTGTGGAACATTCTGAAGACAACTCTTCTATTTCAGTACTATGCACTTTAATGCTTATTGTGATAAAGAAGGCCAAAAGATCGCCACACAAACATTTTGCATGCATTCTGGGGCAAAAAATATAGATTTTGATGTATAAAACAATATCAGTCTCATAGTAGTACATACATATAGCTTCATGGTCTGCAGAGAAAGTGACAAATAATAATCTCATCTTAGACCTCACTCACTGTCAACCAGGGTTTGATTTACTGCAAAGGCAATCGAGCCTTCTGAACCAGTTTCATATCAGACATGCAATTTGTGCTGCACCGGAACTTCAGTGGTGTTTTAGAAACAGTCAGTCGATGTGGGCAGCCACAAACCATGACACGCTGTTGAGGACTGTAAAATGACTGTACTTCCTGGAGGTCTTCATGCTTTGAACCTCATTGATAAGAATGCTATGTCTTAGCTTGACCAGACTGCATACGCCAAATAATAATATAGGAGTACTCAAAAGTCCCAGACAGGCCTGAGACCCCATTTTGATAGGCACTATACAAACAACCTTGAAGACACTATCTCAGATAGCTTCCAACCTAAGAACAATAAATCTTCAAATTACTTGGTAATAAAACCATAGACATGTGTCAACATGAATGGCAGTATATGGAATTCCCTCTCTCCTTTGCCATGACTTTCATTGTCCAGCTATGCTGGAAGGAGGACAGGAGACACTGGATTTGGGTTAATTAGGCTGCAACTTTATTCTTGAATGTCTGGGGGGGACCCAGCAGATAAAAAAAATAGTGTACAGTGCAGGTAATTCCATAATCATTTCAATATATAGCTGGGGGGCTTCTGTCAGCCCTCCCCCTTACCCATCCTTGTCCTGAGCCAACTTGCTGCTGGGACCTCACCATCCCCTCCTTCAAATGTGGGGGGAGGCGGGGGGCTGGCTATAAAAGAGGGGAGTTGTATCCCTGCTGTACCAGTCATAGGAACTCAGAACCCCCCATATCCACTCCTTTAAAGAATACCTCCTTTAAATCCTTTACCAATTCATTTTATCTGATCACTGTATCCCTTTCCTATGGAGTTCCTGCACTGGACATCTGCCCCATGCTTACATAATAAGTTGAGACATCATAGCTTAATTCTGTTTCATGTTCGTCCAAGTAAGCCTCCCCGAACCCTCTGTGAGGAAGGCTAGAAAACCCCCCACTTTGCTTTGGCCAATCTGGCAGTGAGGGAAAAATTCCTTCCCAGCCTCCCATGAAAGGAGCAACTCATGTAAGGCCCGTGGCAGATCCTGACAAAACTCAATATTTCATCACTTACATGGGTGGGAGCTGTTTTGCCTGGTCCAGGTAAAAGAGGGTTTTTCCCTGCACTATAGTTATATAGTTCCCCCCTCTCTTCCCACCCTGACCTGGTCTGCCACTGCAGTCAAAAGTCACTCTCTGCCCTTACGAAGCACACACCTTTTCCAACATGCCAGACAATGGCCCCCACCACTTAGTGTGTAGTGAGGTCAATTCATACCTACCAGTGTGTCACTAGAAATACTATACAGGGTTTTCCTCTCATCTTTCACATAGGATGTGGATTTTCCTTTTAATTTCGGTGCACTTTCCTGAGACAAACCAGAAAATTTCATTCTCAGATAGACCTCAATTCTATGAGAGTTCATGAAGAATACAGCACTTTGGATGGACAGGTAAGCAGTAGTAATTTCATTTTAAGTGTTTCTTACATTGTGCAAATTCCAGAAACGGAGAGCAATAAGCAATAATGGCTTATTTAATTAACTACATATAATGTTATTTTCAATTAATGCTTTTCAGACTCACTTTTAAGAAATGGTGTTTCAAAACTTGGCATAGTGATCTAAATGACATTTGGACAATTATTTGTAATGATGCTACCTCTTTTGATTTGTATACAACTTCTCTGGTCAGACTGTATCCTGTCATTCCCTTTGCCTTTTGTACTATATCTTTTATTGACTTAAGTAAATGTATGCTTTTTGCACAATTACCTTTAACTCCCTTGCATTGTCAAGAAGCTTGGGGCTGTTCCTTTTAATGCCCAGTTAACAAGTGGCTTAAGCTGACCCTTCCTCAATTCCTGAGTAAAGTGCGGGACAAGTATTCATTCTGTCCCAAGAGATCGCTAAATGGATGTTTACCAGAAAACTATTACTGTCAAGAATATTTGTGAACTATAGAGGATATAAAAAGATCACTTTAAATTACAGCTCAGGAGAGAGATAGGAAGTCAAAGGTGACCTAGAGATGAAAAACGATCTACTGTTACCAGGGGTAAAAGGGTACACTTTACTGGGGCCCAGAGGCCCTGGGGGGCCTGGCCCAGGCTGCAATCCCCATTGTGTGTGTGGGAGGTGGCCCGTGTTACAAGTTTGTACTGGGCCCGAAAAAATTATGCTTGGGCCCTGACTGTTACCCTTATAAGAGAAGAGTAGGTTATTGCTTGACTTGGAGGTGAAATAGGATCCTGCTCTTACAGATTTAATAAGAGTAATGAAACCAGTCTGCTCAAGCAAGCAATCAGCAGCGTCAGCAGTTCTTTTAAGAAACAGAAGAATCTGAATTTTTTATAATTACTTCACAGCAGTAATACCTTATACCATAAGTAGTCCTGGTGACTTCAATGAGACTATTAATGGTGGGACATACTATTAAATACACATACTGGGCTGACAGTCTGAACTATCGTTTCCTTTTTAATATGAACAAACACACACAGTCACCGTATGTATATGTCAAAGCCTTAAAAGTAATTACCAGTCAGATTCTTAGACTTGATCCTGAGCTCACTTACACCAGTATAACTCCACTAACTTCAACAGACTTAGTCCTGATTTATACCAACAGGTGGGAGATCAAAAATCAGGCCACAAATTTGCTTAAACGCCTATATTTGTAAAAGCTTGTGTTATGCAGGAATTTTAACTAAATCAAGTTTCTGAACTCTCTGTAGTTTGAAATGAATCACGAAGAAACCATCATTTGAAGCAAAATAAATACGACTATAGGCTTCCAAATCTGTGGTAAACTAGAAAGCTTCATTTGGACATCACAAACTGAGCAGCAGAAGGAAAGTTACTTCAATATCTATTTCAGTCATAATACTGATGGTTGTTCAGTGTCCTTATCAAAACTGGGGCATTACAAATAAAGAGATACTTATTGCATTTTGCCATAGGAGGGGGGGGGGGGGGGAAGGAGGGCGAGTGCAACATTACAATTAAATCTTAGAGAGACACACATGGTCAAAGGCTGTACATTTAAAAATTACTTCTTTTTGGACTTGCTGTGAAAAGACCTTTTTATTCTTTCAGAAAGCAGTCGCCATTTGCAAGGGTGGGATGTGTCTTTCAATCCTCAGTCATCTTTGTTCTGTACGTTTTCCTTTCTGCAAGCTAACGAACAGCTGAGTACAATGTGAAGTACATTACACTATTTGTTTTTCTGCTTGCCTGCATAGATGTAAGTTAATTCATACCCTTCCTTCTCCTCCTCTGAAGAAATGCTGAAGGACCTTGTGCCTTTGGGACTACTGCTATCTCTTCCCAATCACAGGGCATTGCGTATATACTACCGACTCATTGCAGTATACAAAGAATTAATTGATCACACAATATTAGTCTCAATCATCTTTCTTTTCATGATTACAGCAGAGTGATATTTGTAACCATGCACAAAAATATTGCATCACTCTACAAATAATTCCCATGTGCAAATACCCTAAATTTCAGTTTTTCTTGATGTGACTTTCTACAGAATACAGACTTGGTCAATTGTTGCCTATATTTAGCTATCATAATCTTGTTTTATGTTCAGTTTTATTATAAAAACTACCCACTATGTCATTGAGACAGTGTTATTTTTTAACAAACCGACCCATAGGTATTTGTAACTCTTCCTTTGAGATTCTCTTCAGTCCAAACAACTCACATCTTGTTCCCTTTGTCCTGACATTTTGCTACTTCCTTTCTAGTGTTAAGCTAAGGGCTTTCAGCCATGCTCTGCAGAAAGACATCCTCTATAAGCTAGACATTTTTTGATCACAAGAACTCCATTGTATTGTAACTAATGATTGGGGAAGCTCAACAGCTTTGAAAGTTCTGTTCACATATCATTTGAACCTTTTAATGCTTATCTTTCAGTTTAACCAAATCCCTTTGGTTAAGAGATCAAGCTGGCTACCTTATAAAAACAATCTCTTTGCTGAGATTTTTTACTACAGCTCAGTTTAGTCAGGTTGTTTTTGTATTCTCCAATTATCAAGGGGTGAAATTCAGCAGAATGCAGAAGGCCTATTCGTCGCTATACGCTCCATAGATCTAATTCACAGAAGTTTTATTATGTTCTTAAATCCATCCCTATCCTGCACAGCATTCAACTTTTAGCATGTGCTCAAGTCCTATAGCTTTCCATAGGACTTAAGCCTCTGCTGAAGTGCTGTCCCAGTGAATTTTTCTGAATGGCAGACATGTCAACATTGTGGTAATTCTATCTCAGTAATATTCACCTAAAGAAAACATGAATAAGTGAAATGAATGTGTTGTGAAAGCATGAAAGTGACTTAATCAAAACTTTTGTAGAAACCAAAATGAAAAAGCTTCCTACCCCTACACCGAGGGCAGTTTTCTAGGACTCATTTGGAGTATTTCTTTAGAATGATTCTGGCCCGGCCATGCCATATGTCTTTTTGATGGTCATAAACAGGAACCAAATCATCTCAGTAATTAGCTCTGGCTCAGCATTCACTATCCATCAGGGGGTTAAGAGACCGCTAATGGAATTAAGACCGTCCACACACAACATCCAATCAGGATGCTGCAATAATTCAGCTACCTGAACTCGTAATGCAAGGACGGGCTGAAAGTGCTGCCTAGTACTGCTCCCATTCCCAGTGCTAGGGGGCTGCATATGGAATATTTCCTTTAGAATGGTTCTGGCCTATGTAACTAAATGTGTAACAAGGGGCAACTGTTGAGGGTGCTCAATTCTCCCCAGCATTATGGAAGTATTATATGTTCCTGGCCCGTGTATGCAGACTGCTCTCTCCATCCCAAATGTAAAGCCAACAGTTATGCTAATTGAGCTCACAATAAGGTAGTAAGGCCGGTGGCATGATTTCAACCTGGTTTATATCCTGTGTGTTACAAGCAAAGGTGGCATTTGCTTTTTTCCCTTCAAATACCAACTTTCAGAATGTAGTCAAGTCCCCCATTTGTGCCTGCTGCTCTGACTCAGTCCTGGAAAGACCAGGACTACATTTGCAGGGATATGGACTGAATGGTCTAATAGATTGAATCCTAGAGTTCAGAGATGGAAAAATCAATCAGTGATTAAGACATGCTGGTAACCGATGGCTTTAAGGGATTATAAACCATAAATTTAGAACATGAGAAAACAAAACGCCTCATTCAGATTTTGCTTTGTTTCAAAATGCTCCATGAAGCCCTCGTGTATCATACTGATAAGAAAACAGCATGAGAGACAACTTTATTTTCCTAGGGAAGATCCCTTTCAAACCGCCTGTTGCAGATATTTGGCTTAAATCAATACTACTTATCTTATTCACTGTGGTGTTGCAGACTGAAGCTTCAAACACATTCTTAAAACAAACACACACACACACACACACACACACACAGAGGAAACCTTGAAAAGCAGCTTCACTGGCACACATCTCTTTAGATGTACTGTGTATCCCTATTTAACATCATTTAGTAACCTCAGTAGTGAGGGCATTTATTATTGAATTTATACTTAGCATTTTGCTTCAGTGATGCTTGTTGCAATGTTTTTGTGTAACCGGGGAGTCACTACAAGGCATAAGGAAATCCAAATGTATGATAAAATAAAAATCAATTTTGCTGAAAATTAACACCCCAGAGCTATTTTCAATAATTTCAAAATGAGTTTTTCATAGGCTGGCCAAAAAGCAAGAATTCTGCTTCACAAAAGTATAGGAGATTAAAACAAAGCGGAGACCTTTAGAATGTTTTTGTGAAAAAACCCCCAAGAGACAGACACCTCCTAGAATAGCTAACAGCCCAGAGGTTAGGACACTCACATGGGTTATGGGAGGAGGCAAAGCAGGGACGTCAGTCTGAATCACCCAATCCCAGATGAGTGGCACTGACCACTGATCTATTGGCTATTCTGGGGTAGGTGGATGTATGTCTCTTTGACAAGAAATTCTATCCCTGACCTGAGAAACCTTCCTTCCCAGTGAAAGTTTAGTCAAAATTGGTACATGTCCACAAAAAAAAAAAAATCAGCATTTCCTGACAAGAACACTGAAAATTTCCTGACCAGCTCTAGTAACACCCACATAAAAGAGTAGCAAGATACATGTCCTAGATCCAGATCCATGAAAGGACTTGGGTGCCTAAACCTGGGGTTTAGGTGCTACTCAATGCACAAAACCTCCACTGCCGAATGCTGCAGGCACCTACATTTTTGCTCTAAAAGTCTCCAAGGTGCTTACATTTCTGCCTCTGGGCACACACAGCTGCGCAGGCAGACATCAGGGATCTCTCTCATCCCTAAGGCCTAGCGCGATCCTCAAAACAGGTGTTACCCTGCCTGTCTCACCTGATCTGATAGCTGTACTCTGAATATGCTTAACTTCATACAAAACAACCAGATAGTGGGGGGAGAAGAGGCTTTTCTTATAACTGTTAACCCACCTGGGCAATGGGAGACCCTGCTTCATTTCCTTCCTCTGCCTGTCGAGAAGGGATTTAAACAAGGGTCTGCCACTGCTCAAGTGAGTGCACCCCTATCCACTGAGCTATGGCAGCCTGCGCTTAGGTGTCTAGCTCCATGAGAAGAGAGGCTTAGGAGCCTTATGAGCATCTGCTATTGGCTAGTTCAGGTAGCTTACAGACTAGTGTGCTGGCTTTTGTGCATCCCTTTCTCTGGTGCCTCTCTCCCCCCCCTGCATTCATTGTGTAGGAGCCCACCCCAGCATCTGTGAATTCCAGGGATTTTTAAGGCATCTATAAATTAGATGTTGCAATGCCCAGATCCCTTTGTGAATTTGGGCGTTTAGTAGCCACAAAAAATTATCGTCTATGAAGCTTGCTGGGATTTCAGTACCTAACTATTTCCCCTGAATGCCAAAGGGATTGAACGACTGGCTTGTCATTAGCTGACCTATGTACATGAATACCAGTGTTCTCTAGAGAGATTACTACTTCTACTAGTTGAGTTAGCTAAGCTCCTCGTGTAGCTCTGTGATAGATCCCAGCACTTTGGGAGCGGAAGGTTTCAAGATTTGAAGTTTGTGGCTGTTCCAAGTATAGCTGCACAGCACTGTAATACAGACAACAAACTTGGATCTTTTCATTGAGGAGATGTAAATAGGGAGCTGGAATGCAGGAAGTGGGGTGGCTTTGTTTTAATTCTTACTAGGTCAGATAAGTCACCCAGCTTAACATCAGAAAAATCAGTAAATAGATTCAATATTGAAGTTCTTCTGGTAGTTAACTTAATAGCTCAATTAACATTCAAATTTTACTGATTTTTTTTTAAGAGACACACGGGCAAACTTCTAATAAGTAGAATCTCACCTGGACATGCAAACGCTCATTTGCACATAAAGTTACTGTTTGGGGCCAGTTCAGCCCACACGTCTGCAGCCATGGAGTGCCACCCAGTACTGGGAGGACTAACTGTGGAGAGGAGGGGCATAGTGGTTTTACTAAAACCTTTACAGCCAGCTCAGCATGATCTCCCTTCTTGGCAGCATATAGGGTGTGGATGAGGATGACTCAGGACTCGGGGAGAAGGGAGGAATCAAGGCAGAAGATCTGCCACTGTGCTAGTCACCTAGGGCTCTTACCCCATGGCAGGAACACATTGTGGCAGTAGAGCCGCAGCCACTGAGCAGAATAGGGGTCTGTGGAGGGCCACCCACAGCAACTATCTGATCCGGGAGAGTCAGGGGAGAATGTGTGTGTGAACGCAAGTGATCAAATCTGTCTATGGCACTGCTATTGCAATGAACTTTTACTTCACAACAAAATGGGCCTAATATTTGTTTGCACACGAAGAACCTCACTACTAGCTACTATCTGTGTGTTGAAACATAACCAGAAATTCAAAATTAATGTTAGTCATATCGCTCCACAGTGGGGTCCTGCCTGACCTATCCATCTTGTATCTTATCACAAGGTTGACCCAGTGACACCACCCTCGATTGTCTGCTTCTCCCACAAGCACCTTCATGCTTTCTCCCACATTGTCCCTTATGTGTGGGGAAACATCCAGGTCCTCTGTGTGAAGCAGTTTTAAAAAATAAGTCACTGACTATCCTCCTTCAAGTCCCTCCTCAAACTCATATCCATAACACCTATAGAAGACTAACATTTGATAACAGCTAGATAAGTGACTTATTTTTTAAAACTGCTTCACACAGAGGACCTGATTCACTACCCACTGAAGTCAGTGGAAAGACTCATTCATTTTGATAGGGTTTGGATCAGGCTTATAGCTAGCCTGTGCTAAAATATACTATTAATGTTGTTTCTAAATTACCAAATCCTCCTTTCTATCCCCACTCCCATTCTTCCGTCTAATCCACCTGTCTTTTAGCATGTGAGCTTTGGGGTCAGGGACAGGTATTTACTATATATCTGTACAGTGTTTAAGATAATGGGGCTCCGACTTGGGGCTCCTAGGGCCTTTATGCGCTCTCACAATGTGAATGTTAAATAACTAGTAATCATTCAGTTCTCGGTTTCAAATCAGCTAAACAAATATTAGATTTTTTTTTTAAAACATGTTTGAAAAGGATTTTTTTAAATTTTAGCCACAAGAGGCATGTGGTTATATTAAACGTAATTTTGATGAATTAATCAGAGTAAAGCATACCATTAAGGAAGACAGATTTTGTGATGAAGACTTTGCATGATTTAATGAGCTTGACTGATACTTTAACTCATGGTGAATAGCATCTTACTCCACAAGTCATCCGAATGATTTCAGTGGGACTTTTTAATGGAGTAAGGAACTTTTCAACATGAGAAAGAGTATCAGAATCTGGTGCTGAGATCATTCATGTATTTATTCACACACTCATGTTAGTTTATTAACTATACAGATATCCTACCTGCCCTGTCTTTCTTCACCCATTACATAAATGAACAGATACGCCATTGTATGACTCTATTGGATCGTACAAAGGGCAGTTTAAAACAACTACCCAATAGCAAACATGAAAGTAAAATAAAACCCATAATAAACCTCTTCAGCCTCAACCCATTTCTTGCCTAAAAATGAGAAGGGAAATTAAAAAAAAAAAGTGTTTGTACACTGCTTGAAAGGTAATGTACAGCAGTGGTTTTCAACCCTTTTTTGTTTGCAGACCCCTAAAACATTTGAAATCGAGATGCAGACTCCTTTGGAAATTCAACCTGTGGTCTGTGGACCCCTACCATAGAAATCTTGGACTGAAAACTGACTGAACAGAATTCAACTGTAAATGTTGCACGTACACCACACAGCATTTGATGCAGCCTGAGAAAGGGTACTAAACTGTGGGCTTCTATGGTGACACCACCACCACTTATGGGTTTTGACCTGTAGGTGGGGGTATTCACATACTTTTGATTGATCAGAAAAACAGAATGCCTTTTCTGGGATCTGAAACTTTATTTTCATAGTCATCTTTAGCGGACCTCTTAGATATAGTCTGCCAACCCCCAGGGGTCTGTGGGCCACAAGTTGAAAGCCACGGACATTCAATGTCTGGCAAACAGACATTTGTTTGTATGAGAGCATGAGAAGTGCTAACAAAGGACAATTTTATTGCTACAATGAGCTTGTTGGAAAAGTTTAATTTAAAATGAAATAAAATATAATCCTACCCTTTTAATTAGTGATATTTAGAGGTGACAGCTGCATTAGCAAAAACATAAATCTAAATAAAGCAACACGAGCTGAGTCAGGGTCAGCGTTACCATATGGGATCCAGCAGGTTCTGCTGTTTTTACTTCTGTTAACACCAGATATTCTAAGAAGAATTACCAGTTGAGGGTAATTAACTATTGGGACAGTTTACCAAAAGTGGTAGTGGATTCTCCCCACTGGAAGTTTTTTAATCTACATTAGATGTTTCTCTAAAAGACGTGCTCTAGTTCAAACAGGAATTAATTAGGAAAGTCCTATGGCCTGTGTTAACTAAGTCACCAGGATTTTTGCTTGAATAATAATGAAGAACGGTGGATGGACCAACTTCTGTTAATGAGAGAGAGAAGCTTTCAAGCTTACAGACAGCTCTTCTTCAGGTCTGGGAAACAGGGCTAGTCTACACTTAAAATTTGCAGCGGCTGTGCCTCTGTAAGAGCGCTTGTGTAGCCGTGTTATGTCGATGAGAGAGAGTGTCTCCTGCCAAGATAATAAAACCACCTAAACAAGAGGTGGTAGCTATGTCAATGGGAGAGTGTCTCCTGCTGACATAGCGCTGTCCACACGAGCACTTACACCGGCAAAACTTACGTTGCTCAGGGGGGTGTTTTTTCACTCCCCTGAGCAAAAAAAGTTTTGCTGGCATAAGTGCTTGTGTAGACAAGGCGTAACTCAGTGTCACAGCTAAATACGAGATGGAACAGATTGTTTAGCCTAAGTAGTTCACACACATTTCAAGGGACCATTGCCGGTGAAATGGACCGTTAACACCCATCCAGTCATGGGCGGGGAGGTAGGGGAAAAAAAGCACCTGGGGGGAGGCATTATTAGTGGGTTACAGACTGTTGTAATAAGCCATAAATCTAGTGTCTCTATTCAGTCCATGATTTTTAGTGTCTAGCAAAGTTATGAATTTATGCGCCCAAGCTCATTTTTTGAAAATGTTGTGCAGGTTTCCTTCGAGGATGAGGACTGATAGGTCAGATACAGAGTGATTGCTGTGCGAGGAGTGTTCACCCACAGGTGATGTGATGTTTTTGTCTTTTATCTGTTTTGTGTCAGAGCTCCTTTCAGAGCGTAGGGATTGTCTGGTTTCACCCACATAGTTGCTATTGAAGCATTTAGTACAGTGGATGAGGTAAACCACATATTGTGATAGGCATGTGTAGGACCCCGGGATCTTGAACGGTGTATTGTGAGGGGTGTTGATCGTTGTAACGCTGGAGATGGGGCTGCAGATTTTGCATCTGTTCATCTGGTAGTGGCAATCTATAATCCACTAACAACCCCTCACCCACTACTTCCCCTCCCACCCCCGTTTCCTCCCTGTGACTAGAAGGGTATTAACAGGCCATTTAAATTTCCTCAACCTGAGGAAGAGCTCTGTGTAAGCTTGAAAGCTTGTCTCTCTCACCAACAGGAGTTGCTCCAAGAAGAGATATTACCTCATCCACCTTGTCTCTCTAATATCCGGCACTGACACAGCTACAACAACACTGCATACAATGGAGAAAAGGGACAGATATGGCACTTGATCCTGTTACAAAGGAGATTTTTTTCTGGTTGGTTGGTTTTTTGGTGACTCGAATGATTAAAGAATACCACTTTTGCACAGGCACGCATGTTCATTTCTGATGTGTAAATAAAAGTGCATGACTTTAACTAGTTTCCATTATTCCAAATCCAGTTTCTGTAGAGCTGACAGAAAAGTTCTGAGACCATCCATACATAGGAGTTGTTCTGTACTTCTCAGGATCAACATGAGTACTCTCCCCTTCCATTATCTTTCAATGGGAATTGAGGACATGCAGGACCTTGCCAGATACCTCCCAGAATATTCCAGACTTGCACTCTGATTCTCAGCAGATTTTGGAACCATTTATAATGCAAATGAATCACTTTACAGATACCTGAGAGCTGCTAAGCATATAGAAAAAGTTAATTTTTATTTTGAAGAAAAATGTGTTACAGAAGTCGCTTTTTTGTAGCTTAAGAAGGGATCCATGAAGGAAACAGATGAGGTTTAAAAGAGGAAAAAATGTCTCTGCTGAACCAACAAGATGCAGCTGTCTTACTACTATCTTCTAATAAAATCTTCTACTTGGAATTTCCCTGGCCTACAATCCCCTTCTATAGTGAAAATAATTAAAAAGGAGAAACCCTATAATTGTCCAAACATTTTACTTAGTGGGTCTATCAAGTGAATTCCCAGAGAAGCAAATAAATTATCTTTACAGAGAGAGAAATTCACAGAAACCAGACATTTATCTGCCATTAAATGTTTGCCATTTGAAAATTTCTCCTTTTGTGGATATTGTGATGTGTCAAACCCTATCAGAAGTTGTGCTGTGAGCAGCTACTTACTGGAATACTTTTTATAACAATGCCATACTAATTTTAAATGGAAAAAGCATCACAGTAATACAATGATGGCTGAGCAATATAGAGCTGTTGGAACATGACAGAGTCTTGTTAATAGCCAAGAGCCATCCGCTTATTCTAACAATTGCACCCTTTATAAGTTTCTCTAATTTCATTCCAATATTGAGAATAACTGACTCCCCCACCCCGTTTGTACTGCATCGAATATGAGCTACACAGTCAATCTCCACCCTACCTACAATGTCTTATTCACTATCCAGAGGTAGACTCCCACTCACTTATTGTTGGGTTTGATAATTTATTAATTCCAAACACTGGCTACTTTCGTAGAGGATATAATATAGCTGGAACAAATTCATCCTTGCTATTTTGCTATTGACTTCAGTGGAATTATATCAGGGATAAGTTTGTCCTAATGTCTCCTTCTATCACAACATGAATGGACCAGTTGAATCATAGGCTGTTGTATCTTTTGCTCTTTACACAAAACACCACATATACAAACACAGGCCTCCTCTCTAGTGAACATCCCTTTTCCAGACTTTGAAACTGCTCCCTTCTCAGCATAGCTTCTTCTACTCTCTTATCCAATACAGTTTTAATTCACCTTAGGCCTAATCAAAGCCCTTTGAAGTTAATGGAAAGATTCCCACTGACTTAAGGGCTTTGGCTCAGGCCCTCAATATCTTCCCCAATACTCTTCTCCCCAGTGCAGTCATCCACTGCACCTCATTCCTTTCCTGAGGAGTGGCCTACACTAGGAAATTAGGTCAGGATAACTATGTTGCATCAGGGATGTGAAAAATCTACACCTTTGAACGATGCAGTTAAACCGACCTAACCACTGATGTAGACGGCACTAGGCCAAAGGGAGAATTCTCCCACTGACATAGCTACCACCTCTTGAGGAGATGGAATACCTACGCCACTAGAAGCAGCTCTCCCATCAACATAGGCAGTGTCTTCTTTGAAGTGCTACAACAGTGCAGCCTATGGCTTTGTTGCCAGCCCGGTAGCCATGCAGCATTTTGAAGGAGCAGAAGAGGCCCAGCCACACAAAAGCAAAAACACACACAGGCCTTTTACTGGGCAGGTTGGCATATGAGAAGGAACAGGTAGGAAAGGGTGTAAAAGAAAATTAAGAAGGCTAAAAAAACAAACCCTCTAAACACAGCTCTATCAGTCTCAGGTAAAGTAGGAAAGAAACTTTGGTCTATTGTATTTTTGCTTTATCCTGTAGGAGACAGTCAGGTACTGCAGCGATTGGTGCTACTATACAAATTTAGAGAAGATTGAAACATCCTGGATGTCAGGATCCACCCGCAGAGGCCAAGCATGTTTTTGGCTTTAGCCTGTGCCCACCATACTGGACCTTAATCTTAGGGAGTGTTAAAGCATATAACATCTCTCCAGTATCAGGTATGTATTAGTAAGCCCCAGGGTCATTCAATATAGTCACTGAATTTCCTATAACAGGAAGTACACTTCCAAGGGATTGCTTTGGAAATATTTAATTTCTCAAGGCTGAAGGCAGGGGAAGGGGAGAGAGAACATTTGAAAGTTAAGGAACAGCTTGAATAATTTTCAGAAAAAATACGCACACTTCTCTGTATGAAAGGAATTCAGGCGTTTTAGCCATTGTACAAGTTTTTCCCATTAATAATGCTTAGAACTGTTTATGGCCCAATACCCAGCATTAGAATCACACACACACACACACACACACACACACACACAAAAACCTTTCAAGAATGCTAATGCAGTAGTCCAAATTAACAATTGTTAGAAGATGCTGCCAACCATAATGGTCCCAAGAGAAATGAACAGAATTCTTCTTCAAAATACACATTCTAAGTGCTTTCTTTTAGAAGTATCGGTTTTATGTTCCTAAATATATTCCAGGACAATTATGGTTATGAACACTTTAGAAACCCTTTGTTATAGCAGTAGCAGCAACAAAGAAATGTTATAACCAATTAGCAACGTGGCATATACATATGCAGCAAGCACTTAATCCTTAAAAAGCCCTGAAATATCTGCATCCTTGCAAACAACTATTTTATAACAATGCTGAATATTTAAACAAAAAAGATTGATAAATAATCTGTTCTAAACACAAGGTCAGTACTGGGCTGACAAGACTGACTTCTAAGCCACCCTTCATATTGTCGATACATAGAAAATTTAGTTCTGCTAGACAGTCTATTCTATTCCACTGTTTGGCAATTCAGTGCAGGACAGTTCATTTCAAAGATCTGTTGGTTGTGTTATAGTTCTCCTCTATATTCCATCCTAAGGGGACAGTAAAAGATAAGATCTCCAATTTCTTAGATTCATGATTAGATACTAGAAATCTGTGTGTACTTTCTTGGGCACATGTATACTTCTTATTTGTCTTATAGAAGCAGCTAAAAGCCCTGTTCAAATATCAGGGCCCGGTTGCTCTAGACACTGCACCAACATGAAATGAAAAGGACATTCTAAGCTGGTGATAAGGCACAAACAAGTCTTAAGATTTCACAGCTTTCCACTTAACTGTTCATGGTTATCTGCCAGGGATTTTTTGGCATCACCGCAGAGAAGAGCCTTAAGGAGGGATTTGAGGGAGGCCGCGGTTGTGCTTTACAGTTATTTTGAGGCTGTTATTCTCATGTACAGAAACCAGCATGTGAGAGGATGAAGGTGTACCTTGTATTCATCATTACTTGATTCCATTTATATACAGAATAAGAATTACAAAAATCATCATCAGTGGATTGAAAGTGAGATGGTGCAGAAAGACAGACTTTTTGGATAACAAGAAATAATTAACAATATGTAAGAGTGGTGTTAAGGAAGCAGCTTCTAGTTCTGCTATCCACCACATAACAGCAAGAAGTAAAACAGAAAATTATTCATGCCATGCTTTCGTGCCTCTGTTTTTTGAATATGCACTGCCATACCTGGGAGCAGGACTGTGCCCATAATTGTATGTTGAAGAAGTCTTTAAAAAATAACTGAAAAAAATGCAATAAGGATCTGAGAAGGAAAAGCAGCAATATAATAGTGTTTGCAGCTGATTAGAAGTTCAGTTGCTGAAATTTAAAAATTGTATGCAGCAGCACCTGCATGAGATGTGCATTTTCTGTCACTGTAAAATGAAGATAGACCAGACACTTCTAAATCTATGTAATATCTATGCAGATCACTTGTTAATAAGGAGAGGAGGGAAAACTAATCAGAATTGTTTGGAGAACTCATTTATTCATCACATTTACGGGGTGCAGATTTAAGTCAATAGCACAATTCCTTGTCTTAAAGGGGGAAGCACTTTTAAAAGTGATAATCAATTAACAGCAAAGACTAGACAGATGACCTAATTTTGATCTCACACTGGTTTTTAGACTGATAACTCCTTTTACTAATCAGCGGAGTAGAAATTTACATGGATAAACAAAGTTAACTGTAGTAGTGTTTTATGAGTGAAAGGTTACAAATGAAAAACAGACACATTTAAGCTCTTTTAACCAGTAACGTTAAAAACAGCAAAGTTAATTGGTACTTGCATGCACTGAGTGAGGGCACAACAAGACTTAGGTAAACTGCTGGGGGAAGATCCTCAGCTAGGGGAAATTGTCATAGCTCTGTTGAAGTCAGTGGAGCTATGATGATTTATGCCAGCTGAGGATCTTCCCCTTCATGCTTACCACTCATGAAGCCAGGTGAAGGCAGTAAAAGACATTCCCCATGGAAGTCAGATGGTCAATGACCCAGGAAAAGGAGGAAAGTAGGATTAATTGGGGGTAGGAATGGCTGTACATACATTTTAAAAAGGCAGCAACTGCACTGGCAATAAACTCAACCTGAATTATTAAATTGCATTTGGAGCAGCTTATTATGAGAAGCAGTAAATTCACCATCATTTAAATCAAGTTCGGATAGCTTTCTAAAATATACTCTTTAGTTCATCCAGAAATTACTGGGTTCAGTAGTAACCAATAATATAGTCTAGATACTATGGTGACAAGCGCAGTATACGAACCTATGTAGAATACAATAGAGAAGAACATTTCTCCTCCACTCGGTGAAATTCTATGGTCTGTAGGAGGTCAGTCTCCATTACCACAGTGGTCAGGAATAGTCTATGAATATTTTTAACTGTGCCCACTGAACAGTGTTTGCCATTAAAGATCAGCACTTTACCAATAATTACCATACACTGGTATATGATATTGTCACAGTTTTTCCTGTATTTCAAATGTATGATATCTTTGATAAAAGAAAGCAATGTTGGGGTGGGAGGGTTATTATAAGCAGACTTACCAAAAAAATCTGCCAGGAGTCAAATTAAAAAAAACCACACTTCACTGGCAAATGCCAATCAGTGTTACAAAGTGGTACTGAGAACAGCATAATCAGAAAGTTCTGAGTCAGTCTTTGCTCAACCATATTTATTAGTTTCTAACACTGGGTGCTGTCTCTGGGTATAGTCAACAGTGATTCAACACAGATCACTGTTGAGGATGGCTTTATTGTGAAACTAGCAACTCTTGAGGGGCACAGTATTCAATTTAATTTGCCTTTGGTAAGGGTCTGTTTTCTTTATACACTTTTCAAATGCATGAATGAGCATATTATTGGTTTAAATATTATCTCAGACATAATATAAAGATCCTGTAAGTGAAAGAATTTAAAACCGGAATCAATCAGATCATTAATGTCACTTTGAAGTTTAAAACTTGAAACGCTGATAACAAGCAATAGGAAGATGCTATAAGCAGCCTAAAAGGGGACATTCTATTAATTATCAAGTTAAACAAAAAGAACTTGTGCCAGTTGCACAAACCCTTATTTTTCCAGCAGCTTGACACATTTGTATATTAGAAGAGAGTTCTAATAAATGAGACTGACTTGAAAACATGCCACAGAGACTTACGGAATTCACAGCATAAAACATTTCACTTCTGTGTGAAGAACCTTCTATTAAAGTTTAACTTCCTGTAAATGCATTATCTAATCTTCTCTTATTAATTATAGAAGTTGTGTGTTTGGGAGCAAACACTTCTAATAAAAAAACATGTTCTTAAATGAGTGGAAATATAGCTGTCTGTCTGTACTCTCCATCTGGCTCTAGTTTTTAAGTAGAGTGAAAACAGCCCTTTCCCACAGTCTCTTGAGACCAAGTGTTTGGCACCAATCAAATCAAAAGAACAAGCTTTGTAGCTGCCAATTGCCAGCTTCCTCATCCTAAAGTCAGCCAAGCTGGGAAATAAATTTTGGTTCCTTTTCTTTGCATGCATAGCAAACCCAATGAGGAAAGCTGACTAGTAATGGCTAAGAAAAGAGGCTAGAGTGTCAAACTGCTCATCCCAGTAAGCCTATAGAAGGTCATTCTAAAGAGTTATTTGAAACAAAAAAAAAATCACATGTAATTGCACTTGTGTCTGTATGCACAATTTCTGCAGCTGTGGACATAATCAGGTGTTTGAATAAATGCTTTATGTTTGATGCCTTCTACTGGATTTGTTTTTAAAAGTGACAGATTTTGGCAGCTTTTTGTAAGCTTTAGGAAATTTGTAAGTCTGCTTTTACATTGTGGGACCAGAGAAATTTTTCTAAGTGTATTTTTTCCAGCTCTCTCTCATACTCTTCAATCTATAGGAAAGACTGGAACAGCATAGCCTAAAGAGAATTCATGGATGACTACAGTGTGCCTACTGCCATTGAAAAAACACATTCTCGCCTCTTTGTTAAACCTCTCCCCCAAGCTTTTCCTTGGTCATTATTCACCTGACTGTCACAGTTTCCCAGACACAACTCCTACTATTTCATTTATTTGGCTCAAAAAGTGGTAAACATCAGCAATTTCAGTTCAAATTTTTTGACCATCACTTAAAGTAAGAACATCATCATTGACTGTTTTTCCCTTGCATGATGTGTTGTTGTCTCGCTAATATCAACACGGCTACAAGGTGGGCGAGGTGATATCTTTTATTGGACCAACTTCTGTTGATGAGAGAGACCTCATCCACATTGTCTCTCTATTTTTCTGTGTGCCATTCATCGTGACTACCTACCCAGTCATTTGCTTGTGCTATCGCTAATTGCACAGATGTGAAGGATTGAGATCACAAATGTTTTTACATGTACTGTTCAGGCCTCCTTTAAAAAAAAATTAAAACTGACCCAGTGAATTTTGCTGACAAAGGTGGCTACTTGCACAGGTCATTGAAGCCATCCCAGACATTGACTCCACTATTTATTATTGGTATTGCAGTAACACCTAGGAGCTGCAGTCTTGGGCCAGGATCCCATGGTGGTAGGCACCACAGAGACACAAAACCAAAATGTAGTCCCTCATCCAAAAAGCTTACCATCTAGAATTAGCACTTCTCCTCAGGCCCAACAGAGGAAATTCCTTCATTTAAACTTGCCAAAATCTTAACCACCCTGCCAGGTTTAGGATCCCCCTCCCCCCCCCCCCATGTGTATGGGTGCAATCAGTGTAACTATGGAAATGTTATTCTCTCTTTTCTGTGAACTGCACCTTTTAATGATGATAGTGATGATTTCATGAGAAGTAATGGCCATTTTCTGAGCAGAGATGATGCAAGATATTAGAGAAAAACCATATACTACTCCCATCTTTCTTATTTTGTGATTCCCTTAATCTAAAATAAAAGACCTTAAGACTGAAAGTTAATAAATGCTTTTTGTGTATGGAAAAAGCATAATAGTAAATTAATCCAACTCCTTGGTCCAGTAATGGCATACATCTTTTCCCAAAGGTACACAAACTCTGGATAGAGAGTCAACAGTGGGCTTCTGAACTATACCACTACTTAATCACAGATACAGGGGGAATAATCCTAACATAACATACTAAAGAAAAGGACATTTGACTCCCCATCCCCAATTCACCCTCTCCGATCATTTCTTTCCTCCTAATTATCTAAATAAAATATTTTTCCCCCTTTAAAAGGTAGCTTGTAGGAGCTTTTGTTTTCATTCACTATGCTGGAGCAGATAAGGGACCAGTTTCTGTCCAAAGCACAGCATTCATGTTTATGGCCAACAGTTCTGCAGTTTAATAGGAAAACAATTGCTTTCATCTCAAAATATTGCTGTCTTGCTTGCTGTCAATGCACTAAAAATTTGTGAATGGGTCCTTTGCGAAAATGAGACTGTCCAATTAAGTCTATCAAAATTATGCTTTCAGCTAAGGTAAGTGTTTCTGTCGACAAAGCAGCATACTCCTATCAGATGAGCCTCTCTACTGCTTCTACCAGGAGGATGAAGTCATTTATCAGGATTTCAGTTAAAAATAAAATTACTTAATGCACTATTGTTTTAGAAGAGCCAAACAGTTTCGTTTTTGTGAGGTGTCCATAGTTCTGTTGTATCTGTGAATGATGTTCATGTGTGAAGCAGTACTGACAGCACAGGTGACAGAAGTTCTCTGTTTATCCACTGAACATATCCAGCACAGGTAGCACCAGTGCAAGTCACGCACAGAGAGTGCTCACTGGTGGGATTCAATATTCCTTTTTAATCCTCATTATTCAGTGTGTGTGGCCCAGACCCATTTACTGCACAACATCCAGGCCTTACACTGGATACACAATTACTCATTTCTTCTTGGGCTTTCCTACAGCTCTTATCACCATAGTATTTGAGTGCTTCACAAACCCTTACAAACCTTTCTGCCCTTGTCCCCCTAATCCATTCCTGCTCCTATTTCCCCCAACCCCACTGTTTCATCTGGCTTCTGTCCTTGACTTCACAGGCTCCTGTCGCTGTGTACTACTACTCCTATTGCTCACAGCGTGTCCCCATTTCCTCCCCTCCTCATATCTTCATGTTTGAGTCAAGCTGCTTCTTCCTTTACTATGCTGACCGGTTCTATAAGAAATGCCTGAATTAAAAAAAAAAAAAAAAAAAAAATCAGCCTGAGGCAGACACGTAGCGTGAGAAATTTCATCGAACAGTTACCGTTCAACAAAAAGTTATAAGCAACTTAAAACAGGGGCTCATAATGGAAAGTGTTAAGTAGATGTCACAACTCGAGGTGTTTTATATGATATACACACACACGCACACTATAAAAACATTACCCTTTTAAGATGTCTTTCATTTTAAGGGTCCACAAAATTTAATTATAGATTGCATCCATAGTCAACTGAGACACATATAAATATTCTTGCAAAACACTTTCTTTTAGGGAAATTCACCACCCTTTGTTGATTCATCTCAGGAGATTTTTCTTTTCCTTGGAAGGGGAATAAAAAGGAGAAATATTCTTGTTTCAATGTAACTGTCTCAATATGACTTTCAAGGAACATTAAGTCTGTTCACGTGCACCTGTCAGAGACAAATTTCAGAAAAAGAAAGCCCCACACTAGCTTCTGAAATTATATTCATCTCTCCACTGACACACAGAGTTATGCAGGCACAGCCCTTTGACATGCTGATGGGCATCTCATGAGTGAAGGACAGGGCACACCAAATGAAGGCATGGAAAACTGAATTATAAAAGTGACATACAATATCAACAACAGTAAAGATCTTGCGCCAGCCTTGCCCAGCACCAAGGGTGCCACGACATTTCACCACAAATGTGAGCAGAGGCTGGGCATGCACACAATTAAATTTAAACTGTCAGTCCCATTAAGTTTAAGCACATACTTCAGTGCTGTGTTTTGGGTTGGGGCTTAATGACGCATTTCTCCAGTGAGAAGCATTAAATCTCCAGGCCCTTGCATGCCCTCTCCTATTCTCCCTCTCAAGAGGGCAGGGTAAAATATGGGCAGAGAGTGGGCCTATCTGATTGGGCAAGATTTCTCTCCATGCCAGCCAACTTCCCAGTCAGATTCCTGCTATAAGATAGGAATAACTTGGTAGTTGTGCAGCAGTACTCTTTTTACAACAGCAGCAGACTTCCCTGAAGCTCAGATCTTTTTCATCACTTTTTACCTTGCACTTACACATACGACTCTCCATAACAGCACTGTGCAGGATCCACCTCAAGGGGACAAACTTTTCCATTAACTGATTCATGCATGAGCACGTGTGTATGCTAGACAGAGAGGATTTATATACTGCACTGATTACTATATGACAGTATAACTAAACTGAATCCCACTTGAAGCCTGCTGCACTTGATATTCCTTGTGATCTGCTCTTGGTTTTTGCTGATAAAACTGTAGTTTTCAAGAGACTTCACTTAAAAAAACAAACAAAACAAAACAAAAACACCTCCCTCCCCCAAACACACTTCTCTTTTATAACTGTCCTTGGCCTCTACCACCTTTATTTCCAATAAATTAAGAGCTTGAACCAAGATCTAGGATGTTATGAATGAATCTGTGAAAGACAGAACTCTAGAGTAATGTATAGTAAATTGAAAGGCTTATCAAATTTCATTGGCTTTGTGGTACAAAGATAAAGAATATACTGAAGCTTTCCTAAAATGAAAGCTTTCCTTTAGCTCAGCAAAAACTGAATTATATATTTGAATATTTGCCCAAATGGATTACAAATTGTATATTCAACTGTAAATTTCACAAGTCAAGCTGTGTTGGTTAGTCATGAAAGTAATCCAGTCAGAGAACTGATGCAAATACCTGACATAGCATGACTTGCAATGACAGTATATGCAACAAACCCCTCGTAAACAATCTGCAGACCAAATTTAGAGAACAGTTTTGATCTCTTCAAATGCATAAGGTGGCAAGTTCCTGCTCTGAACAGCTCCTAGCACAATGGGACCCTGATCAGAATCTGAACACTACCACAGTAAAAAATAAAGTGACCCCAAAAAAAACAACCACCACCACCACACAATTGCATTCTGAAAATGAAATACACGATTTCTTCATGCCAGAATTTTCAAAGGACAGTTCAACTGCTTTACTAGATTGTTTGGATGTACAGCCCACAGGCACTACCTTTCTAGAGTCTGATACATTGAAAACTATGTAAAAATTACAAGTTATCACTGTAAGAGGAAGAACAATGAGAGTTCCAGAGGGGTAGCCAGGACTTTTCATCATGTAAGAGGAAGGGGTTCCCAGACCTGCTTGCTGGCTCTGTTGACAATACCGTTGCCAGTTAATTTGTCATACTGACTACACATGAGGCTACTCCCTAACTTATGTGTATATAAAAGATACACAAGAACCTTTTGAGAAATAAAAGCTCAAATCCTAAATAAATTTGATTAAATCCATATTGCTATCTCCAGAGCCTATTGTTGATATATATTCAAAAGAGTTATCTAAGCTGTTCTTCTTCCAAGACATCCGCTTGGTACTATAATTAGACAGTGGAAGATGTGACAGGGAAATTAGCAACAGGCTGTCTTGTTATTTGTAGAGATTATGGTTCTTACATATGCCAGGAATATAGAAGAATTTTCTTTCAGAAGTGCTGTTCTCCACAATGCTGTGCATAATTGTTAAGAGAGAAGATTGGCTGAAGATATTATGATAGGTGCTTGAAAACAAATACATCTGAAAGATTTACAGCTGTCAGTTAGCCATAGTCATGGGCAACTATGTGATTGCACACTGAGTCATGTGCGTTAAAATTAGGCATGCAATTGTACATGTACTTGGGCATGTACCTGAGGCTTCTTCCAGAACATTTGTCTCAATGAAACCAACAAGCAAGTACTCTTAGCCATGATGGCCTGACTCGAGTCTCAGGAGCAGGTTTCACTCAGAGTAAGAGAGAAAAACCAGTTTCAGGCTCTCTTTATATATTGTAAAGAAGAAATTTTTAAAAAGCAGACCCCACCCCAATTTTACCCCCACCCCCACACCCAAACTCGACCTTCCACCCCTTTTCTGATCACCTTCCCAAGAGCATTTCCACTGCTGTAACATGTCACATGCAACGGGGCTGCCATCTGAAGAAAAAATAAAATTATTGTATGCTACTTAAAAACACAGACCAGCGATCACCCTTAATTATATGCTGTTATTGAGGTAAAACCAGCCTAGTCATAGTCTATAATAATCATAGGGAAATTCAGGTAATATTGAGGCAAACATTTCCATTCATCTAAGGCAAAGCGTCAAGTTTAAGAGTGACCACAACACACAGTAAACAAACAAAGCTAAAGAATATATTAGGGACTACTTCGGTGTCATTTGTGTTGTAGTTCTTTTAGTGGGAAACTTCACACAGCACAGCCCAATTAGAAAGATTGTGTTTTAGATGACCTTGAAGTCAAGCATATGACTGATTGATTTTAAGACCTGTTCTTGGAAATAATTTGCTTCCTAAGCATTTATTTCTGAGGTTTGTGTTCATGTCCTATATCCTATACTACGCCAGCCAAAATACAATCAGTATTACAGAAACAGACTAAATATTTGAGATCATTAGAGAGCAATAAAGAATTGATATGCATTGCTACACCTTACATTTTTATACCCAACGTCATATGTAATATTATCAGCCTTCCATTTAATTAACCCATTTCTGCTGGCATATTTCAGGTACAACCTGCCTCATCTTCTTTTCTGCAAATCTCAGATAATTTGTGATCATGATTTTAGCTATGACACTTATTGCGTGGGAAAGCAATGCTGACCTCAGTGTTCCTAGATTAGCGCCCATATTTTCATGTTATTAACTGGGTTGTTAGTGGCTTTGGTTTTGTGAGGCAAACACATTCAGCAAGTTTGTGCCAACTTGCCTTAAATAATGATTCTGTCCTTTTCCTCCTCTATTAATTATGACCAGGTACAGGCCACTAGGTACCATCAATGGACCAAATCTTCAGCAGATGAAAAATCAGTGTAGCTCCACTGATTTCAAATAACTGTGAGGCGCTAGCCCTTTCTTCAGCATCTGATCTACATTCTTCACAGGTGCTGGACGGATCATGAGCTTGAGCTTGATGTCAGTGGGACTATTCACAGGCTTGAAGTTAAGCACTTCATTGAGTCAGGGCCAGAGTACTTAGCATTTTGGAGAACCTAACCTGACTTGAAACTACAAAAAACATTCACAGCAAAGCCACTAGACCCCCATTATCTTGTATACTATCCCAGAGCCTCCAAAAATAGAGAAGACACCAGGTTGCAGCTACAAGCCAGCAACTTTATCAAAATAAAACAAATCAATATAAATATTAGCAAATACACCAACAATTAAAAAGGTTTTAAAACCACAGCACAATACCAACACAGACCAAAAAGAAAAAGATACTCTTTCCTCTACTGGAAATCACAATCTTAGTAGCAGTAATGGGTTTTCCACAAAGCTCCTAAACAAGCTCAGAAGCAAGAATTAGCTTCAGCCTAAGAATGAGCAAAGTAATTAAGCAGACTCACTAGTGCTGTTAGCATTCACTTCTTGAATCCTACCTACTATGTAGTACAATCAGTCAATCAAATGTTACTGCATACACAACTTGGCTTCACAGCCATATACAGTCAAGCAACAGTAATAGAGAGATTAATGAGTCAAAGCAGATGCAAAATCTCCCCATTAAACTCAGCAGGAATAATCCCCCAAAAATTCCATTTATGTAAATATCTAATTAAGTTTGCACAATATGCAAACAGAAAACTCTCTCAAAAAGGAATGTCAGTACAACCTGATGCCAGCAATCAAATTTTCCACTCTTTTGGAAACAAATTAACGATCCTACTAAGGAAAGATTCTAAAAGCTGTCTCTCAAATATGACTAAGATCTGTGTGATGTCCTGTAACATCAAGGGTTTCCACTCCATTTTCACTGCATGGTCATATTCTCTCATTCATGTGGATGCCCTTTAATCTGCCAGTTAAATCTGCAGACTTCATTGCTTGAAATCTTAGTGAAATGTAGGGTTTTCTACCTATGATTTTATTAAGCAATTTACTAAAATAGATACAAAATTTTTTCTTTTGTTCAAAAGAAGGAAAGATGTTGATGGGGGTAGATCAAGGTACTGTAGGTCCACACCTTAGTTACACCCTGGCCCTTTTGTGCCACTATATTACCTTTTTTTTAAAAAAGGGCTTAATATAGTGGAGAGAGCTCCCGCCCTCCACTTCCACCCAGCCTAAGGATACACCTGGTGCATAAAGCGGACATAATACTTTTGCCCAACATAGGAGCAGGTCGAAGCCACGTCCAGAGCACACCGCATTGTGCTTAGCCTATGATTTCTACAGATTTTGGCCATCAGAGTAAATTAGGTTATGACTACAATTAAAAACTCGCAGCTGGCCTGTGCCAGCTGACTAGGGGCTGTTTAATTGTAGTGTAAACATTCAGGCTGTAGCCTGAACTCCGGGACTTTCCCATCTTGTCGGGCCCTAGAACTCAGGAACCAGCCTGAGCCTGAATGTCCATGTGCAATTAAACTGCTTTAGCCTGAACCCTGTGAGGTTGAGTTGGCTGGCACAGGCCAGCTGAGGGTTTTTAATTGCAGTGTAGATGTACCCTCAGAGCTCCAAGGCTGACCTGACTACCTCAGAATATGGAGAGCATGAAGGAGGCTTAAAGCCATGTTTATCCTCTCTGTGCCTGCCTCAAGCACAGGAATGAAGAAACTGGTAATCAAGCCTCACCTTCTTGTCTGTTGCTATCTTTGGTCCACAGTTTGGCATAGACAGAGACTGATAAAAGTATTCTTCCCTCAGAGCAAGCTGAGGTAGTGAATGCTTTATGAGTTTTACCCAGTTATAATTGCTACAAGTCAGAACCATAAGCTGTTTCTGATAAAGAAATATTTATAATCTTTGAGTCCTTTCACATTAAGATATCAGATATGGGTGGTAGCATTATGATTTGTTTCCCATCTGTGTAATGGGAATGGATGGAGGTAGGCCCAGGATTTTAGCTAGAAAACTATTTTGAACAGAATCGAAGACTAAACAGTCCCTCATAGTCCACAATTCAGATATATATGATGGCTGGGAAGGCACCTTGACTTGAAAAAACTATCCCATAGTACAACCGTGCATGGCCACATAGTTCTATTACTCATGGTTTTGAATTCTATGTACAAAGCATCACACACACTACTGGCTGTACAGAACTTCACGGGAAGAAAGCATTGTGCAGATGTGCTTGCTTCATTTAAATTGCTCTTATTAGTGTTTGCCACAGTACAATTTAACAGCAATCAGGACTAGAAAAGAACACATGATGAGATAAGAGGCTGTGGTGATCTTAAATTCCTTTCTTATAGCTTATAGATGTAAGAGTAAAATTACTTATGTATTAAGTAGTATGAAGAGAAGATGTATAGATATTGCCCTCTCTATTTAATTGAGAGAAACTACAGACTCAATAGTCAATTGTCACCTGAAAGGAAATAAAAGTTGTGTTAAACAGGGGAGGGAGAGTGTGTTCAGCATTTACTAACCACTACTCAACAGTAAGAAAATATTTGTCAAAAAAATAGTTACTGGAACATGGACAGTGAATCTCATTGACACTATACAAGGAAGGGGCATATCAGACTGATCAGCCACATCATTAAATCAAACTCACAATTACTCTAAGCATGGCAATTCCCTATTCACTGAGCATTCCTCAAAAACCTATCCCCTCCATGGACCCTAACTCCACAGCCATCACATTCCTTCACCCTTCTCCTTTGAGACTTTGCTATCCTACAGTCATCTCAGGTTCTCCTACCTTCATAGATTTGTTCTGGTGTCCAAAGAGTGTAGCAGTGCATTAACGAGTCCACTAAGCAGTTTGTATATTTAAAATCAAGTCTGGTGCTTTTCCCAGTTAGGCATTTCCCAGAATGCATTGTGGCAAGGTAGCCAACACACCTGAATGCATCAGCACTAAGTAGCAGAAAATTAGTGTTCTTCCAACTGGAAAACTGTGAGGCTTATGCCTAACAAGACATTAAGGTTTTGCTGGTCCAGCTAGATATTTTTTTTAATTCCCCATTATCTCTCCCCACAAGACTCCTGGAGAATGGGTTTTTTGACACCCCACTTCTCCCATTTTAGGCTTCAATCACATCTGACTAAAGGATCAAGGCTATACTTTCCATCTTTCAAATTCCTCAATGACCTAGAAGTGTCTTAGAACAAATTGGAAATGAAAAAGCCCTTGGGAAATAATTTTGCATCTGGCTTGTTAAATTGCATGATAGGGTAAGCAAACTGGGAGGCAGCTAGTGACAGGCTAGTAAATACTTACTCATGTGCTTAACTTTAAGCACATGAGCAGCAGCATTTAGTTCATTTGGATTGCCTACACACTTAAAATCAAGCACATGCAAAAGTGATTGCAGGATTGATCTATAATCGCTCAGAAGTCACTGGGACAGTCTTGGTATGAAACCAGTTTGATTTAGAGGTGTACTGACATGATTTTAAAATAAATACAAAATGCTTTCACACTCTGATTTTGCAAAGGTTTACAAACATGCTTAACTTTGCTATGTTGAGTAGTATTTCACAATACTAAAGTTAAGCACATGTGTAAGTGTTTGCAAGATTGTAACTCATTAACTTTAGCTTTAAAGTCTTACAAATCAATGCATTTTTACAAATACCTGAAAAATGTTTACTCTTTGACTTACCTACCAAGACCTGAATTCAGGGTTATTTATTTTTCCTACCAGAATGGATGACCCCCAGAACACCAAAGCCAGCACAAAGAATGCAGTTACTTGCCTGCTTTAGGCAACCCCATGGTTACCAAGTTGTCAAAGAGATACACAGTGCCCTGAACTCACGACTTGATAAGTAAAAATGCTGCCTTTTATTTTTAAAATACACTGGACACAGCAGGTTCCAACAGCAAAGAGCCAGATGCTTTGCTTACATCCATCATGAAACTACTACTGCATCATGGATAAGGTACAATATCCCTCTTCACCCTAGCCAAATGCTGTCTCCTCACCCAGATGCCAACCTCTTGCTTCCCACACAAACACAACACTTCACACATCACACACTTAATTTGGGCACATATGTCAACCTTGAGTATTTGTTAATGTTGCTGAGGTTGTATTGAAGGTTTTACATTATACGGTGGGGAAAATTAATGCATAGTGTGTTTCCCTCTCCAAACCCACAATCTATATACCCAGTTATTGATGTTTCATTTGCAAAGAGTGAAGCTGAATGCAGATTAAGTTGAACAAATGGAACTTTATTAAATCCTGTGCACTGCTCTGTCCACGTAACTGAATTGCTTTCAGTCTGTCTGCTTTCCCTGGTGTCTCATCAATAACAATACCACTAAGGAACATGGACCTTCTGATTCCAGTTCCCCTAATCATGATATAACTGAGACCCTGCTACATGGCCTTGCCCACACAACCTATGGTCCAGTTTTAAAGGTGGAAAATCTAATCCCAGCAGCATTTCCTAGTGCCATTGCTGCTCAGTGAGGAAGGAATGGGGCTCTTCACAGCTCTGAAAATGCTGTTGGGAGTCTTAGGAGAAATAGGCTCCAGAAATGCAGAATGGGGAGTAGGCCATTTGGCCATTACTTGAAAAAGCATGGATGGCGAGGAAGGATGCTGATGGGCCCAGATCCTCAAAGGTGTTTAGGTTCCTAACTCCTACTGATTTCAGTGGGAGCTAGGCACCTAAACCCTTTTGAGAATCTGACCCTTGCTCCTAAATTGGTAGTTGTGGTGTAGAACGGTGGGTTCTTTAAAAAGGCAGAAAGAAGGAACGGGGACTACTGTGGGAGGTTTATCTTGGATTATATCAAACCTGGGGTATAATGTCAGGCTTATGTTTGTAAAGATTAGACATTGTGTTCAAATATTACCATAGTAAAGTTAGACTTCTTACAATCAATCATATAACAGTAAAATAGGGAGCAGTTGTATTTGTCTCCCAAGTCTGAGCAGGTCCTGTAGCAGGCCGTATGATTTACAGCAATCTGCATTTTTTATCCAGTGTAGCACTGTGTTTACTGAAGGATGCTTAGTGAAGATTTATAAGAATATTTATGACACCAGCACAAACAACGAGATGTTCTATATAAGCATATACTGAGAGAAAAGATCCCATAAAAAGGCTAGGGGTGGACCTCAGAAACTGCAAGGAAGTATTGGAATTATAAATTGAATAAACAGAGGAAGCTGAATTTTTCACATACTACAGTAAATCAGAATCACCCTAGATGGCAAGTGTCCCCATAACACACCTCACTGTGGAAGTGCTATCTTTAATTGATAAGGACAAGATGTGTGGTTATGTATTGCTTGCCAGTGAGTTGTCAATAGACATGGAACAGTAATGGCATCAGTTTCAGAGGAAGCAGCTTGTTCTGCAGGCTGATAACTGAAGATTATTGAGAAGGAGCTCTTGCAAATGGGAAATTCAATACAGCATGCTGTAGTTCAAGTACCCAGACAGCTGTTTAGAGTTTATCTTCCTAAAACTAGACCGAACTATTCTGACCTACACCTAAAGGCCGGACACTAGCTGAAAGGAAAGTGTCTTTAAATGTCAGGAAACCATATTAGTGAAAGGAAAATCCTGAGGTCCTGAGTGGTTCTATAGGTCAGGGGTGGGATCTGCAAAAGTGCTTCAGATTTAGGATGACCAAGTGACTTTCAATGAGACTTGTGCTGTCAGGTCCCTGAATGCTTTTGAAAATCCCACCCTTGATTGGGCCCAGTATATAATGCTGTTTTGCTTCTCCAGAAATGGGCACATCATTTTGTTTTTTTGCCAGAACACCAGAGAAATTTCTATGTTGTGCCATTTAAATCAGCAAGGAACCAATCCCTCTCTATCTTCATTCAAGCCAGAGGGGAGTTGCAGAGCTCCAGAGAACTTCTGAGCCACACTATGGCAGAGCCAGTCCTGCAGAATTCAGAGACACATCAAAGCCCCAGGGACCCAACAGGGCAACCGAGACCCACTGGAAGAGAGACAAGCCCATAAGAAACTGTTTTGAAAGATCTCTAGATCTGTATGTATGTAATATATAAGGTACCAATAACTGACGCTCAAGAATATGTTTCATAGTTCCTAGATTTTGTAGGACCAATAAAATGGCTTCCTCTGTGCAGCTCTTTACAAAAGGTGCATCAGTTTTTAACAGAGCCCTATGGAGGGAGATCCATGCCTCAGGAGCCCAGCAGACCCCCTTGGTGTCTCCTAACCCAGTGACGAGAAGCCAACCCCACGGAGCGGCTGAGAGCCTACATTGCTATACTCTGAATATTTGCACAATATGCCGTGAGTAACAGCTCATTTTGGTTCTCAGGGAGGCAGAGCTTGGAAGAGAACACCAGAATTGTTCCCCTAATTCAACCTCTGGTCACCTGCCCTTTTGCCTTCCTTCTCAGGGCTTGTCTACCTGGAGACTTAGTGCGTGGCGAGTTGGTGCGGGAATCTATAGGCACGTGAGTGTGCTGTGCACTAATTGCACTAAAATTTCCATGGTACACTTGACAAACTTGACAGAACTTTTGGCGTGCAGTAGCAGGATCCGCAAATGCAAGCTAGTGCACTGTAGATACACACCCAGCTTGTTGCACACTAAGCCTCCATGTACACAAGTCCTCAGCTTATGCATTTTCTCTGTTTTCCTGCTCCCCTTAATAGGACAGAGCAGAAGATAGTTATAGGGAGCTTTTTCATGAATTACGGTAGCCATGAAGGTAGGAAAGCAACACATCCCACCTGAACTTCTCTTCAGCCTGGCTCCCATTGCCTCCAGAATCAGGAAACTACTAAGGTGCCAGTGCCACATTTGCACACACATAGACCCAAACTTGCACTGAGAGGTGCCTGGAAGCGCAGCTGACCAAAACTCAAAATTTCCCATTCACAGCTATAACGAGATTTACCTTTGGGGCCAGATTCATTGCAGCTAGTGCCAGGATGTGTACATTATGGATCTCCACATGAGCGTAGCCTCGTGAGCCCCTGGAAGGAGGCCAGTGGCCTTACCAGCACTGCCCTCCCTCTGGGTTTTCTGGTGAAGGTGCAGCTTTAGGCTACAGTCAAACTTCTCTTTCCCAGCTATCAACACAGCTCTAGCCCCATGCAGGGAGATTGCATCCGTTTTCTGCCACACAATCTTCATCTCCTATATACTCTCTGGAGCTGAGTGCTAGGCAGAGGTTTATGCTGGTGGAAGCTAAAGTTAGCCATAAGCATTTTCAGATCTCTAGTTAGGATAAATACTTACAGGAAAAAGAGTGCATCCCCGCCAACCAGATACAGACACCAGTGTGCTAGTGAGTTTCCATTTCCAAGTCTGCCTGGCTATTTCACTGCCCTCTTTACAGTCTTGGGCCATAACATCCTGCTTGTATGTGGTGGTGGATTGACCATCTCTCATTGCTATTCAGTGGCATACACCTGACACAGCAGGTGGGATTTTAAGGTTCCTGCACTTGTATGTAGGATATTTTTAATGTTTTGTAATTTAGCAATTTAGCAATTTTTTTCTTACCTCAGCAACAGCAAAAATAATTTAAATTAGCAAGCTGGATCACCCTCTCCTTTTGTGATACCCAAGCAGGCCCTAGGTTGCTTCCTCTTTCTTCTCCTGCTGCTGGATGGTATCAGGCATCTAGTTGTTTCTTCCACCTCCAGTCCCAGAAAGATCAGCCTGAGAATTTTAGAGCTTGCATGGGATGTGGAGCATAAAGCAGCAGGGTCCCAAGCAGCTGCTTGTTTTGCTCAGGATGAAGGTTGGTTCTGTAAAAAACAGACAAAGGACCAATCACATTTGCTGTGATCTATTCACAGGCCAAAGAGACACTAAACACGCTGTTTTGGAGGTCGGGATGAAATACTGTCCACAGCCATAGTATATTGGGGAAGGAAAACACCCTGAGAATACAGCAGCCTGTTCATAGCATTGCTATTGATTTTGAAGCTTTCATACACACAGCAACAGAGCCGTAAAATCCAGAGAGCCCTTGAACATGCTGTACACACCACTTGAGAATGCATGTGCTAGCTTCTTGGCAGGAAGTGTGCACAGGACTAATGGCCAGATGCTTGCTGCTGAGGCTGATGCTAATAAACCTTGGTAAAGCCTTGCTTTTACCCAGGATTTCAAGAGTATATCCTGGAAGAGCTTCGACAATCTATTTTCTTTTCTTGGTGTTAAACTCAGATTCTTCCTAATCCTTCTAAGAAAAAGAAAAGCAATCATAACTTTGGCTACTCCTTTCTTACAATGGCAGATAAATAATATGATTGTTCTGAGGACCCTCCACTACATGGTTTGAATTCTCAAAATACCTATTTGCTACATCATAATACAAATACATTACTGTTTCTAGTTTTCATTTGTAAGGGTTAATGACCTGACTCAAAATCCCCCCCTCCCCCCCCCCACACACACACACTTTTTTTTTTTTTTTTGATTCATGGAATGAATCATAGCTTCCCGCTTACATTATGCCATACAAAGCCATCTGTTTGCTCATATACATCCCAGGCTTGTTACTTGTGAATGACTCTCAGCAAGAACTACATGAGACAGAACAGAGAGCAACAAGAGATCATTGAATAAAATGTGGATGCAGAATGTTCTTGGATTTGAGAGCTTGGACACCTGCAGTAGAGCTCAGCCAGTTTAACTCCCAAAATCTGATAGCATATTTTCAGTTTTGCTTTTCAAATCTGAAGCTATTGCTAGACAGGCAGGAAAGTATGAAGTATTGTTGTTAGTTCCTTCCCACACACTTCTTGAGTTCCAAATAAATTAGGTCATGAATTCAGCCAACATGTTAATTTCTGAGTTAAAACTTCGGGTTGCCTCAATTTCTGGAGGTGCTCAAGAGCATGTTTCATAAAATAGCAGTGGAAATTATGTATGCAATAGTCCTACAGATGCAGGGGTTAGCATCAGATCAGTTTGCTGCAGAACTTTCATCAGAATGACATCTTGTGTAGTATTTGGTCCTAGGGTTAAACAAGGTAATCCTGATTTTCCTCTGATTTATGTCAGTTTTATGTCAGTATGCATATCTCCCCTTCAGGGATATCTCCCCTTCAGATACTTCTGCTTTACACTGCTGAAACAAGAGACTCATACTCTGTAAAATCAGGCCCCTATATGTGATCCACTGTTAATACAGCTCAGTAAGGGAGAAATTTCTCTAAAAATGAGGTGGGGAAAAGGGTCTTGAAGTTAGCTCTTTTAAGTATTTATTGATTATCAGGGATCCTAGAAATCCATTTGCCATGGAAAAATGCAGAATTTGTGTTTTTACAGAGAATTATTTTGTGAAAAAATATGCATTTATGCAAGCCTCCATTATCTGGCTCTGTGTATTAACCAAACCAGGGCTGTCAGTCTTTGATTGAATCCAGTCCCTCCTTAACAGAACCGATCAAAATTTCATCCTAAATATTTTTTCAACAAAATATGAGTTTTCAACCGAACTAAAAGTTTCATTTTTGGTAAAAAAAAATTCACTTTTTTACCCTTGCCTCCCCACCCCCATACCCACATACATTTTCTGGAAAAAGGAGTAAAAAAGTACAAAAGTATGAGAAGTTGTTTTGTTCCCTATCAAAACTTTTTGCACGTTTACAGATATTTTGTTTTGAGATTTTTCATCAGAACGCCTACATTTTTCCTTTGGGGAGATGAGGATATAGGGGGATTTTTTTGTGAAAAACAGTGACCATTATTTGACTAGTTCTACTGACTGCTTACTTCTACATGCCATTTCTACCTTAGTTCTCCTTCTTGCCCCTTTTGCCATGGTTTCAATATAATCTTTATCTCTCTCTCCAGCAAAATCCATCTAACGGTGGGTAATAATAAGAAAAATGTACAGTATACTCTGTCATTCATCTATTTTTTACATGGTAGTGTGCTGGTGTCAAACTGCAGTCTTGTGTTTCATCCCCTTGGTTTAAGTAAAGTCAAAGCAGCTGCAAGGAGACGTTCCCTAGCAATGGACTTCAACCCCTAAACTGGCAGGGCCACACTCTTTAGAGGTCAACATACTCCAGTCTCTGTATTCTCTGATACTCACCAGCAATCAGCTGCTGATTGTATGAAATGACATCTGGTGTAGGGAGAGGGGGTTTCCCATGGGACCACTAGAATCCTTAGCTATGTAAGGAATAATACACAGCAAGATGTGATTGTGCTGATAAATCCACTTACCTCAAGTGTGCTGTGAGGCCAAGGTAGAAAGCTGAATGCCTCAAACAGCAGAGAGATGCACTTATCTTATAGCAGGCACGTTCCCTGCTGTGTGCTGTTCCACTTTAAAAAGACCTGTACTGTTGAGTGTCCCCATGTTTTAAAACCTTGCTTCCATAAAGAAAAACATCCCTTAAAAGTTGTTTGAGTGGGATAAACCCAGATACAACCCTAACAAGCAAGGAAATTCAGAGTTCTAGGATGTTTCCTAAATGTACTCTCATCCTCAGACAGCACATTTCTGTTGACAGTTACTGACTCCACAGCATCACAAGGAATTTCTTTTGGCCTCCAATGGATTAGGAAACACTTCACACAACACATCTATCTCCTACACAGAACACAAAACATTCATACAACCTCAGCAACATTAGCAAATGTTTAGGATTGACAGATGAGCACAGATTAAGTGTGGTGTGTGTTTGTGGAGGAAATTTGAGGTGATAATTAAGGTTTTGTGTTTTGGTTTCTACCCTTAACTGTTGTGAATATTTTTGCAAGATTATAATTGATGACAATTGCTGTCTTAGTACTAAGAGATCCACTGACAAAAGTTCCCTTTGAATTCATATTTGTTTAATTTATTGAAACAAACTTCCATCCTATTCTGTCAAAGGCTTTTCCTTCCTCCAGAATAATGGCTGTAATCTGATTGTTTTTATGGTTAAACAAGTTAATTAGATCTATAAGCAGCCTGATTTTATGGTAGAAAATTGGAAAGTCTATTTTTTTATTATCCCTGTTTGCTTTTTGGATAATCTCATACTTGGGAGAAAAGATTCCAGCTTTTTTCCTAAGATTTTAGCCAATATCTTACTCCATGCAGTGAGAAGTGTAAAAGAGTGATAACTATTGCAGTTCTGGGCTTTTTTTCCCAGGATTAAATAACATGGTAATAAGTAGTTTCTCAAAGTACCAGGAAATATCTTGGCTTGGAAGGATTCATCATACATTCTGTGCTAGAATGGGCAAAGCATATCCCTGAGGGCTTTACAGAATCCAACTGACAAGACATCAAGACTTCTCCACTAATGATAAATGTTACTGATGCCAGGACCTCAGTCACCTGTCTATTGCTTTCCAAAGGGCTTTCATTTTTATACAAGTGTTTCAAAGGCCTGATGATGATCTTGTCAGTACAAAACAGTATAAAATGCTCTGAATTCTTTCTTCCTAATTACTAGCTCCTTGTAGTGTGTGTTTATATCCACAACTTAATTTTTACATGTGGTATCTGCTTATTTAAATCCTGTAAAGCACTTCCCATTCTTTCACCATAACTCCATTCCCAATACCTCTGCTTTAGCCTCAGAAGAACAGATCCTGATAATTATGGATTTACTTTCCCTTCACCATTTATATCTGGCATTTTTATTCATTCATTCATGCGGAAGTTCATGACTGTGAGTTGTTCCTATTTTCTTAAGCGTAGAATCATTACCCATTGCAGCAGGAATAAAGGAATTTACGTGCAATAAAGGAATTTACCATTATTATTGTACTGCTATACTTACACCAATATAACTCCTCATTTGAACACTCTTATTCTGAAATAAGGGACACATTTTTCTGTGTACACAGGCCCTAAAGGACTCACATAACGGGTAGTTCTCTGGGTCAAGAGAATCCTGGGTCAAGAGAATGCCAATATCATCCTCATTGAGCTCAAAATGTTGGCCAAAATTAGTTTATTCTTAACAAGCTCTTGCCAGTAAATATACCAGTAAAACAATAGTACCACTACATTTTATAATAAAGATGAAATTTTCAAATGCTGTCTCTAAAATTGTGTTTGCAAAATTGCACATGCACTCAATGGTGGGAGACTGAAGAATATTCCCTTTCTGGCCTGTCAGTGCCACTACTAAATCAGCCACTAGTTGATCACTATTTAGTAATGAAAGGTTCATTATTTCTGTTAACTTATTCTTAACCAAAATGACAGAATCAATTTCTTTATTGGTCCACTTGACTCAGCCTGGAAAGATCCATCAGTCATTATGAATAAATACAATTTGTGTTTATAACGGCATCTTATGTCTGAAGGCCTCAGAATGAACTTTCCCACTAAAATCTTGTGGGAGTGAGGGGTCATCTGGTCTTACCTGTCCCACACTGTGAAGATCAAGCTCAGTGGAGTATCCATGGAGGAGCTTCTTCAGAGGAAAAGGGGAACTTTGGGACTGAGATATCATTTCTTCCACTTCTTGGCTTCCTTTTTGACCTGGGGACCACAGGAACAATGTCTCTTCTGCTTGTAGAGGAGAATACAGCAATATGGTTCTAAATGCTGTTTCTTAGGGCAAAGGTATTAGCACATCATCAAACATGAGACAAGGCTTAGGCTGTCCTTGGTGCTGTTGCTTCTCGATATAATCCAGTTTGCCTATGAATTGAAAACAATAATAAATAAAGTAGGTAAAAAATTGACAGTTTCAGAAACAATTCATATTCTGACTATTGATTTCCACTTGTGAGCCCATTTGCCTCTTCCAATGGAATGTGTCACTGAAGAAAAATGAATTCATCACCAGCCCTGCAAAATCATTACGCTCCATTTCAACAGAAGCTACATATAATTTAAAAATGGTTAAACGGAGCCAATTTATATCTATATAAATTCAAATATTCTTGAGCTCCTTGGACCCTAATAAAAACCAGCCTATGATGAATTGCTGGGACAATTACCTCCTCTTCGCAGAAGCCTGACCGCTCTTCATTACCTGAAGGTTCACGTTTGTGCTACAGTAGAATCCTGCTAAATACATATTCTTGTCTCTTGAATACATTCATTCATTCAGTTAGCAGGTCGCTATCTCTAAAAGAGGATTGTGAATAGTGTGCTATTCCTGAGACAGTTTTGCTTTGGTGTACATCAAATATAGCCAGTTATAGAACTGATATTTATTTTATGGTGCATTATGATTCTTTTCTTAGGTTCAGTACTCCATTGATACTCTTTTAGGATGAAATTCATTGCCTTGCTGAAGGTTCGGACAAGGCCCTTTGCAACACTTCAGACCTACGTTAAAAATTTAAAAGGGGTTTAAATGGTGCATAGGGAGTGTGCATAGGGATAAATTTCACCCTAAACAGGGGTTTCTTTCTGGAAATGACTGTCTTCATGGTAAATACCATAACAACTGATGATGAGCTGTTCATGACTAGGCAACATAATTCCAGTGCTGAATGCTCCAGAGCTCATCATGATATTTATGATAAGCTTTTTGTATCACGGTGATATAGTGGTGTACCCAGTCCCCATTATAACTATGTATAATTGGCTTGACACTTACACCAGGCCTACTATCAGTGGGAATGACATTCTTAGAAGAGGCACAATTAGGTTATACTACTGTGGCACCGAGGGAAATGCAATTCTTTACAGTGGGCTGAATTCTGTGGCAGTCTTTGTGAAGTCCCTTAGTGTTATATCCTTTCATAGGCTCAAAAATTAGAGCACAAAGCGGAACTGCATCTTGCATTATACTCCTGAATAATTTTGTGGCATCTGCCTTCTCTAAACCCCTCAAAAATTTTTGCACTTGTTTAAGCTGCTTCTTTACTCTCCACTTTCCTAATAAATATAAACCTAGTTTTCCAATAGTTAAAATCTATGAGACTTTTTATTTCCTTGGGCCCTCTTCTGTGCCTTTTCAAATTATTTGACTTTTTTCTTTCTTACAGTTTTATACTGCCCCTTTAACTGCACACTTCATTCCAAATTTTGTACAGTGCCACAATGATTTATTTTGATTTGGACTGTATTTCTACAAGCTAGTATCCTTTTTGCTTTTCTGACTGCTGCTAAATATTGCACTGATGTTTCTGAGGCTATGGCTACACTGATGGCGGCAAAATCACCACCGTCAGATCGATTGCTCTGGATTGACTGAGGGATCAATGAAGACCCGCTCAGTTGATCCAGAAATTAACATACTAAGACCACCTTCGCAAGTGATGTAGAGCTGCGTCGACGGGAACCGCGTTGTAGTGAAGACGGTGCGTAGTGCAGTGAAGACGGCGTGCAGAAGAGGAGCCCAGAAGTCAACGGGAGTTACGCAAGTTTTTTGCGTAGCTTGCGTAACTCCCGTCGACTGCTGCCGAATCCCGGAGGTAAGTGTAGACAGGGTCTAAGTTTCAGTCCATTACCACTGGGGTTTAAGGTGCTGAAACTAGTATCTTTGCGGATGGAGTGAGAAATTTGAGAATCTGATTGCACATTCTGGGGCATAAAGCCCATCCTGAATTTTAAAGTGACTGATCAGCAGGAAGGTGGAGGGGTAACGGGGCCTGAGTGATGGCTGTTTATACAGTGTGTCCTGAGTAGCTTAGAGAAATTGGCTTTCATGTCCACTCCGAAGCCACCTGACAGTGGGGAGAACTACATAATCACCCTTGGAAAGGAGAATATGATGTTGGAAAGAGAGTTGTAGCCTGCGGGACCTGTCACTACAGATAGGAAGTAGAGATGTGGCTCTAAGACAAACATTCACAAACGTCAAAAAAAGTTTGGGTTTGAATCAGTTCAAGGAAGGGCTGAATACCAAGAGATGCAGAGTTATGTTTATTCCTTAGTCATACTAAATATTGAAATATATTATTGTCCTTTCTTTATCTTGATTCTTTTTAAGACTCGTTATAGTATGGAAGTATCGATTATGACCACTAGCTTTATGGGTCTCACATCTGAGCTGCAGTACCTTAGTGTTTTTTCTGACATCATTTGATCATGAGACTTACAAGAATGAATTTTGTGATTTCTCTCTCTCTCAATTAACACTATTTCTAGTACTGCACTGGCATCGTCAATTATGTTAATGTTCAAATACATTGTTTTGACATGATAAAATATTATATACATTAAACATCTGTTCTTAATTAATTTATTTTATTGAAAAGAATGAAAATAAACGCCTGCCAAATGGAAAGTGACAAAATGAGCAGGAAAAATATTATTTTCAAGATCGTGAAGGAAATGATAAATGATGGGGAGTTCAAAAATGTAGACGACTGAAAATATTTGATATTGTCCTTTTCAGCCATGCAATTAAAATAAAATTGTGTAAATAGGAAACAGATGATCTTCACCTAATGCTTTGGAGGATCTTGAACCTCAGTCAATAGGATAAGGATAGTAGCAGAAGAGATGTCCAATACGGCCTAGATTCTATTTCCACTGAGCTAAGTGGGAGGAGAAAGAACCCTAAAATATTTCTGAACACTTGTGTAATAGCATACAATAGTAGTACAGTAGATTTCCACAGCGATGGCACCCCGCTCAAAATCAGTAAGAAACTGGGTGTAAAGCATAACATTTGAATCTGCTGGAATAGAACAAATGCTACACTAGTAGTCACAAACATTTTTGGTATATAAATTACATTTGCTTCAATAGTTTTCACAGTCCCTTTTATTCCTTTTATGCAAAGGTTGGAGAGAAATTTTGTTTTCAACAATGTCAGTGGGAAGAGAAAGTATCAAAAATATATATTCATGGCAGAAATGTTCTTGTGCTTATCATCTTGAAAGCTCTTGTAGGGTGTGGATAGCATCCATTCAAGGAGAAAAAAATACTATGTGATTTAGGTGACTTATCACACAGTGCAATTAGTGAATAGCCCAGGATAGAGCAGATCAGAAAATTCCTATCAAAATGAAATTTGATGTAAAACAGACCCTAAAAATTCATTAGAAATGTTTTCTAGTTTCCAACCAGCTTTAATAAAACTAATTGTTATAAGTGAAAATCATCCCTGTGCAGAAGGCTAGCACAAGGTCTAAACACCACTTATGTCCTTAAGACAATTCCTTTTCCATGTCTTTCCTTCTCCTACCTCCTTGCTCTCTACCTTTACCTGAATTAAAAAAAAAAATAAACATGTCACTTACAGAGCTGGGCCAATTTTTCATCAAGTTCATTTGCTTATCAATTGAGTCCTCATCCTCAAACTTTCATTTGTCTGGGTCTTTAGATTGTAAACTCTTCAGAGAAGGGTTTTCTTTTTTCAGTGTTTGTACAGCGCCCTGCACAATGGGGCCTTTTGCTGATGCCACCATATAAATATTTAATAATAAGTCCCACTTTAGTCCTCAAAATACCTTAAGATGGAGTTAAGTGTTGTTGCATAGATCGTGTCTTGGCCCATTGTAAAGGGGTGAAGTTCACCCATAACAAACAGAGAGCCTAATCCATAGGCTGATTGATAGATATGTTTGTACAAATATTTTCTCAAATAATTTCAAACAATAAATACCTTAGTAAAATTAAAGTCAGTTTCGTGATAATTCATGAGCAAAGAGTAGGGGCTACATTCATCACATAAATGGTCTGCTATCAATAGTTAAAGTGTGAAGCTTTAAAACACTAGTTTCAATGCTGAGCCCTGGAATCCTCCTATAAATTTCAGTTGGCACAGCTCCCATTTCAAGCCTACTGTTATTTAATAGGAAAGAGAGGGGGAATGATTTGAGAACATCTGGAGACCACACAAAAATCTTCACACAAAAAAAAAGCAGATGAGATGCTGTCAGAAATCTTTTATTTTTTATTTATCAAATAGAGAATTTAGTCCCTCCTGTGAAAATGAAAGCTTACCCAGCTGCCTGGAGTTCTAGTCAGAACAAGTGAAAGGAAATAATGCTACTGTCATTCAGCAATATCTCCGTTGATCATCAGGCTGGAAAATAAACAAACAACAGTGGAAAAGATAATGAGCAAGAATAAAAGCAACGGGAATACGTAAGTCTCTATTCCTTGATTTCACACACACACACACACACACACACACGCACACGATGGTGAGCAGCTGCTGAGGGATCTGGTCAATAGCACCATGATCCCTGCTGAAGCTATGCTGCCACAAGTGACCACCACAAAGAGGCAACAGCCCATGAAGGACAACTCCTACCAATCTGGGAGTCCCTTTGCTGTGGCTTCCCAGACCAACCTGGCTCCCTGACAGTTCCATGGGCTCCTTAGTCCCTCAACCTTTTTGGAGTCGTTTTAAAAAAAACACTGCAAGGTGAATCTTGTGGAGTTCATTGCCACTTCTGGTCTTTTACTATGGATTTTACCAGAGGAAGGGACTGATCTGGTCCATATATTTTACAGATATTTTCTTCTTTCCTAGGTTACTAACACCACTTTTTGGGTATTAAACCTGTGTTTATGCAGTTTGTTTACATTATGCATGATCCCCAGATCAGAAAATGAAAATGGACTAGTTAGTTTTCATTTTTACACTTAGTCCATTTCACTTCTTGGCTCTAGACTCTGGCACAATGCTGAAATACTATAGTAGCAAAAAAAAACCAAACTCACTCTGAGTAAAAAAACCTGGTTTTGCTGAGTTTCCATTTAATTTAATGAAAACAGTTCTTTTTATGTCCACTTTTGTAAAACGTTAAATAAGAACCCTAGAAATTGCATCAAACCTACCTCATAGCATCCCTTTATGACCACAGATCCCAGCAAATTCAGAGTGAAGTGGAAAAGACTTTTCTTGGCAACCACTTTCCCTCATTTATTCTGAGAATCGCTCACTGTGGTGAGGCAGATAGAAGAATTAAGAAAAAAGCAGAAGCAGGAGGGAAATAATTACTCAACCACTCATGCCAAAGGTATTTACAAGGAGGGGGCAGAGAATTCCTTTTGGACTGCTTTATGCTTATGTTAGCATTGATTTGGTGCTGGATATATTGCACATCACTGGATAGGCAGACAGATAGATAGCATTCCATCACATGACTTTGAGCCACTTTTCATCCCTCCCCCACGCATCCAGGTTCTTTAGAGAGTGCAGCTAGGCTAGATCCAGGGATCTAGCTCACAACATCTGAGCAGCTAAGGTAGAGGGCAATTCACCAATCCACCCCAGATGATGGATCCAAATAAGAACGGGGGAAAGCCTGGGCCTTTTTTGAAGAAAAGAAAAACACCCCTTAAAACCCCAACAGAACACACACATTAGTTTTTAAACCTGTGGCACTATCACAGGGTGCATTCTGGGACTGATGGTTATTACAGAGACCATTCCTGTAACATCAGGAGCCTTTTTAACACACAGATAACATTTTTCTGGAACAGCATAAGATCTTGGCAAGCACACTGGATTGATTCAGTGTTGTTCTTTGTTTTATTGTTGGTGTTATTTCAGACACTGTGAGGTGCACTTACAAATCACACTCTTCTCTTCTAATAAAAGGAATATGAAACAATAACTTTGTCACTTTTGTTGATCTGTTACCATCACTCTTCTAATCCCAATGCAAGGTAGTCATTATATACGTGTTATGCACACATTTATGCTGGTACTTGGGCAAAGAACAGACGTATTGTGTATGCAGATCTGTAAGAAATATTTTAAAGCAATTTGTAGGGTAGCCAAGGATGTACATTGTGAAGCCATAGCTGTTTCTAATAAGATACATTGCAGACTAATACCCACTCATTCCTTCAGCTTTATTGAACGTAGTTTCTCTTCTGCCATTGCTTTACCAGTGTGTTGTCTTCAAATCATTTGAAAAGATTTAAAGCTATACATTGCGACTTGTTATTGCAAGTCACATGCTTGAGGAGGGCAGGGGGGGGAGGGAGGGAAGCCAGCTGCCTCGTGTTCAAAATGAAAAGCTGGTGCTAGAGTCTCATTTTGGGTTGAATTCTGGCTTGTCCTGTGCATGTTAGCTGGCCATGGGGACAGAGAGGATGCAAGGACTCATTTTCTATCCACACAGGAATTAGCTAGAATGTTGTCAGAGCCCAGGAAGCACACTCACCAGTGTTTTAAAGTCACAGTGGCCATGGTCAGCTAGAGAGAGGGCATAGCTAGCCCACCTGGCAAACATCTGCTGTACCATCAATTGCTATATAGCATATTCACCCTAGATCCCACTCAACTTTTCTACCTGTATCTGCCACATGCAAGGAGAATGACTTGAGTTAAAGTCTCTGGCTGGCTGCTAAAGATCTGCTTCCCACACACCCTCACAACACAGTTTATGGGAATAATCAAGAATTTGGCCATTTATGCGCAATACTTTGTCTCTTTTTTGTATCTATTTGAAGGCCCCATTAAAAGAACATTAGATATTATTTACCAATAAATGTTCTGGATTTTCTCTGTTCTGTGCACTTTGTGCATAGCTTTTTTAAAAGTTACAACAGTTGATCCTCATTTAGTGTAAGCCAGGGTTACTATTCATTTTCTCAGAAAACACAGACAATAAGGAATTGCTGCCACTGACACAGCTGATTGCTCATGCTAAATTCTGATACAGTCTAATGGCATGTTCTGTGAGGATTCTGCTCATATTGGGATGCAAGATTATATCTGAAGCAATGACAATAGTTTTAAGGAAAGCCACCAGAAAGTTAGAGAAAATCCTCATTTAAAGTTTCAGATGCTATAGCTTTATGGTTAATGAGACAATTGTGTTGTTTATTTGTTAAGTGCCAGCAGGCTCTTGTACCTTTAGATGCTGCCTGGAGGGGAAAATAGGATCTGTATAGAAGGTCCTTATTTGGTCACCTTGATTGTTTTATGACAGTGTGTCATAGCCACATCCAAAACACTATCTTCTTGGTCTTTATTAGCACTTTATTTGGTTTTGAAACTTAAAGACAAATTCACAGAGAATTCACGTATTTGCTGGTCATCAAACTTCTTTATTATTATTTTACAGAGAAAGCGACTCAAGATAGCTGTTGCCATCTAATACTTTTTAGGGTAGACGATTAAGGTTGCTCTTTCTATAGAAAGCAACAAGGAACAAGACAATGCAACAGACAGCTCTTACAGCCTGGTGAAATATTTTAGAATATTATTCTTTGCTATTTGGATTGTGGTAGCATCTGAACCCTAACTAGTATTCAGGGCCCTATCATGCTAGAGGCACTAAAGACACTTAATGAAAGGACAATCCCTGCCCCCAAAAGTTTACAAAGTAAATATATAATGAAAACCAGAAAGTAAATAAAACAGACAGAAGTCCAAGTTAACAGTGAGAAAACTCTGGCTGTTGTAATAAGAGTGGCTCCAGCACACCAGCTGCCTAACCATTGTCAAGTGCTTTGTAGGCATCAGGGCATTGGTAAGATTTAAACAACAGTATAATGTGGTGGCATTGCAGATTTTTATAGGGAGCCACTTCCATGCATAAGGGTGGACCTGGAAGAAAGGGTAAAGGTGCTTCAATGATATGGTGATTTTCTTCTCAAAGCAGGTAGTACTTCATTTTCACACATATTTTTAGAGATCATGCAGAGTGTCCCAAGATAGACAGTGCAGGCAGAGCCTTGTTTGTGCCCTAAGTGCCATCTGACTGGTTTTGCTTCTGTAACCAAGGCAGTAGAATTGTTTGATAGATATTCTGCAATAACACTCATCGTCAGCAATCCCTCAGTTCAAGGATGATCTCCACCACAGATATCCTCTGGGAGAAGCCTGCATGTGATTTCTTTTAATGGGGAGAGGCTGGTGCACCAACAGCAACCACATGATCATGACAAATTGGAGGTCTGAAACCCAATAGTAGGGGGAGGTTCAAGATGACTGGAAATCTCCAACTTGCATCAGCCTTCACCTGCTTCACAGCCATTGAGATCCAGCAAGCACCTCTTCCATCTGATCCACCATTGTGTGTGTGTATGTGGGGCGGGGGAGGAGAAGCAATAACACTAGTGCTTTGGTTTCTAAACTCAAAGGGGCTTTTTGCTAAAAGAATTTCTATGTAACTTGCTGAGAAGGGCTGCGTAACCTACTTCTTCAAAGCCGGTGATACTACAGTTCTTCATCACTTCTGGTTATCATGCTTATTAGCAGTGGGCAAGATCAAAAGGGGACCAAGAAGACAAAGAAAGCAGAAAGTTGCAAAAAAAGATCAAGTTTCTGTTGATGACTGAACAAAGAACAAAATGATATTTTGACCAGTTAAAAGATCCTGGCTCCAGGCAGCACAATTACCTACTTAGATCAGGGATAGGAGTAATATTATTTTTGATCAGCACTTGAACAACATACAAATAATTTGCAAGCTAACCTCATCTAGCAGGAAACATTTGGCAGACAGATGATAACGTGCATCTTCTAATTAACTGGGCCAGAGCATGGAACACATAGATGATCTCCATGTCTCTTTAACAACCCTGAAGGGTCTCTCAGATGGAACAGTGCTTCAAGGAAAGACCCAGGTGTGCTTTCTCCAATAAAGAGGATCACAAAAGCATTAAATGCAAGGTTTTGGCAGATATGAACCCACAACAGTGGAAGAAACAGCAGAAAACTGGTGACAAATGTAGATGACAGGCTAAAACTACTGTGAAAATCCAATCCACCATTATCAAGATTCTAAACAGAACCCTGTTAGTTTGCAGACAGCAAGGTCTCATCTCCCCACCCACCACAGACACACCCCATGTAATGTAAAAGGATTGGCATTCCTTGCGAATGCCTCATCTTGCAAAATACTAAGCATTCTCAGCTCCACTCTCAGCCCTTTGCAAGATCAGGAACTAAGCACTGTGGTTAGCTCTTTTCAATTGAGCCATTCTTAAAAAGCAGCACAAAAGCTGCTGTATTTGATTGCATGCTTGCTGCGTGTTCAAAACAATAAAATCCTCTTCAGTTCTGGTCCTGTTTCTAACAGTTCAGTTTAATGCAAAAAGATTTTCTGCAGTTCAGATATTGAGTTATAAATACAAAAATGGAAAAGGTACAACTTGAAAATGCTGTTTGGCCTATTTTAAAAGGTTAGAGGACCCATGGATTTCAGTGTTTCTTTAATATTTGTTTTCAGATGCTAAAATTTTCCAGCTGTGTTTATCTGCTGGTACTTTATTGACAGGACTTGTCAGGCCACAACATGCTTCTTGTAGGTAAAAAGCATAGTTTGAGATCAAAGCATTCTCCTATTCACGTGCTCATAATTCTTGTCAATTAACACCAGCTCTCAGAATGACCATTCATGTGCAGTACAGTGGTATATAAAAAAACTGGCTGTGGTACTAATCCTTTTTATGGGCCTTGTATTATCTGCAGATAATCTACACATAAAGACAACAGATGTTTTAAGAATAAATAGCTTAGCTAGACAATAAAATCACTTATAGATGCCCCAGTTTAATCATCAGCATTGCATTCCATGCACAATTCAAAAAGATTATACAGTGAACTAATAATAGGGTACCAGCGAGGAATATTCCAACAAATAATGTGCCAGATTTCCAGCTCACTCCAGCAAAAAGGCCAGCAAATTATCTGGATCATCCTAGTTGGGGATTTTCCCTGGCTGGTGATATACCACTTGAGGTATATCTACACAGCAAACAAAAAAACCCAGCCCACAGCAGCGGGTCTCAGAGCCCACATCAACTGACTCCAGCTCACAGGGCTAGTGCTGCAGAGCTAATAAAAGCAATGTAGCTTTAACTCAGACTGGAGTCCAGGCTCTGAAACCCAGAAACAGGAGAGGGTGTAAGAGACTAGGCTTCAGCCCAAGTGGGAACAACTACACTGCTATTTCTAGCCCCATAGTCCAACCCCAAGACCTTGTTTTTACTATGTAGATGTACAATTGGGGAACATATCCACCTAGGGTAATTAAAACAGTTCCCCAGCTACTTTAATCTATGCAGAATTCAGACATGGTGTAGACAAAGCCCTGGGATCAGAAAACTGTGACCACCTCTATTGACATCCTGCTCCAAGCTGCACCTAGCTTCCAGTGGGCAGAGATGATAATCTGGGCCACCATTACTGTGGTCTTGTCTACAAGGTGATTTAGTGTGCACCAGAGGGCTGTAACCTTGTCCGTTCTTGCGTAGCATGCACTGACTGGCACATGTGCATTGAAAGTTTCTTAGTGCACATTAGCATAGTCCCACTTCAAACTACATTAATATGCAGTAGGGAACTTTTAATGCACTTTTAACCAGCAGGGTGCACACAGGCCAGTCACAGCATGACACGCTAGTTTCATTTCACCCCTCCAGTGTAGGCTAAAGCACCATGTAGGCAAGTCTTGTGAAAAATGAAGAGACAAGGTGGGCAAGGTAACTTCTTTTATTGGGCCGACTTCTGTTGGTGACAGAGACAAGATTTTGAACTACACAGAGCTCTTCTTGAGATCTAATGTTTGGCACCACAATCCATATAGTCTCATAGACTTTAAGATCAGAAGGGACCATTGTGATCATCTAGTCTGACTCACCCATCCAACTGCCGTAATAGACCCTTAACCTCTAATTCAATGTGACCTGATTTTCAGAGGTTGTGAGTACCTGCAGCTTCCTTTGACTTCAGTGAGAGCCATGCGGACTCATCAGCTGTGAAAGTCAGACCACTTTTGTTAGGGTGATTGCATATGGATTTAGGTGCTTTGTCTTAAGCACCCAGAATTGAAAGTGTTGGCCTAATCATCCATGCAGTAAAATCTGTAAGATTATAGAAATGACTGCTATATTAAAAAAGGAAATCCCTTTAAAAATATAACTATAGGAAACAAGTGGTAATTTTTAATTCTAGAGGCAGATGAGTTCAAAAAGGGCTTTGCAGAAAGCTAGTTAAAATAATTTATAAACCACGTTGAACTATGGTATCTTTGTAGAGCTTGCAAATTATCTTATTCAATAGGATGATACATTGACATGCATTTAAAGTAGTCAGGAAGCAGAGAGTCACTCAATCATGTTATATGACTTAGTTACTTTTCAGTCCATGTCCGCACTCCTTGTGTCACTGCACTGTCATTCTGAAGTTCTAGCCTGAATATTTTAATGGTGTGATTTGAAGATCACTTAGACCTTATAAAGTGTGTTGATTTTTCCAGGGCTAAGAGGCTATGTTAAAACAAAGCTCTGTTGAGCTACTTTGGATTTCCACCAGTGTAACAAAGCAGAATTTAACTCATGGTCCCTGCCTCAAAGACCTTATAGTGTAAGGTCTCATCACGGCATTGCTCTACACAGAGGTATCCCAGTTACTTTCAGGAGGAGTTACATATATGAAACTGAGGGCAGTTCTGAGCCCTAAATAGTTTACATTCTACCAGGAATCTGAGTAATGCAGAGACCCTTTGGCCTGTGAGTATCAAAAAGCTTCAACCAGGTGCAGGGGGGACACCTACAGGGACCACATAGCAGAATCCATGCCTACACTGGACCTAAATCTAAGTGTAAACTGGAATCTGAGATTGCATACTGTAATAGCAGGCAGTGTTCTTTAAGAAAAAAAATATGTAAAATAAATGTAAAACTACATTAAAGTATTTTTATAGATGAAACTTTAAATACTATCATACCCTAGTGAGGGTGATACTGGATCAAATCAAGAAGAAAAGTAGTATATTCTCTATCTCTTCAAATCAAGACTGAAAGCATTCATTCCAGGGAAGCATTCAGCCGAACATAAGGTATGCTTTAGACAAACACAAGTTATTGGGCTCAACACAGGAGTAACTGGGTGAAATTTAGTAGCCTGTGATATTCAGGAAGTCAGACTAGATGATCTAACAGTGCTTTCTAGCCTTCAGCTCTATGAGTAAAGAACAACTTGGTAGCAGCAGATCAGAGTCTCTAATTAATACCAATTATGGTTACAACTGGTTACAAACCAACCATCCCTCAAGTTTAGAAAAGAAAAGAGGACGGATGTTGGTTACAGCACAGCACTGAGAGGAGAGGAGATTTGGGGTTTATTCCTAGCTCTTGCTTGACTTCTTGTGTTATTTGGGGCAAGTAATTTAATCTCTGCTGCAATTTCCTCACCTGTAAAAGGGGAAAATGACACTTATCTACCTCCCAAGGATGACTGAAATGTGACTAAGGGCCCCAATCTTGCAACCACTGAAATCAATGAGACTTTCCATTGACTTCAATGAGTGCTGGATGAGATCCTCCACAAAAATGGCATCTTTTTACTCAGCTGCTCTCATTGTTCCTTAGTGCATGTGGGGATCTAGTTATTCCTTTGAGTGATAAATATAAGATGTTACTACTTTTATTCCTTTTAACCCTGCAGAGTCAAGAGAGCTATGGGTGAGTGAGCTGGATTTTATTCCTTCAGCCAAATCTGCCCTCAGGTGCATCTATGATGTTGTGTTGTACAAATATAAATGAGGGCAGAATTAAGTCTGCAGAATCTTTTCACTGGCGATGATGCATGAGCCAGCAAGAATCCAGGATGACTCTCAGCTTACAGGCTGAAGTTAGAGCTAGCTGTTAGGAAAAAAGGATTTTTTTTCCCTTGGAAATTGAACAGTTCTGATATAGAATTAATTTGGGATAAGAACCCTAGAAACCACATGGTGCCACCTTTTCAGTGCCGAATAACATTTTAACATCTAGGAAGTGTTTTGGCGTGCTCAGACAGCAGGCATTGACAAAAGGACTCTGCTCTCAGGAAATTCTCAAGGAGCTGTGAGAGAGAATCCTGATTCCCACACTGAAATTAACTCCAAGAGTCCCATGCATTTAGTCCATGTCTGTTGATGCTCTTCATATTCTACGGTAACTGGACATGGTTCTGGGGACTTATCTCCACTTTGGATATTTGGATTCTGCCCTATAGCTCTTTAGGAGTTTCATGAGAGCCACCACTTATTTATTCAGGCTGTGCTCACTTTCCTCAGTTCTGAACCCATAATAATTAGAGACTGTATGCTCTGCCATGGCTCAACTTAGCTATGGAGTAGTTAAAAAACACATTTTCTAGTGTCTGAGCGATCAACGTAAAAGCATGTGTAGGCATACCAGGCCAGACCCTCGCCTATATCACACTGGAGCAATGCAGATGTGCGCTGTAAACCCATTGGGTATCTCTCTAGCATGCCTATGTTTCCTCTCTTTGGTGTGCTGAGACCTGAAAGAGAGGTGTGTCCAGGCATACATGAAGAGATGGGGTCCACTACATGAAGTCCCTTGCTGGTTTTGCCATCCCTCATCCTTGTACAACACAAATGCTTTAAACCCCTCCATACCCATTCAAGTTGCCTTATTTGCTCAAACTTAAAAACCTGCAGAACAGAGAGAGAGAGACAGAGAGAGCTTTTCCTTCAGCTTTATCCTTTGCTAACTTTTGCCTCATGACACTTTTCTAAATATCTATTGAGGCATTTCTAGCATACCCATCTTGGTAGTATTTCTAGGCACTGGATCAAGAGTGTTAGTTTGTCAATGCCTCTTTGTACGTACTGTAAGGGATACACTAAGGAGCAATTTTAAATGTTACTGTTGTATGCTTCCTTTCTTTATTTGAAAAACAGCTAGTCCCTCCTTCCATTGTTAGTGTGATGATATGTTCTCCATTCCTTTCAGAGTCTAGGTGCAGAAACTGAAAGGAATGATCTGTTCTATTATAATGTACTTATATAAAATCTTCCAGAGCTTCATTTGTCACAAATTATTTCACTGCAGGACTGTGTTCATGCTGCCACTCAGTGGCGGCAAAGAGGTAGGATAAGTTAGAAAAGTACATGTTATATTGCAGGCCGATTTTTTGACGTGGGTTCCTAAGACATACACCAACTGCATATGCACAGTTGCTCAGTGTCTGATCATTTCCCCATGAAATCACATAGGGCCAAATTCTGCTCTGATTTACACAAGGCATAGATCAGGAGTAATTCTAGCAAAATCTGTGAAATTACTCTAGATTTCCCCTGGTGAATTTGGCCCTATGTGATTTTTTCTCAGGGCTTAATTAACAAAGTCACTGCACACAATAAACAGAATAAATTGCACATCCTCCCAGTGTTACACAGCAGGCACCTGAAACAAATTCTGCTCTCATTTTCACTGGTGTAAATCCAGAGTTATTCCCTTGGCCTCACTGGAATTATTACAGGGCTACACTGGTGTGAATGAGAGCTGAATTTAGCCATTTGTGTTCTGTTGCATCAGAACATTTTTTGTCTTTTCGTAAGTCTGGCTGAGGGAGCAAGTCAAGAGACTCCTAGAACTTTCACCTTCTGTTGAATTTATACATGTCTGTCAGGGCCATATCAGCTTCAGCCACAGCTGCTGTTCCATTGCAGTGGCATATCCCAAAGTCAAAAGGCAACTGAAACTGTTGCTCTCAAGCAGAAAGGCAGCAGGTAGTTGGCAGGCACGTGTAATTAAATTCCTGGCACACATTGTATGTTTTTATACTTTTCCTTTGGTCAGTGGATATGTAAGTGTGCAGATTCTCAAAACCCTCTGCATGTTCTTTTAAATGTCATTGCATATTTGCAGGTCACTGCACATTTGGACTTATGATTTTCCATTTAGAAATCTAATTCCATAATTGTTTCAAAAATTCCAAAACCAAACAGATGATATGGGCAGCACCTCTGTGATTTCAGTAGTCTACTTCCAAACCAAAGGAATACCAGCTGGTCTCTGCATATAGCTGGAATGTTCCTGCTCACACCACAACTTGATTGGCTGTGCGTTCAATCCCTCATCTACGTCCGTCCTCCTCATTGCAAAATTGCCATCTTCAGATCTATTGGAAGAGGAAAACAAGAATGGTAAAGGAAAATGAAAGAGAAGCAATTGTGATTTTTTCTAAAAAATACTCAATGACATTTAAAAGAACATTCAGAGGGTTTCAAGAATCTGCACACCTAAATATCTGCTGACTAAAAGAAAAGCATAAAAACATACAAAGTGTGCCAGGAATTTAATTACATGTAGCTGCTTGCTGCCTCTCTGCTTGAGAGCAACAGTTTCAGTTGCCTTTCCGACTTGTGGATATATTTTACTACAATGCTATTCTCCAATAGGAAGTCTCTCTGCACCCTGGTACTGCTGTATGGTCAGTACATGGGATGAGGTTTTGGTGAATTTTTCCTTCTCCTTTATCCATTAGTCCTTTTTCCCCTCTAGTCAAAAAATGTCATTTTAGGTATACCCAGAATGTTACTTTTATTTTTTCCATGTACCTACACTCTGTAGCTCTTATCACTATTGTTAAGCTCCTTACAAACACATTCAAAACAAGCAATAATGCAACAGGTGGCTCCGATAAAATCAGTCCATGTTAAAAATTCCCCAGCTCTGATGGTGACCAATTAAAATAAATCAATATAAAGATGAACTAAATAAAAAAGCCCTCTAAGATCCCCTGAATATAGCCAAATTCAGGACCAGGTCATGGAAATTGAGTTCCAAAGGTAAGGGCCCTCCCTCCAGTCAGTCCTGGAAAGCTGAGTCCCAGGTAACAACAGTAACTGCATCTCCAAGGATCTAACCTTGAAGGTCCTCTGTTCTCTCTTTCAGCTCACCTCTGTCTATCCAGTCCGATTGCATGCAACAGCTGCAGATAGAGAACTGGACACTTTTTAGCCAGGTATGGCCTGAACAATGCATTAGCTGCCAAATCTCGATGATATTCAAGTTATTCAGGTAATGTGTTAGTCAACGAACTGATCCCTAGGATTATGAGGCACAAGTTTATCCACATCATCAGTAATCCTGTATGGTTCATTTAACATCTCCCAAACTGTTTGATCCAACAGAATAATCATATGGAAGACGAGAATGAGAGCATGAAAGACACCAAAAAGAAATGGTTGATAGCTGTGACACTGAGGAAGGGAACATTTGGATGGAATGTCTCCAGTTAATCATTCTGGCTCATATTTGCTCTATAGTAATGGGAGCAACACAAAGGAACTCATCACCACAGGCTGTCACTGAGGCCAAGAACTTAGCAAGGTTCAGAGACCAATAACAAGAGTTTGGGAAGGTATATAAAGCCTTGTGCTTCAGAGTTTAAGCCAATCTCTATCTATTGGGATTAGGATGAGACTTTCATGAGGACAGTTTATCCCATATCTACCTACTTGCACCATCCTTTGAAACATCAGACAGTGGCCAGCACCAGAGACCAAAGACTGGTTTAGGGGACATTGGGTCTGATCCAGTATGGCAGTCCCTATATTCCTATGTAAAAACCCAGTTAGATAAATACACTGTGGGTCAGATTCTCCTCTGTGCTGCAGGTGCTTTGCACCGCACTGCTCATGTAAAAGGGTCCTAAAACTGATATTAACCAAACCCAGGAGGATCAGCTCAGTGAAGGGGAATCTTCCAATGAGATAGAGCCAGTGTAGCAGTTCCTACAGCACCCTTATTCTAGCAGCCGGCATGGAGGCAAGGCCTAGTCACCTCCAGCTGTTGTATCAGCAGCCCCTTAGGAACAGTGGTAGCTGGCATAAATTAGAACAGCCATCAGACTGCTTCAACTTTCGCCAAAGAACCGGCCCAGCACATAGACAGCCCAAGACTGGGGAAGCACAAAGGCAGTTTAAAGCCAGCTTTGTGCCACACCCTACATCCCTTCTTGAGGGATGCCACGCCCTACATCCCTTCTTGAGTTGCACTGTGCCATAGCTGAGGATCTGGACAAGTATTTAGCTACCCATAGCCGTGGACAGAAACTATTTGAAAGAGAGGCAGACTTTTACATTTTGACCATCAGTTGAAATGTGAAGTGCTGTATTTTCAAATATAGAACTCTAAGCTGTGAATGTTAATACAGAAGCAAACATGTAATTACTCACCGAGAGTGAAACCGACTCTGCCTGCCTAAAGCCCGAGTATCTGGGCTCTACGTTGTAGAGTGTGAAATGGCAAGGGTCAAGGCAGAGCTGCTGTGGTGGCCCCTCTGGCTGCTATTCCAACTTGTGGACTGCCATCACCACTTTGTGCCAATTGCATGGGATACTGAGGCCACTTGATTGTGTAAAGGTTGATATATGGCCCTTCCACTGGCCCAGCCCACTGTGGCCTTCTGCACCAGACTCTGTGGGGCTAGCTCAGAGACCCTTTTTATGCAGCATATAAGAAGTCCAAAGATACCCGTGTGCAGCTGCTCTGCCAACTAACTCCCAGTGCAACCTCTATGCACGGCTTAAGTGGTGGGACGCGCCTTGCGCAATCCTGTGCACCATGACTGAACTTAAAACAAACAGTTGCAAGTACAAAATGCATAACTGTATCCGCTAACATGGTGTGTCTTTGCTGTCACTGATTCTGTATGCATCACTGCATATTTTGCACACCAGTTATCCCTTTGCACCCTTTCATTCATATTTTTCATAAACAATTTAGGAGCCTGTTTTCAGAGAGACCATTAGGATCCACATTTCAGAGGGAAAGAGGTGAAAAGGAAAGATTATGCTGGTCACAAAACTTAATTGTAACAAACCGGGCCAGTCCTCAGTGTAAATCAGCATAACTCCATTGAAGACAGAGCTCAGCCCCTTTACACCAACTGAGCATCTGGCCCAAGGCCAGTAACAGTAACTCATAACAAGTATGATCAGATGAAAATGCTGATTGCAGTGTTTGGTGGCACTAAACAAATAATTATGTTTTAAAACTCCGCTGTCGTCGTGTGTCGTGTCCCTCTTCCCCCGGCCAAGGCTTGTAGGATGCCTGCATGCTCTTACCAATATTTTGTCAATAGCAGGAGAAAGCTCAATGCTCCAATATTTGTTTCATGTACCCCTATAGGCAGCCAGCTGGACTAGAGTCCACAAACAACAACTTCTCTAAATTTCTCAGGGATAAGAGAAAAAATAAGAATCTGCTCCAGCGATATTACTTTCCAGTTCTTCCTTCACAGCGACAGCCCAGAAAGTCAATATAACTCCAATGAACAGCCCACACCCATGATGAAGTAACTGTAGAATATCCATGAAATATATGGATTATTTCAGTACTAGCGAAGTTCTCCAGTCAACGCCTGACTTAAGGTGATACACTTTTATTCTGTTATTTGCCAGATGTGCCTTTGGCTTATTCCACAAGTTTATAAAGTGAACAACAGCCGTGAATAACTTCTAAATTAAAGGAGGAGATTTTCATGGTTACTTCAGCACTGATACAGGACTTCATGGATATATGTCTAAACTAGGTCAGGTAAGCAGTTAGTTATTACAGCAACTCCCACAAGCCCTGTTTTCAGATGGCTTTTCTAACAGTGCATTTCATGCATGTAGTTGGGGAACCAACAGTGTGCAAAAATAGAGGATTTATTTTCAGAAGTACAATGTCCAGAGCAAGTGAAACTAAGGAATTTGTGCTACCTCACTTAATTTTGCTCATATAAATAAAGGTGTAATCTATCATTTAATTAGCAGAGGGATGCTGATTTGTGTGCAACTGTGAGCACGAAAGCTTGTTGAATATGTTGAAGAACAGATAAGTGTTTCCCACAGGGAGTGGAATACCACTCCTATTCATCCCCTCAGTAGCACCATTTAATAGCTCTTTATTCTAACAGTGGCCTTTGCAACCAAGCAGAAAATTGAGAGCAGACAAAAATCAAATTATTGCTGAAATTAAAATAGGATTATTTTCTCCAAATCCATAATTTAATATCCCTCGTCAATATTTGCTGTTCAAAACCAACCCTTTGCTTGCATGTCTCATTAGCAGGGTTAAAAACACCTGCTTATTTTCTTCCATTCTTTTCAGTACATCTAATGAGAAAAGATCATTGGGATTCCTAGACACAGAATTTCAGAGCAGCAAGTTCCCAATTGCTGTACTGTATTGCTCATCAGAGGATAGGATCTCAAATTTTTCAGGACTCATAGACTTTAATGTCAGAAGGGACAATCATGATAATCTAGTCTGACCTTCTGCACGTTGCAGGCCACAGAACCTTACCACCCATTCCTGTAATAGGCCCATAGCCTCCAGCTGAGTTGCTGAAGTCATCAAATCATGATTTAAAGACTTCAAGTTTGAGAATCCACCATTTACACTACTTTAAACCTGCATGTGACCCGGGGTCTCATGCTGGAGAGGAAGACAAAAAAAAGCCAGGGTCTCTGCCATTCTGACTTAGGGGAAAATTCTTTCCCGACCTCAAATATGGCAATCAGTTGGATCCTGAGCATTTCTGCAAGACCCAACAGCCAGACACCTGGGAAAGAATTCTCTGTAGTAACTTGGAGCCCGCCCCGTCTAGTGTCCCATCACCAGCCATTACGAATGTTTGCTACTAGCTGTCACAGATTGACTACATGCCATTGTAGGCAGTCACATCATACCATCCCCTCCAGAAACTTATCAAACTCAGTCTTCAACCCAGTTAAGTTATTGCCCCCACTGCTCCCCTTCGGAGGCTGTTCCAGAACTTCACTCCTCTGATGGTTAGAAACCTTCACCTAATTTTAAACCTAAACTTGTTGATGGCCCGTTTATATCCATTTGTTCTTGTGTCCACACAGGTGCCCCTTCCTCCTCGATATTTATTCCTCTGATATATTTTTAAAGAGCAATCATATCTCCCCTCAGCCTTCGTTCAATTAGGCTAAACGAGCCAAGCTCTTTAACTCTCCTCTCATAAGGCGGGTTTTCCATTTCACGGATCATCCTAATAGCCCTTCTCTGCACCTGTTCCAGTTTGAATTCATCTTTCTTAAACATTGAAGACCAGAATTGCACACAGTATTCCAGATGAGGACTCACCAGTGCCTAGTATAACGCTACTAACACTTCCTTATCTTTATTGGAAATACCTCACCTGATGCATCCTAGGACTGCATTAGCCTTTTTCATGGCCACATCACATTGGTGGCACATAGTCATCCTGTGATCAGCTGGTACATCCAGGTCTTTCCCCTCCTCTGTCACTTCCAACTGATAAATCCCCAGATTATAGCAAAAACATTTGTTGTTTGTCCCTAAATGCATGACCTTGCATTTCACACTATTAAATTTCATCCCATTTCATTTACTCCAGTTTTCAGGTCGTCCAGATCTTCTTGTATGATATTCTGATCCTCCTCCGTATTGGCAATATCTCTCAACTGTGTGTAATCTGCAAATTTTATTAACACACACCCATTTTTTGTGCCAAGATCATTAATCAAAATGTCAAATAAGATTGGTCCCAAGACCAACCCCTGGGAAACTCCTCTGGAAAACCTGCACATAAGAAATAAGATTCCTGCCTTCCAGGTAGGTTTGCTGACTCGTATGCCAATCTAAACAATACACTATTTCAGTCAATAGTATATCCCTGTAGGTGCTTTCAAGTGCAGCACTGGCCACACTTCCAAACATGTTCTGAGAAGCTTCAGCTTACCAGTCAGTGCAACTGATTCATAGGCCACTTAACTGAACTGCAAAGAATAGGGAAAAAAAACAAATTTCACCACTATTTGTTTCTGTTTAAAAAAGAAGTTTCAGCCCTGACATTCTTCATCATGTTCTAACAAATGCAGCTATGAATCTCTAAATGCTAATTTTAATGTATCAAGTTTTTTTTCACCTACAGTAATTTGAACTCAGATAAATTATGCAGAATTTATACTTCTAAAGACAGCATTTTATGTCTGTTCTTGGCATTTGACATAGAAAGGTGGCAGCTAAGCACAGACTGTCAAATATTTAAGCAAGGATAAAGCACAGAACTAGAAGTTAAAAGTTATGGATTCTGCTCCCCACTGGTTCCCTGTGTGACCCTGGGCAAGTCACTTAACCTCTCGGTGCCTCAGTTTACCCACCTGCAAAATAAGGATATCACTACTTCCCTACCTCTTGGGTGTGTTATGAAGATTAACTCATTAATGGTTATGAAGGGCTTTGTGCTATGGAAATGCTAAGTATTGAGGTCGTCACCCTTTTTCAATATGTTTCCATGCATGCAAGTGGGTAAACTGTCTTTAGAAGTATAAATATCTGAGATCTTGAACCAAACTGAAGCTGTCCGATTGAACTTTCTAATGATTTTGCATCATGTATCTGAATTCAGATTACCATAGGTGAAAAGAAACCTGCTACATTAACATTAGCATCTCAAAATTAGCATGGAAAAAAACCTCTTTCTATTTATAAATTCTGTGCCCTGGCAGGAGAGACAAATGATAATGCACCTGGGTTCCATCAGCTGCCCCAGTACAATTTGGGACCCCCATGCATGCAAAGCCATCAATAATCTGAGCATTACCCAGCTTTATGACCCAGTTAGACAGCACTCATCAATGGCATAGCAGACCTGCATAACAATGGCCCCAATAGTTGATCTCCCCATCTGGCTGACTAAAGACTGATAACATTTTGGGGTAGGGTAGCGCGTGTGAAAAATCAGGACACAGGGTGAGGGGTAATAGGTGTCTATATAAGACAAAGCCCCAAATATCGGGACATCTGGTCACCCTATTCTGGGGTGGCCAGTTTCCAGATGCCAATGGTGACCTGTTTCTCTACAGGTGTGGGGCACCGCATGTTGGTATGCGGTCACTGCAGCTCTAGGGCCAGTTCTTCACAGATCTCAAAAAAAAAGTCACCCTCCCCGTCCTGAAATTCTCTCACCACTGCTGGATGTCACAGGTCTGTCGAACAATGCTCTCCCAGCACTCCACGTTGGTTTGCCAGGCCCAGAAATTCTGCTGCAAGCTGCATTGCCTACCCAGGAACCAGTCCTCTGGAGGAGCCATTGATGCTGCCATTGAATATTCTGCTGCACCTGCACTATCTGCTCAGTGGTGTAGTGGGCGAAGTCCAATGCCGAATGTGTCTGGATTTGAATGCTGTAATACAGCCGAAGGAGCCTCTGCATATTCGTGCTTGCCACCATAGTGACACAACGTATTTCTGGGTCCATGCTGGCAGACAGCCAACCCAAAAAGGAAGCATGGGGCAGAGACAGCGGAAACATGGAATTTAAAATGTTTTTAACCTGCCTGGCTACCGCACTGCATCCCACACTTCACAGCTAAAGCAATCCCATGATGTGCACCGCTCAGTCACAAAGCGAGAGCTCTACTCCTTCAATTCGCAGCAAACCCCCACCATACGCTCACACAATGCAAATCAAAGACAGAGCAGGCATTCCAGGGGCACACTATTGGTGCCACTTGTGTACTGCAAGTTACAGATATGCATTGAAAAACTTTGCATTAACACCCCCCCCCCCCCCCCCACCATGTAGATGAACCCATAGCTTTATTTGCTTGTTTACCAAAGTGACCAACAAGATGTGGTACTATTAATTAGCATGTCAGGGTATGAGCAGCAGCAGCAACATTTAAGAAATCTCTTTTAGTAGAGGATGGGAAGCCAACTGAATTATGCAAAACGTCACTGCAAATCAGCGCCTATAGCCGAGGCTAGACAATTTAGTTTTCAACAGATAATTAGTGGAGCTGGTAGGCAGTTTTCAATTCAACCCTAATTGTAGGCTAAATATACCAGAGTGCTGTTGTGAGAATTAATTGGTTAATGTTCGTCAAGTGTTTTGAACATGCAAAAAGCTATGCAAGTGCTTAATGTTATTATCTTAATACAAAGGGATGAGGCAGACGTTTGCATTTTTCCTAGCTAGTCAGCTACATATCTGACCTGCTTTCCTTCATAGCAAAGAAGTGGCTGTGTAAGTGCATGAGTTCAAAAATATAAAACTGGAATCAAATGGGAGCTGCAACTTTAAAAAACAACAACACACAATTTTGTGGAACTCACTGCCAAAAGATATTATTGAGGCAAAGAGTATAGTGGGATTCATAAAAGGTTTGGCTATTGTTGCCTTAATTTTCAAAAGTGACTAATCTGGGGTGCCTCCACTACAGAACACTTTTTAAAAGCTTTTTAAAAGTAAAGGTGTTCAGCATTTCTAAAAAACCAAACTCAATTAAAGTGCCTCAGACTGGGCACCCAGAAACTAAAATCACTAGTCACTTCTGAAAATCTTGTTCTTCTCTAATTATCAAGACTATCTGGAGTTGTGTTAGATAAAAAGATTTATAAGGGATATCAGCCATCATGCTTCAGGTTATAAATCAATCACTAGTTGTGTGGGGTTAAGAATAAATTTCCATCTAAGAGTGTGCTCATGCATAACTGTCCATGGTAGGGATTTTATTTATGCCTCTGAAGCCTATGGTATTAGCCACTGTTAGAGATCAGATACTGGTCTAGTGGGACCATTGGTCTGATCCAGTATGGTGATTCTTATGTTTCTCTGTAGCTGAAGATGTTAAAAATTGGCATTCTAAGAGGGAAATATATTCTTCATGACAACCAGACAGTTCAAAGAGATGAAGGTGTCAGTACTGGATATTACAGACAACAATACCCTTGCTGCAGAGAAACGAGGATAGGAAGCATCATGGAGTGAGATAATTTTTCTAGAAATCTATGTGGAAAAATTCTTGTGGGGTTGAAGTCTCTCATCCTTAGTCTCAGTCCAAAAATGATTTTTTTTAATGTTTCAGGAAGCAATGTACAATTACTTCAGCACATGAACAACTGAAGCAAGTATAAGTGTTCCACATAAAATCTTGACCTACAGCCACCCACAACTAGGATTTTCCTGATATCCCCTCGCTAACCCCCGCCACTGGTCTGGGAGCAAATGATGCACCTTGAAAAGGAGAACCTTGAAAACACATAGCTAGAAGGAGTTCTGTAAGGCATTGCGACTAGAGCTGGTTGGAAAATGTTGGACAAAAAATGCTTTTGTTGAGAAACAGTCTTTTCAAAAACAAAAATGTCATTAACATTTTTCATGTTTTGCATTTTTGTGGGCTTTTTTCCATAAAAACCAAAGGGGCCCCCATTCTCCTTTCCATCCCCTTTTTCAGTGGCAAAATTGAAGAAGGGGCAAACAAAGAGGAAGGACAGAAAGCGGGGAAAGGATATTTGCAGTAAAGGATTTCAAAAAAAAAAAAAAATGGAAAAAAAATTAGTTATTTTTGGAAACTTCTACATCAAAACCTTTTCAAAATTTGAGATTTTTAATGTTTTTGATCAGCTGATTGGAACCCCCAGATGCACTGAAGAATGTGACTCAAGCACTACTCAACCCATATGTATTGGTTCAATTTCCAGGATCTTTATTGTGTCCATTAGTCCCAAAGAATGTATAGTCAACATCTTCTAAGAACTGCAAAAAGAAATCTGTTAACTGTTATGATTTAATTGTTTAATTCTTTGTGCTTTTGTAAACATTATGGCTGGTGAAAAATTTTCTATTGAAACTGTTTTGACATAAAATTGGGTTTTCAACTGAAAACATTTTTCATGAAAAGTGTCTGCTTTACATGGAAAATTTCATTTTTCAAACAAATATTTCAGCCAAATCAATTTCCAACCAAAAACTTTCAGCCATTTTTGTCAAAAATGTCCACAGGAAAAATATTTCAGACTAGCTCTAATAAATGTGCTGTTTATTAAGAGCTCCATGTAGCAAACTACACACACGAAACCATTTGCACTGCACAAGTTTTATTGGTCCTACAAAACCTAATAATTGGTACTCCACACTCTGGAGCACCATCTACTGGTGTTTTATCTATTAGCGAATACAGATATACAGATATCTGTTGCACACTTTCAACATTGTAATTTCCATGATGTGCAAATGTAATCCATGCCTGCTTGGTGTGGCCTTGTGTCCCCCTCTAGTGGCAGCTAGACATTGATAAATCTGCTACAGCCTTGGCTAAAAGAGGTGTGTCTTTTAGTTCATGCATTAAGCTCCAGAGGTCACAGGTTTGATCCCGGCTGCTGACAACAGCGGTCTGTCAGCGTTACAAGTGGGGGTTTGTCCGGGATATCAACTGGGAAGTCTCTGAAGCTTGGAATGCACTTCCTCAGCGAGGGGAAGTATGTAACCCATGCCTGCTAGGTGTGGCACTCTGTCACCCTCTAGTGGCAGCTAGACCAGCAGGTGATTGATGAGTCTGCCACTGTCTTGGCGAAGAGACATGTGACTTTTAGCTTATGTATTAAACTCCAGAGATCCTAGGTTTGATCCCGGATGATGACAACTGGGGTCATTCGGCGTTAACCAAAGAAAAGACACAATAATCATCGTGCACAGTTCACTGTTGGAGCTATATAGATAATATAATAACAACAAAATAATTACTATGTATTGGTAATATCAGCTTATTCTGGGAACTTAATTCTCCCCTCAACATATAACAGACATCATAGCATATCTAGAGGTTTGAAGTAAATCATTTATCCAAGAAAACTCAATCTGGATGTAGTGTCTGCTTTTCTAACTAATTAACTATTCAGACTGAAAGGAGAGAGATCCAGGGACTTGTCCAGTATAACACAGAGTGTTAATAGCTAGCAGTACAGTGAACTGAGGTTAAAACCATTGCAATTGTGCAGCTTAATGGGTAACATGCTATTACTACAGTGGTTTCATAAATTAGGTAGCAGGTGAACAAACACAGGTAGTTCAGAGAGTGTATAAAGACAGTTAGGATGAGAAAAGGAACAGAGTGAATACTAAGCTCTGGAATACAACCTAAAGATACAATTGAACTTAGAGTTGTGCTGCAATCTGTGTCACATGAGACTCACTCCACACTAAAATCCAGGATCTTTCTAGCTCCCATTCCTTTATTTTACTTAACATAACACCTGTCTGTCTTATTTAATTTATTAGAACCCAGTTATGTACAAATACACACTGTTGCTATCTCAGGTCCAGATTCGGAAATGCTTACTCACAATAAGTAGTTGTTAGTCACGTGGGAAGTCCTACTTACTACAATAGAGCTATTTGCATTACTAAGTAATATTCAGTATGAACAAGAGTTGTAGAATCTGGGCCTAAGTGAAGACTGGGAAATGTAAATATATATTTTAAACAGGGACGTGTGCTCAGAAGAGAAGGAACCTAGATACTTTCTGCTTGCTGAAGAGCGTTATGCAGACACTCACAGCTATAGACACTGGGATCTGTTTCTGGGGGAAAGGAATGTTTGTCAAGATATTAGGGTTACCAATAGCTCATTCTTAGAAGAGGCATTGAATTACTCATCTCCACTAGGCCGAACCCCACAGAGAGATGGAAGGGACCTAAATTTAACAACTAATTTTAAGGCCAGTAACACTAAAGACTAGCATTTTTTTTAGTGGTGTGGTGCAGTCAAACTTTTAGGAAGGAGTCTAAATCAGAGCGTGGAACAGAGCCCCGTAGCCTTCTGGCCCAGATGCAAGAATGGTACTCAATGAGCCATGTAGATAATGGAAAAGACCATCGTAGACAATATTTATGTTATTTAATACGGAGGTATACAAATCTTTCTTATCAGATTAAAAGATAGTTAAAATTCTTTCACTATTATCACATCCAATTTTAAAGTATAAAACTTTACAGTGATAAATGATAGTTATTGAAATGGCTTCTACCGTGGTGCATTCAAAATATTTTTTCCATTAAAGTAAACTAAAATCCTCTTTTAGCACTGGAAAAGCAATCTAAAGCATTCCTATCCTGTGAAAGTAGTTTAATATTCTCTACCACAGGAAGTCACTTGAAGTCATGCTTTCTTTGTTCTATAAGTGTTTTAAAATTTTCTAATACCAGTTTTCTCTACATATTCTATAATTCATTCATTATATGCTTATTGGAAGTTGTCTATTAAGTTTCCTGCACCTATCACAAGGGAATAACGCTTCTTTAAATGTCACAACTGCAAAGTCCAATACCTCAGGATCTTTCAGAACAAGAAGCCTGTGCTGCTGGAACCCACTGGGAAGCTGGGAATCCCCCTTTTCTAATAATATAAAGTTCTAGCATGAAAGCCTGGATCAGTTGACACCACAGGGAGTTTCGCCATTCACTTCAGCAAGGCCAGGATTTCATGCTTGGTTTCTTGCTTTGCAAGGTAATGGGCTTTGAAGAGATAAGTTTTATGTACAGAAAAGCTGTCACTGGAATGACTGGTATTAAACGAGGGTCATTTTGAGGGGGACATACTATATTTGGGGGAGAGGAGACAAATCTTTCTGTGACAGGGCAATATATATCTTATAAAAATAGCAAGAATTTGAAAGTGGCAAGGATTTGGAAATATTAGAATAAATCCTAGGAATATGGATTGGTGGGTGGAAGGCAGGTGAGTAGGTAAAAAATGCATACTGAATTTATCACATGGATATAACTGGCAAGTATATGATAAATATATACACATACTGAGAAAGAAAGACACTATCTACCAGTGTGATTCTGGCCTCTGGGATTTCCCTGTAAAACCAACATATATTCTATGAAGTGTTTCCCCACACTCAACTTCCAAATCCTCGTGGTCCAATACATCTTTCCAGTCTGAAATGCTAACTCTTGCATACATGTCCCTGCCTTTGTCACCGAACAGAACTTCTACTGCACCCACTCACATTCATACCTGCAAACGCAGCAGAACAGATATGGGATGTGGAAAAACTGGACATGCCACAGGAATGACCAGCATCCAGATAGGAAGACAAAGGGTACACATTTCTCTGCAAGAGTGAGAGAAGGATAATGGGAAGAAGTGTTGTAAGTAGTTCAGCCTTAGGTCTATGAAACCTGGACTACGTATAATGAGCAGATATTAGAAGAGAGCCAGTAGAGCCAAACCCAAATTCCTCTTGATAGCTTCTCTATAATTATAATTAGCACTTCTGGCAAGTAACAAGAGAGGGGAAGAGGAGTGTTTGCAGTGTTACTTTTTAATCTGCATTGTTAATTACCAGCAGTGACAATATCTATGGTAGCAAAACAAGGGGCTTTCATGTAATATTAAAGAATGACTGGGGTTCCCAGCCTATTGTCCCCTGGGGTGAAAATAAATCTTTCTAGTGGGCATTGATAGCACCAGCCTCTGGTTTCAGACACATCACACGACTGGCCGCTTTCTCAACATATCTGGCAATAAATTAATAATTTTATACTCTGCTCCTCAATTCCAGTAAAGGTTAGTGTATATTCAATACCATACAAAGAACATTTTCTCCTCTCCAATGGCCTATGAACAAATTGATTATATTGCAATTACAGCTTGTTTCCCATAAATGAGGACAAACACATTCACATACCTGGTAAAAGTAGCAAGGCACAACAACAGGTTAACTATAGCATTGGTTACAATAATTTGATGCAGATCTGACTGTAAACTACGACGTAGTCTGATTGATTACTCCAGCCCAGCATATAAGAGCCAAATAAAATAAAACACCAGACACAATCCAAACTACTGCTGCCATTAAATTAACTCTCTCCATTGCTGCCAAAGGGAAGGAGCCCATTTATCAAATTGAAACCTGAAGCTAATTTATTATAGCAAAAATTAACTTCCATTAAATTATATTGTGGTATCCAAATACACTCTCCTATTTTTGGATGGCAGTTTGTTTTTAAATATGTCAGGTCTTTCCTAACCAAGTTGGATTCTGAGAAGGTAGCATGCCAACTGAAGTTAGTTAAAAGGAATAATCATTGGGGTTTATTAAGTGATAAAATTATTTTTGATGTATTTTTTTCATTACAGTTACAAAGAAAATACTCTATCGTAATGGAGCATTTTAAATTTTAGATCTGGCTCAAACCTACCCAGTGTGAGGCAGAATTACAATCATTTTTAGAAATATTTTTAACACCTGCAAAGGTCATCTGATTGGCCTGCCATCACTCTGATAGACTGGTTGGAAAGTTTATTGCTTATGTGCCCATACTCCCCACAGCAACTTTGAGTGGACAAAAGGCTTACTTCTTCTTCAACTCCTCAGCAACACTTCAAATTGCTCTGATTCCCACTGAACCGTATTTCACTCATAGAGTGGGACATCCTGAACCAGAGCACAGTATAGGGCGATTCACTGATGATCTCCTTAAATAAGAATAATAGGCTCAGAACATTGGTTGCAATTGAGGAAAGCTCTTTTCAGTTGAGAAAAAGCTGCTGCCTACCTTGAGCCTGGGGTTGCTCTGCCGGCATTTTACCCCAGCCTGATGGCAGAGATGAAAGTAGCAGAGGAGTCAGTGTACAACACCTAAGGATTCCCCTCCAGTGGATGTTTAAAGCTGACTTTTAGGCAATTTTACACCAGCAGAGTCTTTTCACTGATTTTAATGAGCATTGGATTATCCCCACACTGAACTAGAAAGGGTTAACCTCAACAGGGAGCCATGGAGGTGAGTTCTCCAAGCAGCCTAGAGGGGCTGTATGAATTGCAGCGAGAAACCAATCTGGGTTGGCGGGCTGATATAAAAGGGAGCTGCAGGGCCAGAGTGGGTCAGTTGCTGCCGGGACCTCAAGGAGTGAAGACTGCGTCTCTGGCAGGCTGAGAGACCTACAGCACCTTGGACAGAGCAACTGCTGGCAGGAACCAGGGCAGCAAGTGGGAGCTCCTGGCTGGCTGCTGGGACTAGGTAGTTGCATGCCCTGAGGCAAGGGTGAAGAAGATGCTCTGGCCATGGGGAAGTGGCCTAGGGAGACATAGCAACAGGGTGAGAAGTTAAGAAGTTGCAGCAAGATGCTGCTATCTGCAGAGAGCATGATTTGGGACCCGAAGTAGTGGGTGAGCCTGGGTCCCCCCCACTTGCCCCTGGGGAAGTGGCAGGATTTGGACTGCAATACTAACTCACTTCTCAGAAGGGGGAAATGTGGATGGTGACATGGCCAGAGGACCAAGCTACAAACAGGATGCTGCAGTTCCTGGGGCTGCAAGCAAACAAAGGGACAGAGTGATGGCTTGCAAACTGTGGACGGGGGTGTTGTCCTGGAGCTAATCCCCAGAGTGACCAGGAGGAGGCACTAGGCAAGGGTGAGTGCTGCACCCTGTGACAGGCCCTAAATGATCAGACATGGATGAGCGCCAGTCTTGGACACTGTTTTTTTTTTATTGCATTCAAGAGTTCCTGCATCACCTATTTAATTTTCATCGCTAGAAATAATTAAAGAAATAGAAGCGTACACCGATTTAAGCAAAGGTATAACCAAATGTCTAAGAGTTAAAAGGCAGTAAGGGGAAGGCACAGGCCTTCAGAATTTAATTGAATTCTGCTCTGATGTTTCTAGATGTATGACAGAGACTATTAAGAGAGATGGTTTTCTCTGAAATAAAGGATGAGGAAACTTCCTATTACCAGGCACATACAAATAACTTCTATATGGATTGGCTCAGACTACATATATCAGTGCAGTAATTTATCATTTTATAAAACATTATTTAAACTCCGTGACTGATAAACTACAACACAACATAGACATGTTGAATAATTCAGTTCCCAGTGTCCAAACTACCTGTTTTCTATTTGTAACGCCATTCAGAATATTAAAAAACCATATGCACACAAAATATAAGGTCAGCATGCATATTATCTCCTTCTTTTCCTAAGTTGCTATAAACTAATAAAATAAAAGATAAACTCTCTTTAAAGATGATTTGTCAAAGAAAATCCAGGTGCCAAATTTCTCAGACATTGACATTGAAATTTGTTTCTTCAACACTTTTTCCTCTCTCCACTGATTTGGTACTCTTCGTTTGCATGGGTGTACTAAGCTGTTGACATCATTCAAAAATAAATAAATACTAGAATACATTCAACCATTCCTTTTGGGGAAAATAGACTTGTGAAGAAGCTGTGTGGATGATTAATAGAAATGTAAGGGAGAAGAGGGGAAGAAACTAAGTTAAATATTGTCCCTACCAAGTGCAACCAAAGTTCAACTTCTCTTGCCAGCAAAACAGCCACTGAGAATATACTGACACCAATCAGGAGGTCTTGCCAAGTTCCACTGGATGTGGTGAATGAGGCATGTGTAGGCAAAGGGGTGAGTAGGTTGTACATCTTGGGAATGCTCTAACCCATATTCAGCTGCTTGGGGGCCATTTTGTCAGCTGGAGATCACCAGAGATTAGTAACACACTTAGCACCCCTACATGCCTGTCACACCTCCAACATGCCCCATACTCCAGAGGTCATGAGGAACATGGCATAGCAGCAGCTGAATCAGCCCTACACCACTGGAGGCCAGTTTAAAACTGCTTAACACTGCCAGAGTAGCACAAAATAGACAAACTGGGCCAGGAGCTGGCCCCTCATATTCTTACCGGTTCATTAGTCGCTTCATTTTGTTGACAAATCCTACATAATCATGGGTTTATATGTTTTTTCCCTTTGGTGTAGAGCTCCAAACTGTTTTTTTTAGTAATGCTTATATACCTCCAGGTTAAAAAAGATAATATAATACGAATAAAATATCAGACCCTCCATGCTATAGCTTATTCAGCTAGAATCAACCCTAGCAATCAATATCCAATTAGAGGAAAAAAATGGATTTTTTTTGCTATTTATGATTGTAAAGTTAAATCACATCTACACTAGCAGAAACCCAAACTAAACCCTTATTAAAAGAAAACATGAAATTAGCTTTCAAAGTGTGTGAGGAGTTCAGAGCATCCAGTTTTCCTATCTGATGAGAGACTTATACTATCTCCCTCCCCCACCCTGTCCCACACACACACACACACACCCCATAAGGTCTCCTGAACAAAATTGAGGAATCAATCCTACAGCGTGGATTTGGTTGCACTCTCTAGAATCATACCTTTCCATTAAAAGATGTGGCTTTCCTACCTCTTCTGTGTGGTGCCAGGATCCTGAAAAGGGCAGTCCAGGCCAAGGGTCAGAGCAGGGACAAAAGCAGGTGTTCCAGAGCAGGAAGCAGGAAAGGTTGTGGCAGCTACAGATCTGCACTGTTGCCTGGATTCCTGGTTTGATTTGGACTTCTTCTCCTGACCCGGACCCTGGAACCTGACTCTGATCCTTGATATCGACCCTGATCTGGAATCTGACTGTGAACTCCTCCACCACTCCCAGCCTCAGGTTTGACCCTGCTCTGATCCTTGATCCTGACTGCCCTTGTCAGGATCCTGGCAATTTGCCTGAATGCTTCCTAGAGTGCCCCTTGGATTTATATAGGGCAGGGAGCCAATCAGAGCCATGAGGCTGCTGTCTGTCAAAACCCTTGAGGTGGGATTTCCCATGGACTGAGTCAACAGCAGGTCCTGGGCAGTGGAGCACAAGCTGGTTACAGCTGCTGCTGGGTGGCAGCTCTTGCAGGTCTGTGTTCAAGACCCCCTGGGCCTTACGTTTGGAAAGTAAGCTTTGACTATATATACTGATGCACTGCTGTCTAGTCTAGCTAAGCACACAGAAAAGTTAATAATAAAACCAAAAATGTGTAATGATGCAAAGACTTCATAGCCATCACCCTCCTCTGCAATGGCACTATGGCCATGGGTGGGAATACATTCAGGACTTACTGCTCCCCCAGCTAGGGTTAAATGAAAGCCTCCATTAGCTCCCTTCTGCTAGTGCCACTGAGAAAGGGAGCTGGGAAGAAGGCCAAAGCTCTTACTGTTGTTGACAGGAGTGAAATGGGATCTAGCTGGCAAAGATGAGCGAGAAGGGACGCTTTTACAAAGAGACAGCTGTCATTGTCATTATCCCATCCACTGCCCCTGCTTTTTAATGGCATCTCTTATGACAACTCCATCGCCTCTGTGCACCCCTATAACTTTAGTTCCAGATATGAGGAGCACAACAACATGGCCTCAGACTTTGTTTTCTAGTTTTCCTCCAGTGCAGTTCACCAAAGGGCAGAGCAAGGGGCTGTCTCACGGAAAGGCAAGCTGGCAAACATCTATATTGTTTCCCCAAGTCTGGTTGCAGTGCTCCATGGAGCCAGGGTAATGGCAGTGACTCTCCAATGAGCAGTATGGGAGAAGCACTGTGGCAGTCTTGTAAAGGCTGCCTTACCTCATCAAGGTTACCAAGTTAGTCTCTTTACAGCTGATCAGCAAACATGACCCTCCTCCCATCTCCCTTCCTCAACAGGAAGGAATACCATTATCTTGCCAATTGTAAGGCCTGTAAATCTTGTCTCTGGGTATTACTCAGGGCTGCGAATGGGATGATATGGTTTTCCCACATTGTCCTGCTCCATCCTGAGACAAGTAATCTGCAAACCCAGCTGCTCTCAATACCCCCATTAATGCAGACTAATAATACTTTGTTTCCTTGTTCCTTTCATCCAAAGATATCAAAGCACTTTACAAACAGCTATGCATTAAGCCTCATAAAACTGCTCTGAAGTAGAGTAGTTTGAGTACACCCGTTCTGCAGCTCAGGAAATGAAGGCACATTAAGAGGCTGGAGTGAGATTTTTCAACAGCTCTTAAGTGACTAAGAAGAACAAATGCCATTGAAATCCCATCCTAAGTACTAAGGGCACATAGGAAATCTGCTGCAAAGCCAGGAATAGAATCCAAATCACCAGACTTCCAGCCACAATATAATTCTTCTCTTCATTTGTGAATATTTCATAGATCAATTGTGCTAAACAAAAAGTAAAAAAAAAAAAAAAAAAAAGGAGAAATAAGTGTCCATCAATGACTCAAAGTGGAAGACTGAAAAGAGAGCTAAGCCATTTCTCCCTTTTAAATTCTGAATTATGTTTGCTTTCTTAATATTCTCTGTATGCTCTGCTCCTTGTGGAAAGGATATTCAGCTGCAACAAATAGAAAGCAATAAATTACCAGAGCATGGGGGAGGACACAGGGCTTCTATATTCTAGAGCTGTAACTGGTTGTGTGAAAACGTTGCTTGTTGCAAGAGCTAAGCACAAAAATGCCTGATTAACTTGAAGTGAAATTGCACTGGGCTCCCAACATATTCATTTTTTAAAAATCTGGGCAATACTTGTGGTACCAGCTTGAGGAATTTCCAGCCACCAGGTATATAATAAATGTGCTATACTTGATAGGTTGTTTTTACATTTAAGTATTTTATATCATATTATTATGACAGTGCGTGACGTTGTTTCTTCATTCCTTATTATTATATGTTTTAACTTTTCCCTCATCATTGAGGGAATTCCTTTCTTCATTTCTATATAGAGGCAGCAATTCCATATGCTTATGTTTATCTTTGATCTGCAAACCATGACACTTATTGTTATAAAATTTTGCTTCTGTTTTTCATTGCAATGCAAAATGACTAATTATGCAAAATCTAGAGAATCCAATTGAAATTCTTGATATTGAGTGTATACTTTAGCTGTGACTTAAGATTTTGCAATGTGCTAGAGGTATCTTAACATAATAGAATCATAGAAGACTTGGGTTGGAAGGGACCTCAGGAGGTCATCTAATCCAACCCCCTGCTCAAAGCAGGACCAACCCCAACTAAATCATTCAAGCCAAAGCTTTGTCAAGCTGCACTTTAAAAACTTCTAAGGATGGAGATTCCACCACCTCCCTAGGTAACCCATTCCAGTGCTTCACCACCCTCCTAGTGAAAAAGGTTTTTCTAATATCCAACCTAGACCTCCCCCACTGCAACGTGAGACCATTGCTCCTTGTTCTGCCATCTACCACCACTGAGAACAGCCTAGCTCCATCCTCCCTAGAACCCCCTTTCAGATAGTTAAAGGCCACTATCAAAGCCCCCCATATTCTTCTCTTCTGAAGACTAAACAAGCCTCGTTCCCTCAGCCTCTCCTCAGAAGTCATGTGTTCCAGCCCCCTCATCATTTTTGTTGCCCTCCGCTGGACTCTTTCCAATTTGTCCACATTCTTTCTGTAGTGGAGGGCCCAAAACTGGACACAATACTCCAAATGCGGCCTCACCAATGCTGAATAGAGGGGAATAATCACTTCCCGCGATCTGCTGGCAATGCTCCTACTAATGCAGCCCAATATGCTATTAGCCTTCTCGGCAACCAGGGCACACTGCTGACTCATATCCAGCTTCTTATCCACTGTTACCCCAAGGTCCTTTTCTGCAGAACTGCTGCCTAGCCAGTCGGTCCCCAGTCTGTAGTAGTGCGTGGGATTCTTCTGTACTAAGTGCAGGATTCTGCACTTGTCCTTGTTGAACCTCATCAGATTTCTTTTGGCCCAATCCTCCAATTTGTTTAAGTCACTTTGTATCCTATCCCTACTCTCCAGTGTACTACCACTCCCCCAGCTTAGTGTCATTTGCAGACTTCCCAAGGGTGCAATCTACCCCATTCTCCAAATCATTAATGAAGATGTAGAACAAAAATGGCCACAGCACCGATCCCTGGGGAACGCCGCTTGTTATCAGCTGCTATCTAGACATTGAGCTGCTGATTACTACCCGTTGAGTCCGATGATCTAGCCAGCTTTTGATCCACCTTCTAGTCCATTCATTCAACTCATACTTCTTTAACTTGCTGATAAGAATGCCGTGGGAGACCTTATCAAAAGCTTTGCTAAAGTCAAGGTATATCCACTGCTTTCCCCACATCCACGCAGTCAGTCATCTCATCATAGAAGGCAATCAGGTTGGTCAGACATGATTTGCCCTTGGTGAATCCAGGCTGACTGTTCCTGATCACCTTCCTCTCTTCCAAGTGCCTCAAAATGGATTCCTTGAGGACCTGCTCCATTATTTTTCCGGAGATTAAGGTGAGACTGACCAGTCTTTAGTTCCCCAGATCCTCCTCCTTCCGTTTTTAGAAGATGGGCACTATATTTGCTTTTTTCCAATCATCCGGGACCTCCCCCAATCACCACGAGTTTTCAAAGATAATGGCCAATGGCTCTGCAATCACATCAGCCAACTCCCTCAGCACCCTCTGATGCATTGCATCTGGCCCCATGGACTTGTGCATGTTCAGCCTTTCTAAATAGTCCTGAACCTGTTCTTTCAGCACTGAGGGCTGCTCACCTTCCCATACTGTGCCGCCCAGTGCAGTAGCATGGGAGCTGACCTTATCTGTGAAGACAGAGGCAGAAAAAGCATGGAGTACGTTAGCTTTTTCCACATCTATCACTAGGCTGCCTTCCCCATTCTGTAAGAGGCCCACACTTTCCCTGACCTTCTTTCTGTTCCTAACTTACCTGTAGAAACCCTTCTTGTTAGCCTTCATATCCCTTGCTAGCTGCAACTCCAATTGTAATTTGGCCTTCCTGATTTCACTCCTGTATGCTCAAGCAGTATTTTTATACTTCTCCCTAGTCATCTGGCCAAGCTTCCACTTCTTGTAAGCTTCCTTTTTGTGTTTAAGCTCACCGAAGACTTCTTTGTTAAGCCAAAATGGTCATCTGCCATATTTGCTATTCTTTCTGCACATCAGGATGGTTCGTTCCTGTGCCCTGCATAAGGTTTCTTTAAAACACAGCCAGCTCTCTTGGATTCCTTTCTCCCTCATATTAGTCTCCAAGGGGATCCTGCCCATCAGCTCCCTGAAGGAGTCAAAGTCTGCTTTTCTGAAGTCTAGGGTCCGTATCCTGCTGTTCTCCTTTTTTCCTTTTGTCAGGATCCTGAACTCGACCATCTCATGGTCACTGCTACCCACGTTACCACCTGTTTCTACTCCCCTACCAACATAATACAGTTGGAATAACAATTTGAACTACCATTTAACAACTAAACACAAATATACTGCCAAAACAACAACTACTTAAATAATCTTTGGAATAGAGATGGATTCAAACCAAGTCCAAACCAAGGCCCTCAATCCAAAAACCCCAAGCTGGTTTTGTTGGTGGGGAAAGAATATGGGATTCATAATTTGATCAAACATCCAAACTTTACAGCTGGTTTCTGTTTGGTTTTTCTGACCAAACCAAAACCCCTGGACTCAAACTTGCCTGGATGTATGTTTGTGCATGTGTACCAGGTCTGATTACTGATTACAAGTCTATTTCTACTTTGCAATAACTGCTGCAGTTCTACATGGGACCCCACATTATTGCTACTACAGTTACAACCTGTTAATGATACACAGTGCACTATTACTAGCATGCTTTGATCCTATAGTATATGCCTTTTATTTTTGCAGTACTTTTCTTTTACAATGAATTTCTACCTTATAAATTATATAATTGAAGTCAAAGTTAAATGGCAATGAATGCTTTGTCAGTGTGTAGCCAATCACTTCAAATAAACATTTTTGCCCAGAGCTGTAGTTGATCGTATATATAGGAATTGTATACAAAACCCATAAAAACAAAACAAAAAAACCCCAGACTATGTTTGGGAATGATCTGTTTGCAGAGCAAAGCAGCTTGCAGTTGACAGACACTGAAACACAGCCTCTTTCAGAAGCAGTCAATAAAAGTCAGAGCTGAGGATTTCAGGAACGCAGAGGGAATAATTAATCTTCTACATGAAGAAGGATCACCTTCTTCACATTACAGGAACTGCTTAACTTGTATTGCTCTGCATCCTTCTGTTTTAGAATAGTGAAATCGACTTCCTCGTCTTCATTCCCTTGTATTTCAGAGTTATACAATAACTATTATTAAGATAAAAGGCCCATTTATCTTATCTTACAGTGGCACTGCTCAAATTATACGGTTTACAGCATCAGGCCCAAATAAATATCTAAAACCACTTGAAACTCTCTGCAGTTCTATTTCTTTAATACGCAGAGACTTGTGTTAAAAGTTGTTATGCTTAGGGGTAATTGGCCATGTGAAAAATATTTGCCTTCAGCTTCTATTATATATTTTGCTAACAGTATTAAAGCACAATCCTGTTTTCCTTGCATGTGTTTTGGGAGTACAAAGCAGGTTTTCAAGGTGTGCAAAGAATGCAGATGTTTGCTCCAAACCTCTGACTTACTTAGGTCTTAAATCTACTGTCTTTTTTTGTTGTTGTTTTAACATTTTATTCATTTCACAGCAGAAATATACAAAACTAAGCAGAATAATATTTTGAATTGTCCCAGGTACAGGAGATGTCTCTCTTGGCTTTGGTTCCGAAGATCTGAAGCAGCATTTTAAAACATAGAATTTTGCTTAATTGAGGTATGTCAAGACATTTCCCTAACACCAGAATATTGGGAAATATATCTGGCATCACAGCAGAAATATTTCAGTTTGGGATAGTCCCTAAAAATTGTGGATGCCCTGGCATTTCCTCTAGTTTTGAGTTGTGAATTGTGTGCCTGTCTTTTCCCCTTTTCAAGATTTGCAAGCGAAATACCTCAGTGTGCCATCACCCTGATTTACTGAAATTACAGAAAGAAAGATTCCTTATTTGGATTCCACATGGCTGCAGGCAATAAATGTATTTCATCACAATGGGGCAAATCCTGGCCCCACCCCCGTAACTATAGGTGAGCTCCAAAGGGCCACAGCTGCAGCAGAACTCTGGAGGTTCCACTGTGACGAGTGGGTGGCAGGACACAGGAGAAATGCAGTGGGGGTCTGTAAACCCTGAACACCACAGTGATTTCCTGTGTATAATTGTTATTGTCAGGCTAGGAGAAAGGCATGACCACATGGATCCCTCTGAATTCCATCCTCACAGAAATGCAGTGACTATGGACCCCACTGCAATCTTGATACTGCATTTTTGACTGCAGCGAGGAGCTGAATTCCATCTCTCTCCGATTACCACAGAATCTTCCACTCCTTTTGATGCATCTCAACCCCCTTCACTCAGGTTTATCATAGGGTGCAGGATTGGACCGAAAGCTGTACACACAAATACCCACTACAGAAACGCAACTCACAAGAACAAAAGAACTAAGAGAAGTATAGAAAGATTTAGATTAACAAGATGACAATCGGAGGAAAGATAGACCTAGCAAAGTGAACTGATCAGAAATAAGTTGTGTGTTTACAACAATAGCATGCTGAGTCATCTTAATGCATACACCATGTAGCCCCAACTCTGTTGTGTTACCCTTGCTCATGTGTCAGACACCCTGGGTTATACTGTTTTCGAAATAAAATATTGTATCACCAATAATTCTGTTTACAGTTAATATAAAATCAGTAGCAAAGTGTATTTTAGAAATAAAGGGCTGTATCTTCTTTCTGCCTTGGACTATACAAACAAAAGCCACTGTGTATCCTTTAGTCTATTTGATGTCAATCCTTTTTTTTTTTTTAAATTATCACAGCTATACAGTAATTCATGCCAAATAAAAATGAAATTATTTTCACTTTGGCAACTGGGAAAAATAATTGTTAACAGGCAGAACAGGAACAAAAGAGGACAACAGATTGTTGCAGTGGCGAGTTTGATAAACGCAATGTATTATTCACTAACATATATGTTGAACAACATGAAGGGTCTGACTTTGTCACACCAGATCATATGCATTCTCTTATAATGAAATTCCTCTTTAACTCCTCTTCCCCCCCCCCCCCGATTATTATTAACTGTGATCTTACATTTCTGACATGCTGCAAGAGCTGTATTACACATAACAATGGGGACATTTCTGAGGAAAAATGCCACAAGTCCTGTTCTTCCCCACAGAGCTCTAGAAATATTTTATTTCTTAAACAATGATAATTTTATTCTTTTCTTCCCCCTTAGTTCTGAAAAAGCACCAGGTACACTGAGAAAATAAAGCATACAGCAGCTCCACAATCTATTTAAAGAAAAATCTGCATCCATTTCTTTTCCTCCTTTCTCCCCTGCCCCTTTGATTCATTAGAATGCAAAGCCATTCAGAGGAGGGAATTTCTTGCTTGCTTGTTCACTCGCTAGAGGGTTGTTCCTTAACTGAAGGGTTATTCCTTAGCTGTTCTATTTATAGATCAGCTTTCAGCTGCTAGTGGAAACTCACCATTTGCTGTTCAGCACTTTATGCTCAGCCAGCCTCCTGGGTATATAGCATTTTCATAAATTCCGTGAATGGCACAGAGATTGCTTCTAACATTCCACCTGCATTTTGATTTCTCCAGCAAAATCATCTCCCATCACTGTTTTCCTTTTAAGTTAAAAAAATGTGAGTGCCATCAATAATTCCATAGTATAAATAAAAAGGAAGCAAATTAGCTTGTCATTCCAGAAGGCTTTTCATTGCAATCTTTTTATAGCATTACCAGTTTATAGCCTTGCATCATAACCAGTGAAACGACCAGTCAGTCTGATATATGTATCAGCAGCAGCACATGGCAAGGAACGAGATGTTAAATGTATTCATGAAAAGCGACCACTCGCACTCAATAACATCTCATCATCTTTTAACAGGGGCCCTACATAACCAGGTAGAATAAACGTGCACTAACTACTTGGTTCAGCCCTTGGATGAAGCTCCTGTTTTGATGCTGCTGCAGTCCATCCCAGACACAGTACACTGCTGGGTCTCTCCTGCACTACTAAAGACAATGGTGAACGAATTCCGTGTCCCTCACCCCCAAATTCACTGCTCTGACAACATACATGGACCAGGAACTGTGCTGGGAGAGGCCAAAAGTGAATTCTCTAGCTCAGTCACAGCACAGGGCTGCCATAAACAGCCCTACACTGGCCCCCACCTGTAGTGTAGGCTGCGGAAGATGTGACGTGTTTGAGATAGTGAGCGGTGGGTCTGGTCAGGACCGGTTGAGTAGTAAATAGGTTGTGTTACCTGTTTTGCAATTTGTTAGCTAATTGTGTTTCATGCCAAGGAAAGTGAAAGTGTTAGCCAAGCCACCTGCTGTAAATAAGCCAATCCCTGCTATTCCCTAGAGAAAATATGTTATGCTGTATAAAAGCTTGAAATGCAAGCTATGCCATGAGACCCCGCCATGAACTCATCCTGGAGTATCTGGCATTCCCCTGCAGCCGCTTCACAGAGCCCTAGGGTCTCCCTCTGCTGTTTGGAGTGTAAGACGTGATTAAAGATAAGTGTGCCTAATTGGAGTGGGCGTGTTTTTATTCCTCATCTGGTATCCTGAACCTGCAGGCAGCAGTGTCTGGCATAACACCACCCCAGGAGTGTGCTGAATAGGGAAGAGGGCGTGTCAGGGATAGGAGAAGGAATCTCTGTAGTGATGCTATAGTGGGGATTCTGGGTTTCTCTGGACTGCAGAGCATCTCATAAGGCAACCCTCAGGAGGCTACCATAAACTAAAGCATCCAAGGGCTGCTCTAGCTTACCCTGGGAGCCATTTTGACTCTACCTCTCCAACCCACCTGTGAGCTGTGTCTTCTGCCTTGCACTTTCAGGAGGCCCCAGCACAGAATCTCACCCGGAAAGTGTTGCTATTGACTTCAAGGAAAGCGGGTTCAGAGCCTAATGCCAGTTGCTGGAGAAAAGACAGAATAATGGTGACACTAAAGGAAGTTGGATAATTTGAAAGGACCTTCTCCTAACGCTTTGGGGGTGTAATTCTCTAGTGTATACCCAAGCCACGGGCAGAACCATTTGAGCCTAAATCCTCCTGATCTCCCTGTGAGTCACACAGCTCAGCTGGGAAGCAGGCATCAGAGCAGCCAGATCCACGTTCAGGTGGCCAGCCAAAGGAGCTATTGACCAGCTGTAGCAGGGAAGGAAAATTTGATTAGAGTAATCTTGGGTCACATCAGTGCTGCGCTGAGGGCTGCAAGGGCAGCAATAGAGAATCAGCCAGGGAGGCTCTGCTCCCCTCCCCTGCCCTATCTCCTCCCTGTAGCTCCCTGATTGAAACACTTCAGTTTGAACATCATAGATCATGGGTCAGGAAATGTATCTACCAGTAACATACAAATGTCTTCTTAGCATACAGTTGCCCTCTAGGGCCATTACTTAGAGCCTCACAAGGCCCTAAGTGTCCCTCTGGCCATGTTAGCCTATTTCAAATTTGCTGAGTCTCGGTCAAGTTCCTAGGGGACAATTAGGCACATCAGAAAACATCACGCCTGGGGTCAATAACTGGAACCTTTGTTGACAATCTAAGTCTATATGCCAAGGACTGAATGATCGTGGCAACTAAACTGCTCTCTCCTTTCAAATTAGTCCCTCTAGCACGGGGCTGCAAGGAAGTGTGGGAAAACTTACCTGACTTGTGGGAAAACAGAGGACTTCAGGCTCCAGAGCTATCTGTCCAGCATGTTCCAACAGCACTAAACATTTTCAATTAACAGACAACCTTACCAGTGATAACGTTTACTGGCCACTGTCAAGCATGTCAATAATCCTTACTTGCATGGTGATAATCTCATAGGGTATTTGCAAAATAAATACAGGGTCATATCTTTCTGCTGAATCATAGTGAGAGTTACACAGTAACTACTTTTGGTCCTTCTAGATGCCATTAAGCAACTACAAAATCATGTAATTAAACAATTTACAAAGTCAATTATGCAGTTTGCCCTGGTAATTAAAGGTAGTTTCATGAGGACAGTTCTGCCCTGGATAACTTTTCAGTAAAAAAACCAGCATGTAAATATCCTTTGCACACTGCATCTCTACTGAATTTTATAACACAGAATTAATAGGTTTTTCCCCTAATTTACACTTTGTGTAGTTCAATTGACTTCTGCCCTGATTTTCAGCCCATGTCACCCAGAATTTGGCCCTTAAGGCCAAGAGCTCAATTGAGTCAGCAGAGTTTTGCTACTGATTTCAACAGGAGCAGAAGCAGCCCCCAAATCTGTTCACATTACTCACTGACTACAGTGCACCTATTCACATGAGTTAGGAGAGCAGGATTTAGCATTCAATGTCTGTATAAAAATGAAATATTCCTGAATATTACTTGCATTTAGAAAGAGTAGATATAAATGTATTATAAATACCATGATGGATTTTTTTCACTCTGCATTGAAAGGACAGAAATATTTTGTCATAAAACTACATCACCACTAGAATACCAGGTATTTACCAGGTACCAATCCTCCATGCAAAGGGAACCCCACTGGTAAGACCAAGGCCCAACATGAACAGCAGTTATTTTTTATTATTCTACCAGTTTCCAGTGAATCCTTGTAGATAAAGCAACTAGAAGAGTTCAATGGAACTCTGACTTTTTTAAGTTAACCTGTCTACTTGTCAGCAGATTTAGCATATATTCTGTTTAAAGGCACAATGGACAAACTTAAGTACTTTTCATGATTTTTTACTGGAGACTATGTTTACCTTCAGCTGTGAAAACTCTGAGTGATCAGGTTGCCCTAATACACAAACACTTCACCTGCTCTCTCACTTTATCCCTTCTAGACCTCACAGAGGAACACGAACACAGAAAATAATTTTGCACTTTCTTCAGTCAGGGGTCAGGATTGTACTGGTCAAAGCAGACTAGGAGATTTAAAACCATGTCTCCCATTAGTTTGAATGGAATTAAAATTTTCATGTCTATATCCCTCAGACTGTTTGGAAAATCTGAACCAAAAGCAAGACCTATGCATTTTATTTCAAGTAACACCTGACAATCAAGTGAGACTTTAAAATGATTATGTGATATTCCCCAACACAAGTAGGATATACTACAGCTATTGTACTGCAACTGTTAGATCAGTTCACAGATGCAGTTCTCATGAAAACTAGCAGCTACTTAAAAGCCCAATCCTGGCCCCATTTACTTCACCAGGAAAAGGATTAGGCCCAAGTGAGGACCTCATTGTCAGCAGCAAGAAATGAATTAATTTCTAACCATACCAAGACTGGCTTTTATAGATTCTTAATTAATGTATTCTACACCCTGTGTCTCTTAGGAATTGACGTGAAGCCCAGTGAAATCAATTAAAAGAGTGCCATGCACTTCAAAAGCCTTTGGATCAAGCCCTTATTGCACAGTGAGGTGACTTATGTGGGATCTACAAAGGACATTTTAATACAGACATGAGTAATGTAGGGTGCAAACAATCAGTTGGTAATATAGTCACCAAATTCCCAGGATTGTCTTATGATTAACTCTTAAGTTATCACAAATTTGATACCCATAGATGCCCAATAAATGGTTTTCAGTGGTTTTAATTGCATTTGAAAAAGAAAACCAAGACATAAGTGCTAATTTCTGAGCTTTAACAAGCCACTCAGGCCATCAAACTCTCTCCTAAGATATTCAACACTTTTTATACCTCCTCTTTTTGTTCCATCTGAAGTTTGAATTCGGCCTTCACAGATGGTCATGTCATGCTGGCTACTTTAACCATCATGAGACGAGAAGATGATCAGTCGAGTGATTAGGGCACTAGCCTGAGAGATGGGTTCAAGTCCCTACTCTGCCAGAGACTTCCTGTGTGTCAATAGGCAAATCTTTAGCCTCTCTATGGCTCAGTTCTCCATCTGTGAAGTGGGGATAATAGTACTGCCCTACTTCATGGGGATGTGTGAGGTGCTCAGATACCCTGGTAATAGGCATATATGGGCCTAAGATAACTATGCACATGTATTCACATAGTGACATCAGTAACTTTTCTCTAACTCCTTATGGAGTTCCATAGGTTTAGAGCCAACAGGAGAAAAGGGGCATCCTACAGGCATTGTTTAGTATATATATTGCACTAGCAACAAAAGATGCCAGTCAGGATTGGGGCCCTGTTGTATTATGTGCTATATTCGACATAGTTCTTGCTCCAAAGGGCTCCACTTGATTTAAAGGCGTCTCTTCCCTGCCCCCATCCCCCAAATGCCTTGAGGGAGGACAGAGGTATTCTGTCCGGAGAGCGCCAGAGTGGAAATTGAATACCTATTTTTGGAAGATTTGGGATTTAGAGGTGCCTGTCTGAATTGCGTAGAAGGTGCTACATATTGCTAATAAGAAATGAGGAATGGTAAGTATCCCACTTAATTTGTAAAATTAATATGTTGATTAGGATAGCTTAAGGCACAAACACAAATCTGACACCTATGTCAGGCAGGATGTTAGTTGGGCCTTTTTTTCAATTATATTAAATATTATGGATATGGCCAAAAAGGAAAAAAATTGTCTCCTGTGTAAACACTTCTTTCTTTTTCCGTATATGAGCCATGAAGCACACACTAGAAGGAAGCGATTAGTCTCTCTGAAGTAGAGCAAAAGACATGTTAATTCTTTACCCTGTAAAACTAACACTGACTGATAAGGATTGAAATACATTGTGGTGACACTGGCAGTGTCACATCCTGTTTAAGAACACACAAAGCAACCAATGGGACTATGGGCTACTAATCATGTCTTAGCAGCATTACCAGGCTGGTCATCAGTCTCCATGGTTTGGGGGTTTTTTAAACTATTTTACCTGACTATATACTATTCCCCTCTTTCTTTTCTTTTGATTATTTCTGAGAGTAAAAAAAACCCAGCTGAAGAATGGTGAAGCAGTGCATATAAAGTGTCTAGTATAATGACACACATTCATGCAAGTATATGGTGCTATATAAATCATATTTACAGCAATAACACAACATAGTATATGAATATTTCCCTCGTATTCCTGTGCTCTGCCATAGGGTACAAATTTGAGATGAGCAGAATAAGTAAAAATGTTAGCTTAGAAAACCTAACTTCACCAGGACAACTCTACTGCATTTTGAAGGTTGTATGTTTGTCCCATCATCAGCATAAGAACAATCATGCTACTAACTAATTCCACAGGTGGTTCATCAGTGCACAAGTCCTCTCCATTCTACTTCTCTTTTCCCTGTTCAAGCTCCATGATCCCACCACATAACTTTGCCTTATAGAGCCCCATGCCCCTCCGTTTTGTTTTAGTGTAGTGGTAAGTCAGGTTTAATGTCAGACTGCAAATAATGACTGAGATAAATTGTTCCAAACATTACAAAAATGTGAATGGATGATTTTTAGGTTACTGGCCATTCTACATCTGGTAATTTGTGTGTAAAAATTACAGAAACTAGGGCTTAAACTGTGTTGATGGTTATTGGCTACACAGTATGTCTGTGTATTTTGATGATTAATATAAAGTTGATGGGACTTTCATAAATTACATTGTACATATTTGACAGGGGAAAAATATCATGAGCTTCTGATGAGTGGAATATGGCTGAGTTCTGAATGAGTTAACTGGTTGTTTTCTTGCACTTTACAGTCTGTGTAGGTGGGATACGCACTCAAGCAACCTTAGCTAAGAGTTGAATATGTTTTTTTATGAGGGAATATGAATAAAAATAAAGGTCTCATAGAAATAAGATCTATATGTCCCCTATATATGAAAAAATAGTAAAGGCTCATTTTAAAAGTGTGAAACTTGAGCAAAAGCATTTTCAGACTTGAGCTATAACAAATAGATGGTAAATCACAGGTGTGCTGATTTATACACTGAGGAATTACACAAATGGTTCTAGAAAATCCACATGGATTAAGATTCATGAGTTCAATTTGCTGTATTTTATATGCTGTATTGTTTGGGGGGATTAAATAATTTTCCACTTTAAATGGAAGAAATAATTTAAAAGATGGTATTTTAGCTTAGCAGCTTATCTACGTACCTTGAACCTGCCTTCAGAACAAAAATGAGAGAAATACTTTCTCCAGGGTATAATTTCTACAGTCCCTTTTTGACATAAGTAGGGCATCTATTTAATGAGCTAGCAAAGGATGTTTAAATCAGCCAAGGTTTGGTGAGATTTTCATTGCTCTGTTCATTTCCGTTCCCATTCTTCTCCTCACATCTCAACATTATATAGAAAATGGGGTGCTGTGTATTTTAACTGGATAGATAACAACTGGAATCTCAGATCTGAACCCCTTCAAATCACAGGAGGAGAGGGTTTAGATTTTAATCCCTCTTTCTGATCCAGACCCCTACAGTTTTGGTTCTAGAAGAGTTTTCTAATTCCTATTCAGAAGCTGCTGAATTTACATCAGAGCAGCTGATCCTACATGATTTCCACCATCTAGGGCAAAAAACTAATATTTGTTCCCTGTCAAAATGAGTCCAAACCTCAATTCACACTCCAGTACTTTTTAAACCTAGAACACAAACATAAATCCCTCAACTAATCATAATCCCAATCCAGATCCAAAGAACATCACTTCAGTAAATCTTTAATTATTCATGTGGCACAAATTTTATTTTGTAATGAGATTTTCAGAATGGTCATGAAAAATATTTGATTTGACCATACCTAACAGTTTTCATCCAGGGATCCAAACACATTAAAAACATTAATTAAGTAAGCAAGCCTCATACCAGCCCTGACATGGGAGGTGGGGATTTATGGGAATTGCTTCACTCAACTTTGAAATGAAATCATTTCATTTGAAATACACTATCATACCACTTAGGAAAGGAATTAAAAGTTAATACTCTAGCCAATTGGAAGTGCACTGGAAATGTATGTAGGCTGAACTTAGTTGCCAAGGCTGGAAATTGGTCAAAACACAGTGGTTAATAACCCTCCTTTGACATAAAACATTGTGGGATTTTAATGATCCAAATGATTAGTAAATCAGAGTAAAATCCTGGCCCCATTTAAGTAATCAAAAAACTCCTATTACTTCAACATGACCAGGATTTCATCCTGCGATTTATAGCTCATCTAAAAGACTTCTTTCCTGAACTTCTAACTTTTGTTTGCCTCCCCTCCCCCCAAATTATTTGGTATTTCTCACAATTCAGAATAAATGAACACAAAAATATTGATAATTGGAACTAGCTAGAGAATTAACATAGGAAAAGTTCATTGGAAACAAAAGAAACTGTTATAAACATGGTCGGAGGAACAAAAGAGGACTCAGAATTCACATGAGATAAGAATTCCCATGAGAGATGTTCTGTCTTTTAAAGATTACAGCATGTTTACTGGGTGTGTGAAGCTTTACAAGGAAACTAGGAGCTAACTGCTAACCATGGAAGTATATGCTGTCCTAACTGACTAACTGGAGGAAGCACCCACCTGGTACTGGGAGATGGGCTAATTTGTAGTGTACTTCTTCAGGTGAAAACTATTCTAATAAATGTGGTGATTTATGTAATCTATTAGAATCTATTAGAATTCTTTGAGCACGTCAACAAAGTCATGGATAAAGGAGAACTGAGTGACATAACTTATTTAGCAAAAACAATGAGAGTCCTGTCGCACCTTAAAGACTAACAAATTTCTGCAGGCATAAGCTTTCGTGGGCTGCAACCCACTTTGTCAGGTTGCAGCCCACGAAAGCTTATGCCTGCAGAAATCTGTTAGTCTCTAAAGTGCTACAGGACTCTCATTGTTCTTGTTGGTATTGTAGTTCAGTATCATCCCTCTTTGATCTGCAATATCATTAACAGATTAAATCTTCAAAGGAAACTCCTTCCTTCATTGCATACAAAGGTGTGCTGTACAGCCAGATGCCTTGCACTACATGGATTGCTCTAGTCAGTGAGATTTTTCCTAATGACGCCATGTTCTTAACTGTTAATGCACAATCCTGATGCTGCGCTTCCTAAAGCGGGCAAGAATTATAATACATCACTGACTCTATTCATTTATGAATACTACTGCTTCAAACACCACTTCTCACAGAAATGATTTTCTTATATAACTTTTTATTAAAGCCTACCTTGACCAGCACCCTGCAGCCCCTCATTCATTGAGGCTGGGATCAATGCTCAAACCACAAAAACTTAGAGCTCTTCTATGTGAAGAAAATGTGTTTAGGTCACGAATTCTGGGATCTGGATAGTGCAGAATTGTAAGATAACCTGCTGCATACTCCTTAATGTAACCTCCCTGTATACAGGCCTCAAAACACTATGGAAACAATGGAAGAAACAAAACTGCAATAACTAAAAAAATAGTGACGCCAGCCATTGTACCTCCTTCAAAAGGAAGGGCTAAGGGGATCTCTGATGTTTAATAAAGTACCTCTTTACATTCATCTACACAAGAAATATTGTCCAGCATTCTTCAAAACAAACTGCTGGATAATCTCATTGGACCTAAACAGTCACAGTTTTGATCATAGCGTAAGCTCTTTGTAAGTGATCTGGGCTGCTTGATAATTGCACGGGAAGTCCAGGAACTGACAGATATCTTTCCAAGCTCTGTACTCACCTGTCAAAAGTTTGTGGTACAGTTAGCCCTTATCATTTATTACGATCGTGCCTAATAACACCAGTCAAGGATCAGGCCCCATTAAGCTAAGAGCATTACAGACCAGTAATAAAGACGACAGTCCCTGCCCATAGTAGGGTCCTTGCTGATGTGGGTGGCCTAGTGGTTAGTGTTCACTCAGCTGGTGGGAGGTGAAGCGGTAGGGGAGTCCGGGTCCACCCACTCCACCAGGTTCTGACCCAGGGTTCTAGGAGGGTCAGCAGCATCGACCCCTGGGGAGGCTTGTGGGCCTTCTGTGTTACCCACCCTGTGTCACTTCCTACCACTTTCTCCACTTCCAGTCCCAGATAAAGAGAAAGAAAATATAAAATGGAAACCAAACTATCAGCCCCAACCGGGCTCAGCATACAGTCTTTGGTGTCTCAGGGAGGCATCTCTAACTCCTTTTGCAGGAGCCTGCAGGGTAGGTCTGCTCTCCTCCCTAGCCTCCCCCTTCTGAGCTGGGTAGCTCACTTTTCCACCCTGTCTACAATAGGAGCATGATCTGCAGGATTAGAGCTAGCTTGACTCACTCTAGTCTTTTAACCCCTTCTATCCCAGTGTGGGGTTTGTTTACCCCATCACTCTGCCCCAGAGAACTTGTAATCTAGGTGCCAGACAAAAGGCAACAGGAGGACAAAGCAGACAAATAAGTTAAAGGAATTAGAAGAATAATACAGTAGAACCACTATTTCAAAAACTAATTGGGGATTGAGAAGTTCATAAAATAAAATTAAAAAACCTTAAATTGAACTTCTCAGAATTTCAGGAGCTACAGTGCATAAATTGCAGTACCGTGCAATGCATCACTTCCGCTTGTCCTTCAAACCACTGCAAAGTGATTTCTAATACATTGAAGGTGTCAGAATGTACAGGAAGGTCAATTTGTTCTTTTATCGACATCACTAAGGCATAGTCCATCTACCACATAGCATGTTGAACCAAACATCAGGATCAACAGTATAGCCATTGACACAGTGCCAACATTTATTTCTCATGTGATAAGAAGGCTTAATAAAGATCCTAAGTCTGCAGCTACTGCAGCTTCACTGTTGTTTTGATCTAACTGGATCAATGCTAGCACAGGGATGCCTACAGATGTTGCAATCACACCTCCCAAAAGCAGCACAGACATACCTTAATAGACCTAAATGGTGCCTGACCTGAATGGATTTTCACCCAGAAGCAGAAAAATGACTCCTAAAATATCATTCAATTTTTTTGATTGAGTGAATATGCATGGGTGGGATTTTTTGGAGGATGGGGGTGTATGAACTGCAAGCTATTCCACAACGTAGCAGCCAAACATCCTGTCACCCACTTTCCATTTGCTCCTGTTATTTCCACAAGGTAAAGAAGGGAGGTACAAGATGAACCCAGAAGAAAGCAGGATGTATTATGGCAAAAGGGATTATATCTTTAAAACTACAGAAAATCAGCAGCTGACACATCAGCAAGAGGGAGCTGCAGCCCTGGGGCAGCTTTAACCTGGCACTAGACCTCAATTAATAATGATTGTGAGGATGACAAAACCAAAACATTTGGGGACCAACTGCGAACCCAGATACAATGGAGAAGTTAGGACTGTATTTATCAGAACAGTGTACCTGCACTCCAGGGCTTTATGTTCCGCCATGTAAGATATTCATAAGAATTTTTAAATTGCTTTGTTGAGAGATTTACTGTCTGATTAACAATTCTGGCAGGTTTTCAAGAAGTTTGGATATGAACTAAAAGCAGGTAATTTGAATTAGCTGCGTTTGGTTTGAGACCATCAGTAATTCAATACCAGCACAATTCTTTTTAAAAGATTTTAAACAATCCAATTGCTCGGCTTAGAAAACTCTCAAGCTGGAACTCCCTCAGAATAGATCAGTACAGAGCAATTTTATGCATGAATAAGTTCAGGTGACAGTTTACACTTTAATTATGTTTGCAAAATGGATCATTTTTCAAAGAATTTTACAGCTAATGCATCTAATATTTGATTTTTGAGAGTCAGAGAGTGTAATATCACATTTAAAAGAATCTCATGTCTCCGGCCTTTTAGATGACAGGAATCAGTGGCAATTGAAACTAAAGCCTCCAGAATCACTTCCATATAATGTGTTGGCTCTTTCTGCATCTGCGTTCTGGAAAATAGCTTCTTTGGCACAATCCTTTGGCACATGGACTATAGGGAGATTAATTTGGGGAATGGGACTAAACTATCCGAGCGTGTGCCTGCATTGGGTTAGTTTATAAACATTTTGCTGCAGTAATACAGTTCCAGTGAGACTACCAACAATGTAGACAGGGCATAGTTATTTTTAATCACTGGCTTACACTAAAGGATGACTAAAAAACACGTGTGCCCTCATTACACTACAGCTCACACCATTTATAGCAGTGGTGGCGCTGTACTCATGCTGCAAAATGCTTCAGAATTTCTCAGTGCAGACACACCCTCACTTCCAAGTTTTCCTAGTGTTTACAGTGTTCAGGATTCAAGAGGGCCAACAGAAGAGCAACACTGTACAGACCTGTGTTTGGAGCTAAAGGGCTAGATACTAAAACTTATAATAAAGCAATTTTCTTCCATAGGTCTCAGAGTGCATTACAACCTTGGGTCTATTTTAAAGGGAGGGAGAAGATACAGGACACCGGAAAAGAAGGAAATAAAGGTGGCATTAAAATATTAGTCTGTATCAGCTTCACTTCTTGAAGGTATAGGAACCAGATTCTGACATAGCCACAACTGTGTTACTCCCCAGGCTGGCTGAACCCAGCATTTTTATGAAGCAGACATACTTGGACTCTGGAGAGTGGTGGTGGAGCTTTTGTGAGAACCTCACCTGGTGTAAACTGCATAGTTCCATTGATTTGAATGAAGTGCTGCTGCTTGACAGCAGCTGAGGCCCTGCCTGTTATCTCTACTAGTAATAAAGTCTGTTCAATTATTTAATAGCACCTATTACAACTATAGAACTATAACTATGTAAAATGGCACAAAGTTAGGATTCCTGACCAATAACACCAACTAGTTTGTCTAGTGCTGGTAACTCCTGTCCTCATATCAGAATGAGCACCTGCTCCCAAAATGCTGTCAGACCAATCTCATTATTGTTTTATATCATTTCCAGTTATATTGTTCGCAGTCGCACTGAATGGAAAAAGCCTAATGCGTTGCTGCAAGTTGATCAGAGCTCCAGGTTTTTCTGACTTTCTGGGTATGGTGGAAGGCTTATCTTTGTACAAAAGCTTTTGCGTGGGGGGATCTTGGAGGGGGTTTAGAAGTTTCTTTTCCCTAAGCGGGGCAGAGAGAGAGTGAGGGGAGACCTTTTTTGGCATCTAGCTAAGCTGCATGTTGCTTTTGTTTTCATACAGATGGTTCCCTATGCCCATGCAGAGCTCCTTGCAGGATTTAAAGAGACAAGGAGGCAGAGACAGATAATGTTGATCATATGCAGGACCAGTATTTATGCAGAAATATTCAACAGCATGCAAAACTAATTCCTCTTTTTTATGTGCACTAAGATTTTGATTCAGACAAAATAAATAGGCAAAGTAATTAACAGCTAGACTAGAGTTACACACAGAACAGTATTTTTCACTGCAAGTGTTGTAGATATCCTTGAAAAGAACTGAGCAATTCTGGTCATAGGGACCCCTCCATACACAGCTGGTATAACTAGCAACATTTATATAATATATACAATTTGATATGCTGTACAGCTTATTTTCGAAGCACAGTTCTGCCTGATCTCCTCTCATAGCCCGTATTTACTACTCTTGCATTTTCCAGTCATACAGAGGCATAAAGAATTCTCTGCAAATCTTTTTATCCATATTATAACCTGGTTTTAAGTCTTACCACCAATCTATTTATCTATGATCTTGTAGGCAGAATTATCCTTGTGTATGATTCCTTATAGACACATAGTTTCTTGAGTCACAGCAGTTTCTTTCTACACAATAAAGGGCCTCTTTCTCATTTATACTACTTTTACACTAGTCTGGCAATGTCCATGTGCCTTGACGTGGACATAAATTAAATCTGTACTCACCTTAAGGCATCTTTGCACTGCCAGACTAGTGTAAACGGATTCTAATGTAAATGATAATCAGGTTCAAAACCTGAGATCTATTTTATTTCCTTAAGCTTTTCTTTTTCACAGAACTGTGTTGAATCTGTAATATTCTGTATTTTATTTTTGTCCTAAATTCTTCTCACAGAATAAGTAATGCAATTGCTATTTTATGCTTTATTTTACTTTGTTTTATGCCAATGTGGCTTAGATGCATATATGCAAGTGGTTCTTTGCACCTGCAGACACCCAATTTGTGCACACAACTGCAATAACTGTATCCCCCGATTAGGTATACAACGGCACAGATGTGTGTGTGTGCCTAAAACATTTGAAAATCAGGCCCATAAATACTACACTTAGAATCATAGAATATTAGAGTTGGAAGGGACCTCAGGAGGTCATCTAGTCCAACCCCCTGCTCAAAGCAGGACTAACCTCAGCTATATCATCCCAACCAGGGCTTTGTCAAGCCTCAGCTTAAAAACCTCTAAGGATGGAGATTCCACCACCTCCCTAGGTAACCTATTCCAGTGCTTCACCACCCTCCTAGTAAAAAACTTTTTCCTAATGTCCAACCTAGACCTCTCGCCCTGCAACTTGAGACCGTTGCTCCTTGTTCTGTCATCTGCCACCACTGAGAACAGCCTAGCCCCATCCTCCCTGGAACCCCCTTTCAGGTAGTTAAAGGCCGCTATCAAATCCCCCCTCACTCTTCTCTTTTGCAGACTAAACAAGCCCAGTTCCCTCAGCCTCTCCTCATAAGTCCTGTGCTCCAGCCCCCTAATCATTTTTGTTGCCCTCCACTGCACTCTCTCCAACTTGTCCACATCCTTTTTGTAGTGGGGAGCCCAAAACTGGACACAATATTCTAAATGCGGCCTCACCAATGCCGAATAGAGGGGAATAATCACTTCCCGTGACCTGCTGGCAATGCCCCTCCTAATGCAGCCCAATATGCCATTAGCCTTCTTGACAACCAGGGCACACTGCTGACTCATATCCAGCTTTTTATCCACCATTACCCCCAGGTCCCTTTCTGCAGAGCTGCTGCCCAGTTCGTCGGTCCCCAGTCTATAGCTGTGCATGGGATTCTTCCTTCCTAAGTGGATTCTTCCTTCCACTGTGTCTCCCCACCTTAACCTGTATGTCCTCATGCCTTCTGGTGCGGGATTTCTCTGTGTGTGTGGGGAGGGAGGGTATTCAGAAACTCACTCTGTTATAAAACACCGTGTACACTTAACTTACTATTCCAGTCTAGAAGAAATAATAAGGCATGGGATCCCCATCTCACTGGCTTTCAAGAGCTTTATTAATTACAGTTCAGAATATAGCTGTACTCAGAAGCTACTCAAGACAATCTGCTGCCCGAGGCAAACCTTCAGCATGCCCCCCTCCCTCTCATACACACACAGTGCTTGTCTGCCTTAGCCCTCCAGCTCAGCCACTGTCATTTCCCTCCCAAGGGCAGATTAACAAACCTTATTGCGACACTGCCATGGAAAAAGGAGTGCAATGGAACCCCCAAGAGCCCGCTGGCATCCAGGGCAGCTCACTGCCAATCTGACATGCACCTCTCTGGCTGGGAAGGGCCTCTCCTCTCCTAACACTTCTCTTCCATGCTCTGGAGTGTACGGCCCAGCCCGTCAACACGAGTGTCCTTTAGTCAGAGTTGAGTTGTTCTACAACTTATCGACAGGGACATCCGCTGCAGGCTGCTCCGCGTTAAAACAACTGGCAAGGGCACGAGCCAAGAATGCAGCCAGTTCCGCACTCAACTCAGCCCCGCGCTGGAGCTAGGACTGAGCGGGGCACAAAGAGATCATACTTTGGGGGCTGTCCCACGTGACAGTGGCGCTGAAGGCTCCGAGCCAGGGCTGATCCTTTACGGCCTGCTCTCAGAAGCAGTTCACCAACAGTGAGGTCACGATTTGGCACTGAGCCATGCCGCCCCAACTCCTTAATCCCCAGCCTTTTCCATGGGTAGCCATTGGTCTTTCCCGCCCAGCCTCACCCACCCCCCCAGATAGACTCCTGGGTCCATAGGCATTATACCCTGCCCTTGGTCTCTGGCTGCTGTATGCACCTCTCTACTGGAGACCCCATGTACTCTATGCCAGCCACCCACTCCAGTCAGCTCAGCTGAGCACCAGCTCCTCATGGGACTCAGGGCAGGGACAGATCCATGCTCGGCACATTGGTGGCCAGTAGAGACACTCACAGGCGCGGATATCCTTCAGCCCTAAATTTCAGCTTGTTGCCCAGCAAGCCGTCCGGCAGCCTGTGCTCTGCACGCTGGGAACATTTGCCTCCCTGGTTTGCAGCAGGTTTGCTTCCAGTGGGTGTAATGTGCTGAGCAGAAGAGTGCCAGCCACCTGGAATGAATGGGAGAGAAAGGAGCAGCCAAGTGTGAGAGGGAGAAGAGGAGGGTGAGGAAGAAGGGGGGTAGAGGTGACAGGAAAGAGGCAGAGTCCATAGAGGGTAAAACCAAGAGGCAGTTGCTCAGGGCACTTGTCTTCAGATTAATTTTCTGCTACTATTTCAGCTGACCCACACACACACACACACACACACACACACACACACACACACACACACACACACACACACACACACACACACACACACACACACACACACACACACACACACACACACACACACACACACACACAGCTCTCTATACCTCCTCAATCCTCATACTAATAGATCACCCTCCCCCCCATTCTCCAAATACACACAGTTCATGCCAGTGAGGCTTACACAAACATAAATCCTCACTCCCACCTCCCCACACAGACAACATACATGCACTGGAACCACACAAAGCTCCCTAATATACCACACACCCATCTACACACCCAAGCCCACCTTTACACAAACATACATGAATACACACACAGAGCAATATTAACAAACAAACACATCCTCTATGCTCGCCTCAAGTACATACACACACTCACTCATACACACTATGAATACATATTCTTTAGAAACATGAACACTGCACCCACACATACTCGTACACCTTTCACAATACCACACCCTACACCTGCATGCACCCCTTCTACATGCACTTACACGCCCCTTTGAAATGTACACACCCCTTCTCCACGTGCACGCACACAACTTCATACACATTCTCACCCATACACACACCCTCCCTCAAGTGCACACTCATATTCATATACCGCTTTCTCTCTCTCTCACACACACACACACACACACACTCCCCCTTTCTTACACTGCTCCCCACTCTCCTCCATGCAGTAAATCTCTTCTGAGTAACAGGTGTCCCTTTGGGGGTCTCTCACAAACTGCGGCTACAGGTGGGAGCTCTGTTCCCTGCTGCCCCACACCCCCTGGGACCTGCTGTTCCACCCACTAATGAGATGCAGAGCTCAGCACTTTGCAAACCGGTAGTGACCCTATGAACCTAAACTGAGCTGTGGGGGTTCGTTGGTGGCTCTCTGCCCCCAATGGGAATAACAGGGGGGTCCCTGTGGCATTCATTAGCTGTGTCCAGTCTGCCATGAATGAACCCTAAGCCCTACTGCCTTCTACATCTCAGAAACCGTTCCCAAAATGCCATCCAGGGTCCCATCAAACACCTGCTGTGCTGCATGAACCATTCACCCGCAAACAGGAGCAGCTGATCAACTGGATCCCTGGCTCATCCCCAGGCTGGAACAGACAGAAGTGAGCAGCTTGCACAGCTGGAAGTGACTCACGGGAGAAGGCATATGAAATTGGGAGGCTGAAAGCACTTCAACACACGGGGCTGAGAAGGCAGGCAAGGTCTCCTACAACACACCACAAACGAAGTACAAGTGCAACTCCAGGTGATGGGGATGATCAGGACTATGGGATATACACCCATAAACCCAAGGGCGAAAATGTGTAGCTTCAGTATCAGTGTGGATGTGGCTACTCAGGGCAAGGCATGTGTGCGGCTCTGCAGTGTGAACTCTGGTGTGGACTTAGCTAACTCGTGGATGCATTCACACAGCCCGGAACGCAGGTACACGCCCAATGTAGACATACTCTCAGTGTACAGAAATCCTTATGTTTAGGCATACGGCCCTACATTTTGATGCTCAGACGACTATCAAAGTCCCTTTGTACACACCTAAGAGTCAAACTGAGCATCCACAACTGACATTTGTAATTTCTACAGTTCTAACCCCCTCCACTCTCACACATTGGTGCAGTGGATCAACAGTTTACACAGAGTTGAAGAACTCCACCTTCCCAGCAGATACATTTCTCCATTTCAATGAGCTGGATTTACTTTCTAACACGTTAACTGACTGTAATTCCGCTTTGCAAGAGGCAAGTGGATTGACATTTGCGGTGCTGGGTTGGATTAGCCTTGCATAACACTGTCATCCAGCTAAAGCTTTACAAGATTCTCTCTCTACCTTTTCTGTTCTTTCCAGCTGTGTGTCAGAGCAATAGTCCTTCTGTTGGATTAATTTATTTTGTGCCTAGGTAGTCAAAATCGAAAATATAATCAATATGAAAGAAAACTGGTTTGACGCCTTCCAGGTGATAATGGCATAGATTTTCCCTACCTTTTTCACATAATTGTTATTTTCCTGTGTATTAAAGGCCTATAATAGCATGGTAGAAAAAGTGCTTCCTACCCTCACTGGTCAGAGTCTGCAGTAATACCACTGCAGCCAATGGTCATGGGAATAGTATAAAGCCACCCTGACCACTCACCACTGTCAAGTCTCCAGGATACAGAAACAGTATTACTTTCTCCAAATCCATTCCAGCTGCTGCAGTGCATTTAAATCAAAATCAACAATAACACAATATAGAATACACAATTATTAAATAAACTCCACTTGGTCTTTGCAGTTCTGGAAAACAGCAAGATGTCTTAAATACAGACAGACAGAGGGGAGTAATGAGTTAAATACTAAACCATTTGCAAGACCCAGTATATTGACTGAAATATAATGGCTCCTCCAGTATCTGACATGACAAAAATGCAGTATTTATTTATTATTGTGTATTATTATATATTAGCTGCACTGTAGTCCTACCCAGGAAGGATACAATTATCATGATTCCTTGCTGTAACTTGAAAAATGTTTAGTCAGTTTGATCAGTATTTCCTTCTTCTTAAGGTTTTCAGAAACTGCATCCACAGAGCATTTACAATTTATGTTCGCAAACCTCTTGAGAGGCATTACTTTTGTCCAAAAGTACATTTTAAAGCAACGCAAGCCCCTGGGAAACTATTGTTTGGAAGATTACAGTGACCAGCATACCATTACAGAGACTTTCATTTTGCCAGAAGTCTGAGTCTCCAAGACAATCAATAGCTGTTTTCTCATGTGCTTTTTTTTATTTTTCCAATAGACAATCAATCTTTTTTTTAGTATTTTTATTACTTTTATCCCTTGGCACTTGTAAAGTTTTCTGGTTATGAACTGTTACCTTCCTAGGTTAGCCAAAAATCTGGAGATATTGGTTAAGACATATAACTTTATACTTTTACATATAACTTTATCAAGTTGAAGTTCACTCACCACTCACAAAGCCTGAGTATTTGGACTCTATAGTGCACGAGAGCTGCGGAGGTGAAATACACCTCCCTAACTCAAGGCCAGAGTGCAGAGTTGCCATGCTAGCCACTCCAACCCAATGGCACCCACTGCAGAATTTGGGCTGAAATAATGGCCACAACCCTTCCGAGTCTGTTGTGTGGATTACTAAGGCCACTGGTCACTCTCCCCCAATGTGTCCTCTGCCCACCAGAACAGAGACTCTTTTCAAGCAGGTACCCTGCTCAGGTGGGCAGACTCCACAGACAGCCTCTATGTAGGGTTTTAATGGTGCAGAGAACCTTCCACCAGTCCTCTGTTCCCAAGCTAAATTTCATCCTCAGTTCATACACAGAACAAGAGTTTCTGAAACCTATACATGAAAATACTCATATATGCATGGATCCCTACAGGGGGAAGCCTTGTTACTAAGACAGCCTCAGTTTACAGCTAAGCAGGCAATTGCAAATTAAAATATCAAGAAAAGATTATCTGTCATATTATGTTCTGTACTGCTGGATGCACATGAAGAAAACTCTTATAAACTGCAGTACTCATTGAGTGATTACCCAGTGGTGGAGGTATGGACTTATACAACATATCACACAAAGCCAAGACAATAAATGCTGAACAACTTTTGTTTGATTAATAGGCACAAAGGAGTATGCATTTAGTAAAAAGTAAGTATAAACATAAACAATGTAAAGAAAACTATAACGCCATTTTAAAAGCTTCTACAAACTTTTTATACTGGAAAAAAATGATTTTGTTTGTAAAAGACAGAATTGCACCATAACATTGCATTTCCTGCTCATTCATTTCCAGTCAGAATTCCACACCAGAGGGGACAAATCATTCCTTCAACAGAAAGGCTGATCTGAAGAGGTCAATTTTTATGAGATCACCACATCAGGGATGGGAGGGTCACGGATGATATCCTGGCACAGTGAGCATAGGCATGACCCTCCCAACTCACATATGACCTGAGATCCCGTGCAATGATTCCTCTTGCAGACTGCTCCGTCCTTCTCAACTAAACAAATGTTCCACTCCCCAAAAGATACAAAGTAAAATTAAGTCGTAGGGTTGGGTAGCAAAGCATCCATCTTATTCTGGTGTCACGAAAGAAGAACCTCCATGATATCAAGATATCAAAATCATTGCATGGCCCATATTATGACAAAAGTTGAGCCATAGTGATTGTATATTTCCTGGGTTGCCCATACTGGCAGCAATTTCGGATCCTGGGCTGAGGTTCAGAAAAGTTAAGAATATGACCAAACCTTCATTCAATTTTAGGTGAACTGAAGACAAAAAAACAAGCCTCTTTTAACATTTGACACATTTGGGAAACAGAATTGGAAGTGCCAAACTACCATCAGAAAAGCTATACTTGCAATATTTCTGGCCATCACAAGTGCAGGAAAACCTGTTCTAAGTCTACAACCCAGTTCTGATGACGACCAAATGTTGACGTACAGAAAGTAAACAGCCAACACGAGAGGGTAAATTCACCTCACCGCCAATGAATTTGGCTCAGGATGAAGGGAAAAGGACAAAAGTTTCTTCAAAAGTCTAAAACTGAAAATGTGGACTGTGTGTGTACTAAAACACAAGGGTTTATATACAGGAGAAAGAGTGTTGTTTACCATTATTATAGGCAGGCTGGTAATGCTGCCTATTATTAAGGTTGCCCAACACTTCCCATCAGAAAACACTTCTTTTCTGGTCCTTATAACTTTACCAAACTTTAACCATTTCAGCTGCAATTTTCCTTGCTGGGTGTCTGCCACAGGCTAAAATTTTTAGAAAATATCAGCAAAAACAATTCAACCATTTAAGAATGAGGTGAGAGAAATATGTGTTTTGCTCTTGTTAAAAATTTCTGGCGACTTTTTCTTTGGAAAGCTCTGACACCTCCAAGCTTTGGAGCAGTACTTTATTGGCAGAGAAGTGGCCTTTGTGTCAGAGATGTGCTTTTTGCCATCCCCATGAAAATCCACCCAAAGCTGGCCATGTAATAGGTATTTGGGGAATTTAGCTGCTAAAAATCTAATTACAGAGCATGTGCAAATAGCAATTTTTCAAAGATTCCCTATGCATTGGGCATGCGCCAGCTCAGAGCTGAGCAGGACTTTCACTGCAAGAGTAGCTCTGGGATGGTCCAGTCTGGGCTCCAGAACTCTCCTATGTTCTCAATGACTTCCTTCTGAGCCCAGACAGTGTGGATGATGCTACCTGATTCCAGTGTGTAGGAATCAAGAAGCAGAGCTGTGGGAAGCTGTGGGGCATAAGAGAGTAAATTGGAACAAGGAGATTTGAAGAGGTGCAGAGGGATAGAGAGGGACTGGCTGGACAAGGGGACTTGGATTCAGAGTCTGGGGTCGTTAAGGAATAGGAGCCAGAGTGGCAGGAGATTGAGATTACATGTAGAGTTGGTGGGAGACTGAGAATGACTCTGCAAGGTGTGTGGGACTGAGAACCAGTGGGGCAGAGGTAAGGGGAGACAGAACTGGCACTAGACAGACAAAGACTGGGACAAGGAGCCAGGCAAAGGGGAACGATACTGAAATCGGACAAGGAACTCGGGGAGGGAGATTGGGTTTGAGAAACAGTGGGGATGGAGAACCTGGTGTGACTGGAGGCAAGGGTGGGGGACAGACAGATCAGATAAGAAGTTGGGGAGTGGGGAAGTGGGTCCATCCTGTGAGCTGAATGAGGCAGGGGTGATGTGAAAAGATAATTGGTGATCCTGTAACTACAGCCTGTATCATAATGCATAGGCACAAGAGAGATGAATTAAGGTTGCACAGGCAACTTTAATTCTGGCATTTCCTAACTTTTCAATGCTTGATTTTGCAACTTTAAGAATGTTTTTTCTAACTTAGATTTTGTGTATGTAATTGCCTAGGTTTTTAAAAAAGCAAATTGAAAAGAGAAGCTCCCCTTCTGTGCTATCATATTATACCCACATGGTTCATCAGCAAGGTTAAAATCACTTGATAAACCAGACATCTGCCACTTGAGTTAATGTTATTTAGGTTGCAAAGTCAACTCAGGTGTGTACCTCAGACTAAATTTTGGGGAAAATATCAGCAGAAACAATTCATCTGTTTCTGAGAATGAGGCTAGGGAAAAATATGTAGTTTTGCTCATGTTAAAAAATTCTTGTGACCTTATCTTCCTATGTAATTATTTATATATTGACAAAAATGGCACTTTGCAGACAAAAATTATGACATAGCACCTGAAAACACAAGACAGAAAAAAAAACTTCATAAATATTCCCCAATTTAGTCTTTCAGGAAGAAAAGGTTTATAAAGGACAATGGGCCAGATCCTCAAAGGTATTTAGGGGCCTCACTTCCATGGACTTCCGTGGGAATTAGGCACCCAGATACTCCTGAGAATCTGGGCCTACAACTTTCCATTAGACTATTCAGGATATCCTGGCTTTTCTCCTTCTCTCTTACCACCACCTAAGAGAGTCAAAGCAGCCACACCGCCTTCTTGTTTGACTTCCAGCTCCAGATTTGCTGAACCACATGACTGTCATAAAAAGATAACTGAAATGTTCATCTGTTGGTTGTCTTAGAGATATTACACAAACATGTACAAGTCCCACTCTGTCCAGAAGAGCATATTTACATCAGAAACATCTACGATGTGGGTGTGTGTGATGGTTTCTTCACCTACCACTCACTAAGCCACATAGCAGGCAATGTCATCTCATATATTTGTCCAAAACGCTGATTGCAGATATTTTATGTTTCTTACTAATATAAGAATCATCCTCACACTGACAAATATTCCTCAAGAGCCGAGAGAAACAGCTAACGCCTGGGTTTGGTTAAAGTTAACTCACTTTCATTACATACATATAAAGTTTTGATTAATGAATGGTCCGTTGCCATCATTTTACAAGCATGGAAAAATTATTTTCAAACCTGATTTAATAAATCATTCTTATTGCAAGCTGTTTAATTTTCTTCCTAGTTGCCGTGACTACAATATTTCAAATAATTATATTTTCTGTGTCAAAAGTGAAATCTATGTTGCCAAACCTATAAAAGCAGATGGATTTGTGAATTCTATAACAAAGCTGTACCAACCATATATTCACAGAAAGAGAGGCTATGCAGGAAACAATTTACAAAGCTATGGCACATCAGACTTGTTCTGAGATCATCTGTTAAGAGCAAATGGGGTAGTCCTCACCTGGCAATTTATAACATATAACCCAATCATAGCAAGAGGGTGCCAGGTTCACTTAATGAAGTCTATAACTCCCCATATGAAACCTCCCCAGCCTATCATGATTAGTAAATATCCATGAAAGTCAGAAATCAGCATAAGAAATGTCAAGGAACATGGTCAAGATATTTTTAAATACTAACTTAGATTTACTTTGTAGGGGAGGTACCGTAATTTCAAAATCCTTGCTAAAGTACTTTCATTCTCAGTCTATAGAATAATTGCAGCAACACGGCTTACTCCTAACCGCCACCTTCTACACACATATACACGGTTTGTAAAGGTATAAAATGTGCTCACAATGTAGAAGATGTTCATCCTCCGGAATTACACTTCTGAAAGACAACGTGAGCATTTGTTCCCCCTTCTCCATGGGTGACAGAGAGCTGGAAGCTAGCAGATGAGCCATCATCCTGATTACTTAGGCACCAGTCAGTCACCCTGGAGAAGGCTGATTGGGGATATACAGCTAATTAGCTGATCAGGCTGGGATGACAGATGAACCAATTTGCCATCAACTGAGGGGTGTAAAAGAAAACACAGGAAGAAAGTGAGGAGAGAGGGCCTGGGCTAGATGGGCCCAGTATACTCTAAGATCTTATGGGAGGGAGAGCTATGTTCCTCCCTGGTCCATTGAGGAAGGGCTAAAGGATGAGAGACACTGTAAATACTTTGCTGCACAGACTATATGGGTGTTGGTGACAGGAATGCAAATAAATTTACATAACATTGCCACTCACTGGAGAATCTGGGAGGTTTCTGGGTTGTGAGAGGACAAAAACAGAGCATGCTGCGTTACACGGCACATTCTGAGAGAACAGCCATAGGTTGGAGGCCCTCACCTCTACAGAAATTCTTGCCTTATTAAAATTAAAAATACAACAACCCTAAACATTTATAGGTAGCTTTGTGACTTCTTCATCATAACCAGAGAGAGGAGGCACATTTTGACTTCTGAAGGGACTCAGAAAGAAGACAAGGGCAGTGGATGGGAAGTATCAAACTCCCACTGAAATTTGCTCTCAAGGATGAGGGTAAAATAGCAGATACCTCCTGAAAAGTCATGCACATTCTTTCTCTGCTCATGCAACAGCCCTAATGCAGCTTGGACATGGGAACAGTTCATGCATTCCAGGCTCAGACACCTCACCAGTGCAATCATCTCTTCCTTCTGTGGTGTACAGCTCAGGTTGTGTAGCCAGACCCATTAATGGACACCATTTTGCCACCCTGAGCGATACACAGTCTTCTGGTTAATGGGGGAAGCAAAGAGAAATGAGTATCAATGAGGAAGCAAAACACAAGAAAGAGCAAAAAATATACAAAATTAAATCCAAAAGATGTACCCACAAAAGGAAAAAAATGAATTGAGAGTAAGAAAGAAAATAGAGATAGAAACAGATGAGAAAAGAATAGGAGGGGGAAAAAGAGAGAATGTGGTAATGTGCTGGGACATGGCAGGAGAAGACATTGGCTGTACCCACATCTTATTTATCACAAATGTGAACTTGCAACAACCAAAAAAAAAAGCGAGCCACTACATTAAATAAGTGATTCTGACAAGCCCTTTGAGAAGCATGTAATATTATCCCCATTTTACAAATGGTAGGGAAGTTAAATATCTTGCCTATGGTCACAGAAGAGCTGGGATTAGAAAACAGCAGTTCCAGACCATTAAATCATGCACTTCTTTCTCACTCATTTAATAAACACTTCTCCGGTAATGATCCTAATATCATTGAGGACACCAACCCTGGCGCTGGCAAGGACACAAGGAAATATGTTGACTTGTGATCCCCAAGAAGCAATAGGAAAAATAAATAGTTCTTGACAAATGGAAAAAGCAAAGCCAGTGGGAAAGCAATGTTCTCTTCCAGATTCCAAGAAGCTGTTATAAGGAGCAGAGAGTAATAAACAAAAATAAAAACTATTGAACAAGTGCATTTAAAGATCTCTCCAGTAGCTCCACAGTGTTCACTCTGGCTATTTTTCCAATGAGTACAGTTGGCCTCATAATTTTCTTGTACATAAATAATTTATTAAAATAAAAACCTGTATCAAAACTATACTGCTGAAAAAAGTATTTTACAGAAATACCTTCATCTCACATTTACTCTAGTCATGACTTGTGCACCCCATACTGATTTGTCGACTGCTCTTAGTAGTCAGAAGTGAGAAAGGCAGGTGTAACTAATCTATTGCTCAGGTTCTCCCAAGTAATATTTCCAAAATTCTTTTTAAAACTGCAGTGACAAAGTGATAATTACCTGGGTGAGTGCAGATTGAATGAACCCCAGGCCATTCATTGTACAAAATTCAGAGATGCATTGAAACACCAGGAATGAAATTGCATTTGCAATAAAGTGCAGCTTTTACCCAAAGGCAACAAAAATGCTGCTTCTAGTTTTCATTAAGTCAGATTTATTGAAATATCATTAATGTCGGTAGGATCCAGCCTTGACACATGTTCAAATAACCTCCATGAGTTGGTAGAAAGCAGCAGCTCAAGTCACCAGGATACAAACCTGAAAAAGATCAGGATTAAAAAGTCCTCGAGGGATTGGTAACAGGACACTGAGCCTTCCACTGCTAGGTCAGCAGATTTAATCCACCCCCCCAGCCCGCAGTGACAGACTTTATTACTGTCCGATGGTTGCTTTGTGGCCTGTTGTATGTAATACGAACTGGTAGTCACAGTCCAGACGCAGCGAACTTGTATGCACATTACAAGCCCCCTTCACAATTAACACTAAATTGCTGTTGTTCTTGGTCGTCTCTACAGGGAGGGGCTCAAGACTGTCATGAAATCTGAACCACCCTGACATTCATAAAAGTAGTCCCTTCAGCTCCAGGCTGAAATATATCCATAGGGTGGAGCATGCAATCTAGCCCACATGGTAACTGAAAGCCCTTTCAACAGGCTGAGAAACCAGAGCACACTTTCCAAGTCAAATAAGCATACAGTAAGACTAGATATATCTCCTGAATGAGAAATAGAACTTCTCTATTCAGATACTCCCAGACCAGAGCTGTTGCTCAGATGCTTCAAGAAAGATAAAGAGCTCCCTCCTGCTTTCATGGCACTGGTGATTACCCTTGCCTCCCCAGCCCAGAGCTCCAGGCCTTTCTACTCCATGGCTTTCTGGTCATCATTCTGTCCCTTCCTGGAATATACCATCTATCTCGGTCCAACACATGTACCAATCAGCTAGGCAGGGCAGCCAAAATAGCAAATGTTGACTCCTCACAGATAACTGATCACAGTCTACCCACAATTTATTTTTTTTAATTAAAGAAAGTCATAATTTTCTTGTGGAATGTCCATGACCAGGCAGAGAGCCTAAATCTGTCTGATAAATTATTCATTGTAAATTATTCAGTCAGCACTAACTATTAATCTGGAACCTTTCACAAGCACTAAATTACATTATAAAAATCCTACAGTGCTACAGATTCCAAAGTACTGCCTGTACCAGTGATTTAGGCCATGGCCCACACATTTGCCATCTCTGTGCTCATTTATGATTAATCTAATGCATATTTCCAGATGCCTCAATTCATGTTAAATTCATTAAGTAGGACTAATTTGTCTATTTCAGTGATAGAACCCACCATCAGTCCCGAAGCAAAACATTCTAAATGGACTATTGCAATCCTCTGAAAGAGGTAGATACTCTATTTCTCATTCACCAAATCACCCTAAGAAATCAACATGATGGAGAAATAGAGCAAAATGGAAGCAATTGATCAAACACATAAAAGAGTTCGGTCAAATACTGGATATCCATTTAAAACATTCCGTCAATATTTCCCATCAATAATGAGATGAAATAGGCTGCCTTCCTCCACTACGTGCCAAAAGAAAAAGTAAACTATATTTTACATCAGTCACTCAAACTATACACTTGTACAGCAGCAACACCATTCATTATATTTTACTCCAGAACTCTTCTACTTCCAGGCCTGGTACAGTTACTTTCTGTAGGTTTGATACCTGCACTTCCCTGAATTAGTTCCTAGTGGATTACCAAGTGGTTCATTTTTTCTGAACTATCTTCTCATTCATCTTGGTAACATATTGTGTTATTTGTATATATATTGAGGGTTGTTCCAAAAAATAAAAACCCAGCAGATAAATGTAATGCGCATGAGGTTATCAGAAATGGAACACCCAGAAGGGGAAGGGAAGGAGAAAAACTTGTTGCTCATTATAATGTAAAAGAATTTCCAAAACTTGGAAATTACTTTTATTGTTCCCTTGACACATTAAAGATGACAGAAAATTGAGACAAACTATATACACATATTCATCACCGACTAAAACACATTCCTGAACAGGTTATCAATGTTCCTTCATATATTTTCTGGAGAAAGTAACCCAAGGAAAATGATAAAAGCCTCATTTGTTTGTCATTTCAAAGTGAACTGAATAAAGAATTGGAAAATACACTATAGGCATCAACTCTGCACTAGAAAATTATGGAGACAATGACCTTATAGGTCTTTTTCATCTGAAGGGTGTATCTACACTGGAGCTAGAAGGTGTGATTCCCAGCTCAGGGAGACGTACGCACACTAGCTCTGATCAAGTTAGCATGGAAAAAATAGAATGGCAATGTGAGTGGTAGGAGGGGCAAAGGGAGAACGTACGTAGTATCTTGGGTGGGCACACTGTTGGGGCAGCTAGCCTCTCCCAACTTTCATGGTCATTTTTGGCACGCAAGCTCAATCACAGCTAGGGCGTGTATCTCTCCTCAGACTGGGAATCCCACTTTCACTTTGAAGAGTAAACACACCCTGAGTAAACCGAGACTTACACATGGATCATTCGCCCTTCAATTCTCCTTGCTTTTTAAAGATGTAGCATCACAATTTTTCAGTAGCTAACTTCCAACAGACAGCATCTGGGTTCCCATTCACAGCCTTCCTGGCATGAATGAGACCCTCTCTAAATGCTTTGCTGCTTCTGAACACACTTTTTGTTCCCACTATGATTCTTGCATAAAACTGAAATCTGCAGATTTAGCTCACTGCTATCCTCTATGAGTCTAACTGCTCTGCTCATTTACAATCCTCTAGAATTCACAACCCACACTGGGCTACATCCAGAGACTGATCCTAACTGGTGTTGAGGAACTACAACTCCAGGGGTCAGGATATGAAGAAACCCTATGCTCTCACATATCACAGGGAACGAATGGAAAAAAAAAAACCAGTACTGTGAAATGTCCTGAAAAACAGATGCTGCCAAGCAGATTAAAATTTTGTGGGGGGGGGGGGGGGGACGGGGAGGGGGGGAGGGGAATCTAGGATTGACCACTTCCTGACTTGTTCTTAGGAGCAAAATTTTTAAATTGTGCTACCAATTATTAGTGTCTGCAATTATGTGAGTGCAATTGCTTGTTGGTGCAAATAACAGCATCTAGATGTTTAACTGCCTGGTCTGTGTGTATCATGCAGTTAGATCTACATTCTATTATATACACCCACAAGATGTTGCACTCACACAGCTGTGGCCACCAAATAACTGCAAGTGCAATTGTGCCAATGACTGTTTGATAAGGTGGCCCTTAAATTTAGTTTGAATTCAGAGAATTACTCCCTTTAGAGACTGAAATGGACTACAAAGCTTTTACAGTAAAATGCAAGAACTCCCAGTCTTCCTCCCATTTCTCTCATTGTCACCAGAATCCACAAAAGACCAAATTCTGTTCTCATTCACTTCTGTGAGATCCCATTGGCTTCAATGGTGTTGCATATTATACCTATTGCTGTTCCATAATATTTAATTGAATGAAGTGTCCCAGGCAGAGAGCTACAATAACAAAGCATTGAGAGGCGGTACAGGGCACAAGGTGACAGACCTTCCTTGTCAATCTAAGAGATCAATTCACTTATAAAGAGAAGAATCCTTCATATCCATCTTACCATGCCCATCAAAGTAGCACTCTTGTCCCTTGGCTACGTTTGAAAACCTGGCACCATAGGCGCACCTAGCAAACTCGGCAGTGGATGCTGACACATTTGCCCAAGGTCAACTGATTGGAAGAGTCACAAGCAATGTGGAGAATGCAGTGAATTTGTATATGCTGACCACTCTACTTCTAAAATATTAAAGAATTGTTCTTATCTTCTGAATGCCTTTCATGGACAAAAGTCCCCCCACAACATGGTTAATATAACTTTTTTCATGACACTGGATTTGAAAGAAATTTGTTTGTCCTAAAAAATTAGAGACTTGTTCTTGGTTTCTGAATCATTTGGGATACAAACTTCCCCCATGACAGTTAATGTAACTTTCTTGACACTGGATGAAAGCTAAAGAGTAAGGTTTGGGCAAGATTTAAAAAGTTTGAGTGCTTAAGTGAAGGCTCTTGGCCTGCAAGCCTCCTGAGAACAAAAATGTCTCTTCATTTCCAGTACTTCTTGGATAAAACTGGATAAACTTGGATAACTTGGATAAACCGATAATAACTTTTTTGTGCATCTGTAGAACTTCTTCTTTTAATACCAGCCATGCTGTTACTTGTCAGAATGGGCAATGGCTGGCATGGAGCAACAACTCACAGTCAAAGGGAGAGAAAAAGGATCCAGAGATGATTTTCCATAAAAATATTTCAGCATGCCTGTGAGAGAAACTTGGATGCTCATCAAAATGCAGGGAGTCAGATGCAGCCTGTGCTGCCTTCCCAGACTTAAACTGTCTGTGAGAAGGAGAAGATCTTTAAATATAATGGCCTGTTCCCATTGAAACCAATGGCAAAATTATTGTTGACTTTAATGGCAGCAACATTAGACCAACACTGAGCACTTTTGAAAATCCCACTGTTAAATTCCAGCATCTATCAGGTTCACAATGATTGAAAGCAATCAGTTCCTGTATATTATTATTTATTAATATCTCGACAAGTCACTAAAATATAACCGTTTTCTACATGACCTACTGTATATCTGTGGTCCAAACACTTATTAGGGAAGTAACTTTACCATGAAAATGATCCCTTCTAAATTCAATGGAACCACTGGTGTGTAAAGTTATTATATGCATAAATGTTGGCAGGATTGGGCCCTAAAAGAGCATTATTCTCTTCTTCACAAGCTTATCACCTCAGTTACATAAACATATAATTTTACGCATACTGCCAATTTTCCGGTAATTTGTAGCTTGTTGATCTTATAATAATTCTTGAAGTTTAATATGCAGACATAGTTATATTGATAATGTAGCTGAAAGGGATGTCCTACTGGATCAGGGTTACCCCATCACTATATCACAGGTAATTAGCTTTTCACCATATGCTAATTAAATGTGGCATGCAAGTGTGTGAATTTTGTTAATGGAAATAACTTTCAGAAGCCAAAATGTCCGTGCTCTTAGCTTAAAATGGTTCATAAATTTGTCCTTGACTTGCCAAGTGTTCAAGGATCAATCATGTTTCATGGTTTGGCAAACTTTCAAATTTCAGCAGGGAAACAACTTTCCAGTGAAGACATATCCTCATTTCTGGAGGTGTGGCAAACCACCACTATTTTGTTCACAATGTGTAGTATTAATACACAACAATTTATCTTTATCATGAAGAAATGCTTCAAGATAAGTAACCCATTAATCCTGATTTCACACTGACAAACAATATTACACACAGAGCCAGCTATGGCAAACGAGGAACATTACATTACTAACACTTATTGTTTTTATTACTATTTTTATTTTAATTATATACTTTCACTGTTGAAGTTAATAGTCTGGGTAGAACCCTGATCTTCAGAGAAGATTTAAAATAGAAAATATTTTAAAATCCACTGGAATGCTCCAGATTAACCAAAATGGATGAACTTGATTATTAACAAAATAATAGCCTTCCTACATCATCTACTTTTGAATTTTTAAATGAACAGTTCAACTTCTAAATTTTGCTATTTAAAGTAAACAACTGATTCATATTCATCTTAACTGTCTTCAGTTATATCATTGCCTGTGATACATAGATTTATTATTATTATACGTGTTCGTTTGTGTGAGGTTTAAACTCATCTCTAGTGAGTGAGAGTGATATATTACTCAGACACAGGAGATGAGCTTCAACCACAAATTTGGATCTAAACAATCTTGGGGAAGTTCAGATCAGGAGCTCTAATACCATGAATCAATTAATTTATTATAAATACTGAAAATCAGAAATCAACCTTGGAAGAAAACTATGTGTCACAGTTTGAGCTATTGGACACAGGAATAGGAAGGTCACTTACTCTAAAAATCAAGGCAGTTCCCTGATGCACCCAAGAACTTAGGGTTTTGTAAGTTAAAATAGAGACCTGAAATTGGATACGGAAGTTAATTAAAAGCCAGTGCAGTTTGGTTTAGGGACTTTCCTTACATTTGTGTCCACTACAATGCCATCCATCAGGACCATGCAAAGGAGAGTTTGAATAGTTCCAGGGAACCAGGCCCGGATCCATCAGGAGCCTGTAAAGGGCACCTTTCTTTTTTTTAACGCTCTTTTCTTCCATCACGGTTCCCTAGCCATCTTTGTAACTACACTCTTCCCTTGACCTAAACTGACCTTCCCTTGATCTTATCCATATTCCTGAACTCTGACTCATTGGTTTCACTTTAAATAGCTTTGAGTTTCAGAGGTATTATGACCTTTCACCTGATTTAGCTCTATTTCACACGGATTGTAGTTAGCTCTTTCACCTGCTACTGCAGTCATTCCAAACACAGCAATTCATTCAGAAAGAGGTTGGTGGGTGAATTCTTATGGTCAATCATGATTTCTGCCTGAATACCACAAGAGTGGTACTTGAAAGCACAGCTGCAGCAGGCCCATGAAAAATAAGATTGGAGAAGTGCGAGTGCTCTACAGAGTTTCTTGAAATATGTTAAGTTCAAATATATTCTTGGTGAACAATTACTAGACAGTTCTGCTCCTCGCATTTCTGAGCCTTCCTTAGCAAGCCCCAACTCGGGAACTGAGGGAAGCATTGGCTTCGTGGGTATCAGAGTCTCTGATCCTGGGTCAGAAAATTGCCCTTTGGTTTCTTGTGCCACTGTTATAGACGTGGCTGCAGAAAGCAGTTCAATTATTGACAAGAAGACTTTTCTAGCAAACGCAAAGGAAGGCAAGTATTAAAACCATGGATTTTTGTCAAAACGCCTAATAGGAAGTTATGCCAGTGATCCTGGTTGCTGTACAGTTAAACTCTTGTCTCCACCATCACAGGGCCCAGAGCTCAGATTCCAGCCCAAGCCCAAATATTTACCCAGCAATTTTTCAGCCCTAGAGCCTAACCCCAGCAACCCAAGTCAGTCTGGGGTTTAATTTTATCTCCGTGTAGATGTACCCTAAGAGTTATGAGAATGAGATTGAGTTCTTCACCAGCTTTTTTCAAGTGAGCCTTTAAGAATGACTTAGAAATGAAGGTGCCTATTGATCTCCTTAGCTACATTCACAAACGTTTATTATTTTTCCTAACACAGAAACAGCAGAGCATATTTTTGGTTGTCTTTCTTTAACCCACGGCTGCTAGTGCAAGGAGTTTCAGCAAGCTAAAATTAATCCAGATCTATCAAAGAGCACTCATGGGTCAGGAAAGGTTATGTGCTTATTGGTAGTTATTTCTATAAGAACAAGGCAGATGGACTGGGGTGACCTAATTATTATTTCAGTGCAGGGTAGCAAAGGCCCTTTGTAAGAGTACATGGTGGGGAATGCATTTTTGTTTTGTAGTGAGGGGTTTGGGGGGAGGAGGGAGAGAAGGGTTGGTTTTTGTGCAGCTGGGGGGCAGATCTGAGTCTTCGAACCAGGCCCATTACACCCTTGGCCCAGCACTGCCAGGCATGCTATCGGTGCTTAACAAATGGCAGTGATGGTGATACTGGAGCACAGATGTCAGATGCTCTCAATGAAACCACTATGCAAGCAAGCAGCTGCATTATGCACTACCTGTAGTTTCTGTACAGTCTTAAGGTGTAAAGCACATTCAGGAATTTCAGTCTAGCTATGACAAAGACATGAATTACTGTGGCAAGATCTGTCAGTTCAGGACAACTGTACCTGTATTCCCCCTGTGTGGTTAAATAAGGGTACCCACTTTTTGGCTTCCAACTCCCCAGCCATCACTTCTCTTGAGCTCAGATCTGCATCATCACTCTCCCTTTTGACTAGGATTTTTCCAAGCTCCATAATTCCCTGCCTACACTGTTATTCCCAGCAAGCCATTCAACCTCAGCAGACAGCATCTGCACCTTTCTCTCACTTCAGAGGTAATTGCCCATGGTTATCAGCTCACACAGAGCCCTTTCTAAATGAGCACACTTATGAATAAGGTGAAAGAATTCCAGAGAAAACATAAAAACAACAATAAAACCCTCCACCCATGCTAAATAAGAGGACCCTACCAAATTCATGGCCATGAAAAACACGTCACAGGTTGTGAAATCTGATTCCCATGAAATCTGGCTATTGGAGGGGAGGAGCAGGACTCAGGGCACTACAGTTGGAGGCTCCTCCTATGGACCTGGCTCCAGCTGCTAGTCCCAGCCACGCTGGGGAGGGATGGGACTTCCTTTTCTCATGCAGCGGCCGCTCCCACCTCTGGGAAACTCCCCCGACTGCAGGAAGCTCCACGGCTGCTGGCTGGGACAGTTCTTGCCCCGGACAGGAGGCTGCAGCCCCAGCTGTCAAACCCATACATATGGTAACCCACCCCCGCATACTCTGTAACCCTCACTTCTGCTGGCAGCACCCCTGCCAGCAGCAGCACAGAAATAAGGATGACAATCCCACGACCGCCCTACAATAGCCTTGTGACTCCCCACAACACTCCCTTTTGGGCCAGGATCCCCATGGTTACAAACACAGTGAAATTTCACATGTAAACATCTGAAACCATGAAACTGACTATTTTTAAATCCTATAGTGATGAAATTGATCAGAATGGACAGTGAATTTGGTAGGTTACTTCTAATAAGCTTACCAGAGATCACGGCCAGTTACAACAAGGGCTCTGGTAGGAGTCAGTCCTGCGTACCCCACACAAGGGTTTTTCCGCAGTTACAAGTTAACAACAGCTTTAGCTCAGAACAAGAATTCTCATGAAATAGGCAGTCTCTGCTACAGCTTGCACCATTGATCTATAGATTCCAGGAACACGTAATCAGTAGACGGTGGTTCTCTCTTCAGGGCTTAGGTCGGAATATAAGCCCACGTTAGACCTGGTGAGCTATGGTTTTAAATTGAGTTGGGATATTAGCATGAGCAATGGGCCCAAAGCATGGAACCAAAAAGAATGAAAACATGACAAAGAAGAGTTGTGCTCAACTTGTAATGACCCTTTGAGTGCTATCTTATTTAAGATTTGGGCTAAAGCAATAGAAATAAAACACAGTTAATTGAGTACCAGGTGTAGTAAATAATGGGCTATATAAAAAACTCCTTCATCTGGCCTTAGCTAAGGTCCAATACTTGGCAGTGACATTACTTGTTTGTTAAAGGGTATAAAAAAGTAAATTCTTCAAGGTTTCAGTGCTAATACCTGCCTGACCAACTTCAAGCTGACCAATATGAGTCTAAATACCCCTGGGATTAGCCCATTTGTAAGTATCTTGATCAAATGCTTATAAATGTTTTGTTACTGTTCGGATACAGTAAAGTGCTTATTATTTCCATTTTGTAGGCATATTTAGAGAAACTGTATAAATACCATTTGTCCTTTCATTTAACCATACATTTCTGTATTAAATGCAGTGTCATGGTAATACCCTGCATAAATAATAATTCTAAGAACGTAGCTTCAAAAGGTTAGGGTTTTGCGTAACTAGAGGGAGGTAAAGTTGCATTCACTTTCCCCTACAACCCTCCCCTTAACTCTGTTTATTCCAAAAGTTCATTTTCTCTGGCCCATTGTTCACTATAGTCCATTGATGCTCACAATAATTCCCAACATTTACACTAGCCACACCTCCCACCTAGAAATAAACTTTTCATTTTTAATACAATGGACTCCAAAGATATTGCACTTTAATTTAGGGCTGTCAAATGATTAAAAAAATAGTCACGATTAACTGCAGTTTTAATTGCACTCTTAAATAATAGTACCAATTTAAATTTATTATAAATATTTTGGATGTTTTTCTACATTTTCAAATATATTGATTTCAATTACAAAACAGAATACAAACTGTACAATGCTCGCTATATGTTATTTTTTATTATAAATATTTGCACTGTAAAAAACAAAAAGTATTTTTCAGTTTACCTCCTACAAGTACTGTAGTGCAACCTCTGTTGTGAAAGTACAATTTACAAATGTAGTAATTTTTTTATGCATGACTGCACTCAAAAGCAAAACAATGTAGAACTTTAGCGCCTCCGAGTTGAAGTATGAAGGAGCATATGAATATTTAGCATATCTGGCATGTAAATACCTTGCAGTGCAGGCTACAACAGTGCCATGAGAACTCCTGTTCCCATTTTCAGGTGACATTGTAAATAAGAAGCGGGCAACATTATCTCCCATAAATGTAAACAAACTTGTTTGTCTTAGCAATTGGCTGAAAAAGAATTAGGACTGAGTGGACTTGTATGAGATGAATTGAAAAACAATATTTCTATTATCATTTTTACAGTACAAATACTTAATAAAAAATAAAGTAAGCACTGAACACTTTGTATTCTGTGTTGTAATTGAAATCAATATATTTGAAAATGTAGAAAACATCCAAAAATATTTTATAATAAATTTAAATTGGTATTCTATTATTGTTTAATGGTTCAATTAAAACTGTGATTCACTGTGACTTTTTAAAAATCTAGTTAATCTGTTTGTGTTAAGAGTAAACATTAACTGTGATTGACAGCCCTACTTTAATTTAATATATTCAGCCCTACTTTAATTCAATTCAAGGATATAGCAGGAAATTGCCACAACTGTCACAAGGCCCACCTCTGCAGAAGAGCTCACAATATCACAGTCAAGCACAGATCACAAAACACATTCCTGGCTACTGCTACTGTGTGAGCACCTGGAAACAGAAGAAGTTCCTATAAAACACCTAGAATCTCAGGGGTGTCAAACTCATTTGCTCTGGCAGGCCAGATTTGAATTAAATGTACTTCAAGTGGGCCATACATACCATACATTGAAATACTAGGCACTAGCCTACTAGAAATGTCTCGTGCACACAGCGCTCCACGCGCTGCTGCCAGAGTACACAGATCTCGTGACAGCGCACGACGCCGCAAGATCTCATGGCGTCGTACTCTCTGGCGGCAGCACACCATGCCGTGACATCTCGCGGCGCTGTACCCTGTGGCGGCAGCGCCCACTGCCGCGAGATCTCGCGGCGTTGTACCCTCTGGCAGCAGCGCGCGACGCCGCCAGAGAGTACAACGCCGCGCGATGTCATGGCAGCATGCGCTGCTGCCAGGGGCCGAACCAAAAAGGTTGGCATGCCGTATCCGGCCCACGGGCCGGATGTTTGACACCCCTGAGCCAGATCATGAACCTGATTAACAAAAGATAGCACTACCGATCAGATGAGGGAGCTGATGTCATTTCTTCCATTACTTCCAACTGGTTCCTATACCTTTAATTCAGGCTTGTCTGCCTTGAATTTTAGCCAGCTTGACTTCATCCAAGCTGCACTCCCAGAAGATATTGAGTAAGCAGATCAACTCCACTGTATGATCAGATGAAATGAAGGCATAGAACTGACTGTATGGGCCAGATGAAATGAAGACATAGAACTGGGTATCATCAGCATGCTAAAAATACCACAGCCCAAATCACTTCACTATCTCCTAGCAAGGCCTCAAGAGTACATTAAGCAGGAGTTACACACATAAGTATGCCCTAAGTGTGTGAACAATGCTACCCTTCAAGTTCTCTCAGAGAGAAAGAGAATATTTGCTCAAGCACAACTCCATCAATTCCATGATGCACATTCACTTGATGTCAAGTGATGGTTTCTTGAGCAAGGGCTGAAGAATTGTTTCTTTTAAAGGAGCTGACGTGCTGCTCTTTCACAGAGAGGTGTTGACAATCTCCATCTATAACAGACCCACTATCTCCCCAGTAGATTTTATTTTCAAAGAAGGGTCTTCTGCATCCTCATGAGTAACACTGGCTGAAACTTGCACAGGAAAACTACATGTTTGTCCTACTCAGAAATGTCTCTGTGGTAAACACAGCTCTTTCTGAATCCAAGCAATCCTATCTTCAAAGCAAACTGAAAATTCCTCATAGTTTTGCTACTCTGCTATGCACAGCAGTTAACCAGTCAATTGGTTATATGTCATAGCCATATGGACACACAACTAGTTCTGCTTTGAGTGCAGAAGATTGGATTAGATGATCTGTTGAAGGCCCTTTCTGGTCCTACACCTCTATGATTGTATGATAATATGAAAATAATTGACAGGAAGGTACATATAAATGCAATAGGCCAGGTCTTCTGGCTAAACAGCTAGTTCTGCTTCAGTGTACTAGGCGCTTAAGCCTGTGAAAGTTACGCATTTTTGTGGAGTGGCAGGAGGAGGGAGATGATAAGAGAGCCAGGAAATGACATGAAAAATGGCTTTTACAAGCAATGGAATTTTTTTTGCCAGTCATAAATGAAATTGTGTTATTGAATTTGCAACCAAACCTAATGAAGCAGAATCCCAGCTAGCGATGGTATCACGGGTTACAAGCAGGACATTTTGTAGAGGCAGAAGAGCTTTGCTCTTCCTCCTTCTGTTTCCCAGATGCCCAACAGAAGGTCTAACTCTAAATATACTGCTACCAATTCAGAGGGCACCCTTCTGCTTTCTTTACAGCTTTATCTGTCTTGCTGATATTGATTCATATTCCCCACTTCTCTACAGAGATCTACACATGAACACACATTAAAGATTGGGTTCTTCTTCACATGAACGCATTTGAGTCTTATCAAGCTTGATGTGCATTTTCTAGCAAAGTGTTACACTTCCGTGGATATCAGCAAGTAACAGATGTGGTTCTTTTTCCACATGCACCCCATTATGTGTAGGATTATATTATTGATCAGAATTGATTTTGACTTTTCACTGCAATTTATACATTACACATTAATGGAATTAGCAAATTACAGAAAAAGGTATCTGGAGTTAGGTTTTCCTGTTTGCTTTATCTGCACTTTTGCAGATTCCTTACTGGTTTCTAATGATTTCATAATTAGCTTAAAAGGATAAATAACTGACTCCATAACTAGATCCTATTACTCCATATTTGCATATAGTCTATCCAAAATGCTAAGAATTGAGCTACAGACATGCAGAAAATTGCTAAAATTTAATGAACAGTACAGTATTTTATTAAGTATATTAGTGTGTGTGTATATGAAACTGGGCACAACTTGAAAATAGTTACAAATTTCCTCTTACACTTAGCACTTGCAACTTGCTAGTCATGGATGACACTTCACTTTCTGCCCTGTGGTTCACTCTGTACATCTCAACCATAATAATGATTATATTTCCAGCCTCAGATTGCCACAATAGATATTGTCCCCTCATAAAAGGAATTAGGACTGGAGAGTGCTTTGCACCAGAGTCTTTGCACCAGATCTTTGACAACACCGTGCTAATAGGCAGCCTATGCTGTCTGCTGTACCATCATCCATAAGGGGCAGCATTGTAAAAGAAGCCTTGACAGATGTAAAAATAGCAACTTAGATGAACATATACCATGAGATATCAAGGAGAAGCCATTCAAGATTTTACAATTGGGCTCTCTCTTGATAATGGGCCAAAATGGAACTCCAAATCCATGAACTCCTGAATTGGGTTCTGAATCTCAGGCAAATTTGGCCTTAAGAATCTATTAATTTCTATTTCTCATCAAGTATCACTTCCTCTTTGGATTGCTGGGGCTCTACTTAAAAGCAGGGACATTTTGCACAATTATTAATTAATATACTCCTTTTTATATTCTCTTACAAAAAATCATAGGATGAATGTATAAAAAAATCCCCTTCCCCTTCCAATGTCATGTTTATATCCTACCAGAAATAAAGGACCTGATTCTCCACTGCCTTGCACCTTGTATAGTCATTTACATCAATCAAAGTGAGTGCAAATTCGATACAAAGTGATTCTGATTTGGTAGCATTTTTACACCTTCTTTGCTCTGGTGTAAATAGCTACATAAAGTACAGGGAAACTTAAATTGTCTGGGCCCAAATCAGTCATTTCATAGACAGTGTACATTATATTTATTTACAAAACTAGTTTCTTTAAAAGCAGCTCTGAATACCAACAGATGTGAGGTGTGATCATGAGGGGACATCCTTAACGTCTGACTTTCATCCTTCATTCTAGCACTTCTACTTCCATTAGGACACAGGGCAGGTTCCACTAATCTTGCATGAAGAGTTGACAGCCTATACTTCCTCTAAATCATACATAACATAACCTCATTTGTTGTTAATTTAGGTCCATGCACTAAGGAAATACTACCTCTCCCACTTCCAAAGGTACAAATTTAATTCAGGTCTTTGTCCCAAAGTTTTCTTAGAACTCATCGGCCCATTCATATTATTTATGAGTAATGACATGGTGAGTTTAACGACTGATTTTTTAAAATCCAGCCTTCCATTTTGGACTCACAAATATTTCAGGCACAATTTTATGGGAATAAATGAGGGCAGAGAGCAGAGCAGTTATCTGATTTCTGGGCACACAACTGTGCCTACAATTATTTGGGGGAGCAAAATGGCAGGCCCTAAATGTTTTTTGGATGTCTTGATGTTTGGTAGTGATGGATTTGCTCCATTGATGTTCACACTGATACTGTCTGTAACATGCATTGCTGAGTTTTAGCCTCCTTCGGTTTCATGAATGTGAAGGGCTCAATAGAATTCTTTGGAAACACTTAAGGTTTTGCTAGCTACAAGATTTTGGAGATCTTCCAGTCAGAAATCTACATTAACTTATTTTAGGCATATCACAGAAATTAAAGATGGAAAAAGACCTATTGGACCTATCCCTGCCAATGTTCTCTATGCTATATTTATACAGAGAGGGCTGAACATTACGACTCTATCCTAAACTTCCTAATCAGCTGCATTAGTAGAAGAGCCCTGACCAGCAAATAGCCACATATTAATGACAGAACGTCTTCTGCAAGGGCCTAATTCAACACTGCACTGTTCCAATTTTATGCTTGTGTAATTCTACTGATTTCAATGCAGTTCAGTGGTATAAATCCAAAGTAAAGTAGCAGTGAATCAGTCCCTAATTGTTTAACTAGGGAAAGAGCAGGTAATACCAGGTTCATCTGAATCCTGTTTATTCCTGCCCCAAATATATATATATATCCCCTTTCTCTCATTTAATGTGTAGCACGTTGCCCTTAGTGACTTTCATCTTTAAGGTTAGCCTTCATTCATGTGTTAATGAGGTAATACAAAGGTTGAGATCCTTGCCTATGGTAACACCAAATAACTATGGCAAAGCCAGGCATAGATGTGGTAGAGGCAGGAGTAAGCTCCTACTATCATTTTAATCACAAGGCCATTATTCTCCTCCTTACTATATATTGTAGGAAGGATGTGAAATTAATTCTTGAAAAGAAAGCTTCACTAATTTAAATATTGAAGAAATTATTAGTTCAATATAATGAATCTTTAGTATGCAACTACTTTTCAATTGATGTAATTACTGGTTTCTAATATTTCACTTGATCACTTTTTCATTTCTTCCTTCCAACTTATCTTTATTTCTTTCAGACAACTCAATACAATGCTATATTTTCCACATGTTTTAAATGGTTTGTGTTCATTCACTGAAGACAATTCATTGCCGAGAATAGAAAATATCCTGAGGCACATTGTACATGATTTGAATTGATTGTATTTTGAGGGATGATAAATTGATATATTCAGACAGTACATTATATTGAGTTTCTTTGTCTCCTTTAAGATGAAAACATCATTACTGTTAAAACAGTATTACACATGAATATTGTATAATTCTCAAAATGTATTATTTTGGTTTAATAAACAAAAGACTGAGGAGCAGCATACACACCACTGGCAAATAATTTATCAATAATTTTGTGGGGGATTTAATTATTCTAGTAATAGGTTGGCTGCATCAGCATGAGAAGTAGTAGGAAAATTGGATTTTTTTTATTTAAATAAACACATGGAATTCTAAGTAATTAAAACGTTTAAGTGAATGAATCACTGTCTAGTGATAATTGCCAAATGGAAATGCTTATAGCAAATCAAAAACCACAAGTGTCAAATTGTACTAGTAATTTAATGCAGTATATAAATGTACTCATTTTAAAGAGACAAGCCAAGATATAGTGCACAGTATCATGCATGTTCATTTCATAGTCTTGCAGTTTAGTTCATCTGATAACAAACTCATTCATTTCCTAGGTTTAGGTAAGTACTTTATCTCAGAACCATGTAAGTTCCATGTTCTTATTAGTGAAATACTTAAGTTCAACCTTATATTATGTATCTTGATTGTTGTTACACTCATATGACAGGCTACAGAATTTGTAAGCTTGCTCTAAACTATGCATTGCAAATATGACTAGTCACTTATGTACCAATCTGAGATGGAGGTGTCTATTATTCCTGTAAATCTTTCTTTGCTTTTAATAAAAATGGAATATGCTAAAGATTTCCATCTGGGTGTTTGTTATTCTTCAGTACACAGCAAAGTATAGTTCAGAAATGCCAAAAGGGTTGCAAATAAAATTAACACAAATGTTTAATAAATCGCAAAACTGAGAAGTCTCAAATTCTGCACAATAAACCCTTAAAGAGGAACTTTATCTATTCTTTTCATTCTAATTCTAATCTTTCTTGCCATTTATTATGTTTTGACAGTCTGACACTGTACCATATAAAGTACTGCACATACTTACATATGTGAATATCCCCATTAAAATCCTATTCTTCATTAGCTTCAGCTTCCAAACAGATTCAAGGTGTAGCCCTATGTAGAGCCCACTGCTGTAGTCTCATCTATAGGTAACAAAAGCATGGAGCTTGGTAGCAAGGTAAGTAAGAGAGAAATCTCCTAGCCATACATAAAAGATAAAAAAAAAAAGTTCCTGGTCACTGCTGCTATTTGGTCATCTAAAACAACTGGGAATCTAATCACATCAAGTTGCAAAGGTTGGTTACAATTGGTGGCCAAAGAACCTGGGGCTATGTCTTCATTGGAGCTGGAAAGAGTAATTTTCAATTTAAGCAGACATACCTGTGTGAGCTCTGATCAAACTAGCACACTAAAAATAGAAACATAGCCACCTCACAAGTGGTGGGAGGGACTAGTTACCTGAGTACATACCTTCCAGCTCCAGCATAAACACGTCCTCACAGAAGCTGATAAAACCTCTTCTAATGCCTCTTGTTGCTTTCCCTAATCCACCATGACATGTCAGTATTCTTGAGACTGAATATCAGGCAAATAGCTCTTCCTCATGCCTCACATTCACCCAGATACTGAAGAAGGCAATCTGGCTGCTTTCTCTAGTCTTGATGGGACAGAAATATATGGGTCAGACCCTCAGCTGGTGTAAATCAACATAGCTCCACTACAGTAAAATTTTCAAGTATCTCGAGTTTTTTGTTTGCAAACAGGGCCATATCTAAGTGGCAAGGCCCTGGCTGGAGAATCTGCCATTGTACATAGGGCCAGGTGAAGCAACTGCAGAGTGCTTTCACTGCCATTCTCTAGACTGAAGGGATTCCATCCCACACAAAAACCAGGGCCTGTTCCTGAATTGCCTCCTGAGGCACACGACCAGAAGATACTCAGATACCTAGGTGATGGGCTCCGTATAAGAATAGAGCTGAGTTTGATGCGGCTTTGAGGGAGAAAGCTCTTTACGCCTCAGGCCATTTCATGCTGTCCTGTTTCCTCAGCATAAAGTGGAGCACCTTTATAGCTCCCCTCCCCCAAGAAGTCATTCTGGTATCATAGAATCATAGAAAATTAGGGTTGGAAGCGACCTCAGGAAGTCATCTAATCCAACCCTCTGCTCAAAGCAGGACCAATCCCAACTAAATCATCCCAGCCAGGGCTTTGTCAAGTTGCACCTTAAAAACCTCTAAGAATGGAGATTCCACCACCTCCCTAGGTAACCCATTCCAGTGCTTCACCACCCTCCTAGTGAAAAAGGTTTTTCTAATATCCAACCTAGACTTCCCCCACTGCAACTTGAGACTATTGCTCCTTGTTCTGTCATCTGCCACCACTGAAAACAGCCTAGATCCATCCTCCCCGTAACCCCCTTTCAGATAGTTAAAGGCTGCTATCAAATCCCCCCTCATTCTTCTCTTCTGCAGGCTAAACAAGCCTAGTTCCCTCAGCCTCTCCTCCTAAGTCTTGTGTTCCAGCCCCCTAATCATTTTTGTTGCCCTCCACTGGACTCTTTCCAATTTGTCCACATCCTTCCTGTGGTGGGTGGACCAAAACTGGACACAGAACTCCAAATGAGGCCTCACCATTGCAGAATAGAGGGGAATAATCATTCCCTTGATCTGCTTATCTGGTGATCCCTGGTAGCATAAGGATTCCCTTGGGCAGAATGTTTTCACTCCAAATACCCCCACACCCTCCACCATGGGCCAAAAAGAGGGATGGCATAGAAGCTGCTACAGTGGTCCTACAACTCCTGAAGACTCACCTAGGCTGAGGAATCCTCCCAAAGCCAAATCTGCCACATTTATGGCTACTCTGTGTTATTGCCATGGCACACAGTGGGATCTGGCCTTAAACCTCTACAACAAACATAAAATAGGCTTGGTTTGTAGGGACCATGATTTAACCTTTATATTTTTTTGTCTGCAGATATGTAAGATTAGCCCATATCTTGCAGTGTGTTATTTATTGACATAAGAATGCAACAAAATTGGGCAGCTAAAACTTCAGAAGGACAACACAACTTTTCAGCCAGACTAATTCATTTCAGTACAATGATGGCGACTACTTGCATATGGCCAGTGTATTTGTTCCCTGATGTTCAGACCCAGTACAGTAAAATTGTCTACTGAACTTCAACACTTATTATCCATAACTGTAGGGTTTGCAAGAAACCCACTGATTCTTTGCACATCTGGACTTAAAATCTGCCCTTTTTATGTAACATTACATTATATAACCCAATTACAAGAAAACAGGAGAAAACAGTTTGCTGCTTAAATTGACTCATAATTAGGAGTTATGTTAACAAATCACTGATGCTGAGAATCAAAAGAGGCAATTAAATGTGTTCAATCAAAACATCTGTTTTAATATTTTAGTATAATACAAATTTACTAATCTATTAGCTGGTGCATGGTCTTGATCTGAAATCTAGTAGATGGGAAAACATTAGTGAGTAACTGCCTAAAAGATAGAACATTTAAAAGCTAGGATAGAACAAGACTGAGGATTAGACCTAAAACTGGATGTCTCAAGAGAACTCAATTTTAATGCTGCTTTGAGTGATTTTAACATTGTTATTAAGCATACAAAAAATCCCTTCAACCATGGCAGTGAATCTGATCCCTCCTTGACTTCTTTTTAGAAGAAAATTAACCATTACATTACTTGTTAGTCTGAAAATTGCAGATAGATTTTCCATCTATTTAGAACATAACATTCAATTTATTCAATTTTATTTATAAAACAACACTTTTCCCCAAACAAGCTTTTGGCTATAAAAAGCTTTTGTTCATACACCTGTTCAAAAATCAATTTCTCTAGTATAGTGTTGTGTCCTGCCAGAAAGGATAAAAGGAGAATCACATTCTCCAAGGATCAGAAACAAAAACAGAACAAGAATGAAGCGCCACTTGAGTAAGTAGCTTCTACAGAGTTTCTCTGCATAGGTCTTTGTCAATGGCCCAACATTACAATGGAATAAAATCAAAACATTTCTGTTTGTGGGAAGGCAGTTAACCTGAGATCAGCCTTTATAATCTGGACAACAATTCTATGGCTACAGCAAGCATTGAGTGCAAAGTTACATGGGCGAGGACTTTTTTGTTGTTGTTTTGACTAAGGTACGGAAAGCAATGTTCTAAAAGCAGAAAGCATAGCTCACAGAGTATTAGACTTGTATAAGTTTGCTGTAGTTTGCCTAATTCTTCATTCTGACTCCTCACATCTATTGATAAACAGCATACAGCCGGGGAGGATTAAAATCTGTTTAAGAAATCTTGTTCCAACTCTTAACCAGGTGCATAGACTCCGATAAAGAAAATGGCTGAAGAGGTCCAGGGGCAGGTGTTTATCTTTTATTATGTAGTATCCTTCCGCAGTTGCAACTTCTGGATAACTATCCTCTTGGCTCCTTTGCCCTAGGTGTGGATATGTTGGAGACTGAGAAAATAATGGGGAAATAAAAATACAAGTATATTAAAATGTAATATAATGTTCTCATATTATTCATCCACTGTGTGGTATATTTTCAAAGCAGTGTACAAGTTACCAAAGACTCAAAGACATACAACATTTGTGCATGCACCTTTTATGGAACGTTAGGAAAATGTAATGAGTTTTAATTCATTGCACAAATACCCTTTATCATTTCTCCAGCTATAGCTTATAAATGGACACTTGGATAGATCATATTCAGCATTTTAGCAGGTGTTTTGAGTCATCATTCATTGGGTCTGTGCAGTATGTAGCTACAGTACATAGCCAAAATTCAATAGCATTCACAAGATTACAAAAGCATATTCTTTTTATATCACAATAGGAAAAAAAGAAGGGACTAGATTCTGATCATTTCACAGCAGTGTGAATCCAGAGCAAGGCCACTTCAGTTCCTGGAGTTACTCCAGGTTTATACCAGTGTAGCTGAGATCAGAGTCTGGCACAAAGTCTTTTAATTATGATACTATCACATGCCTTGTTATAGGCCAAATTTGGTTCTCACGCTGATAAGTATCCAAAAAATGGTTTTATAGCAGAATGATTATTGTGCCTTAGCTATCTCACTGTAAAATCCTAATGGAAAGAAGACACAGATAGTTTTTATTGTGAGGTAGCTAGGCGAGGTCAAGTCTATATCCCTGCCTGTGGCTGACCTCACCTAGTCACAGCATGGTGAAAACTACCTGCACTTTGTCTCCACTAAGATTTAATCCAAGGATAGCTAATGTGCATTAGTTATTCCACTGTAACATGACGCCTGGTTTTAGCAATGAAGACATGGCCTCAGATATGCTTGGAGCCTTCCAACTGATTTCAGATCAATGCATAAGAATCTGAGGACAGGATTTGATCCAGTGTTGGTTTGACGTTAATGTACATTTTCCATTTATTATGTTCCCACTCAGAAAAAGAAATGGGTTAATAATAAGTAATGATTTTTAATTAATCATCCAACAAATTAAATGGCTTGTAAGGTCAAAAAAATGAGGTATCACATTCTCTCAGAATTATTGATGGCAATCACCAATGTGGAAAAAAACATGCACCCTTTTTCTTTTTGACTTTACTGGAATCCACTATCACACATACTGCATATCAATATTGTTCAGTGATAGCTGATAGGAAAACCCAGAATGCTTGGCCTTCTGGCTGGAAATTAAATAATATGATCCAATGATTCCCGTCACAAATAGCGTCCTACTTCTGCTACCTGCATTCTGACAGCTCATTTCACTTTTAAGTCCAAAACTACCTTAACGCAACCATTATTGTGATAGACAGATCATTGTTATTTAGCTTTACAGTTACACCACAAGCCTGGATAAAAAAGGTTCTGTTAAATCAAAGTGATTCACAAGTGACTAGTTATCATTTACTGCTAACATGCAATCTAGAAAAATAAGTATTCCCCTGGACATTAAAATATTCATTCAGCTTATTCATCTGTGATCACACTGAAACACAAAGCAAATTTATATAGACAGACCCAAGGGAACTATCGTATTACCTTTAATTTCCTCTTTGTATATGGGGGGTACTTGGCATTCCATTTAGATAGAGATATGAATGAGGAATACATTTTTGTGGAATAATTGACCACTTTAGACACACTGTTCATAGACAAAACAGACAAAGGGTGGAAAAAAGGTAGTAGTACTATCCTCATTTTACAGATGGTAAACTGAGGCATAGACTATAGGGGCCCCAGTATTGCAAGTTACTCTATGTGGGCCAACCCCTATGCCTGCATGGAGACCCACAGAAGTCAGTGGTCTATCCACAGAGTAATGTGCACAATCAGGGTTAAAATGACTTGCTCAAGGTTATACAGAAAGTTTGGGACATAGCTTGGAATTGAACCAAGGTCTCTTGAGTCCCTAGCCAGCATCTTAGCTAAAAAGCCAACCTTCCTCTTCATACACAGAGAGGAGGGGGGATGGGACTTCATTCCTCTTTTCTGAATAGAATCATGCATTTATGGGTGATAATGAAGGACAGTTTCTGAATGCGTTTTTAAAACTTCAATATGTCAAGTGCAGCACTACAGTTGTGCTGTAAGGCTGAAGTAGGGTCCCCACACCTCAGCTGTTGTACCGGTTCCTGCATCTGTGGCTGCTGAGAAAGCATGCGGCAGATTAAGCAGGTTTTGGATTTGGGTATGTCAGAGTAAAAGCAGAGCCTGGGTGTCCTTTGCAGATTCAAGGAATCCAGTGCTAAAACAGAAGGTGCTCTTCATTCTCCAGTCACAAAATAGATAGTGAGCCTCTTTAACACCAGAGGGAGCTGGGATGGTGAGGAATAATTTGTATTTTTAAAGGATACTTTTAGTTTGACTTGAATGGATTTGATTAGCTCTCAGAATCCTCCCAAAGACAAACCAAGGTAAAGCAGCCTTGATTGGCTAAATATCTCTGGGTTAAGGGCTTTGATCTAACTAATCCTCTGACTGGTTGCCCAATACAAAACAGCATCTTTTCAGCCCTAGGAACATTTAATTTTTTTTTTTTTTTGGTGGAAATATTTAACATTGTTCAAAGGGGTTTTTTTTAATTGATGTCCCTCGGACAAGGTGTCAAAAGTCCCTTTCTGCCTCTGTCTGTAATCTCTGTGGTGAAAAATAAAGATCACTTAGAACTTCTTGAAAAGAGTAAGGACTACCTACCTCCAATGTCCTGGCCAGCATTTCCTTTTAACAGGTAAACTCTTCTTATCCAAACCTTCATTGCAAAACCTCATCCAAAATCTGGATGTGTCTCCCAAATCAAGTTATCACTGCCAACGTCATTTATTCTAAACACTAATTGTTCAAAAGTTAGCACCCAAGACATCTGGATAATTGGGACTCACTTATATAATAGGTCTGAAATCCAGGCCTGTATGGATTTGGTGAGGTGAGTGTGTAACAATTGGTGCATTTGCCTACATAGTCTCTGCCTCACCTGTGCTGTAGTGATTATTTGCAAAGCACTTTCAATAAAGGTGTTATCTCATAGGTAAAAGGTCACATAATAAAGTCAAAATATATTCTATTTACTTCCATGTGTTTGTCTTCCATAGTAATAACTTTGCAATATATTGCAGAGACCCATAAGCCAAAGGTTTACTTTTATTACAAGGACAGGAAGTTAATTTGTCTAGAAACCAGACACCCCTTCTGCTTTTCTCCCTATTCTTGTTCAGGAACATCATGAGACCTTGGATTCAGAGAGATCTTAACCTAGGAATTGTTCATTACTAAGCCAGGCAACTCCATGCAGCAACTCCATCAGCGATAGACTGAATGAATTCACAGCGATTGTTGCAATCAACAGTGGCAGAATGGGGGTTGCCCACAGTTACGTACAATAATGAGACTACGAAAAGGAGTGTATGCTAGCAATGCACTGAGGATAGTCCTAAAGGAGTGCTTTAAAATATAAAAATCTTTCTTTTCACCCCTGGTTTTGCCTTTTCTTCCAATAAATCACAACAAAGTTGAAATGATGAAGTGAAACCATGCTTCTGTAATGGAGTAAATGTAACATCTCCCTGTGTAGAAGAGAAGATTCTGAGAGCCCCTATGGAAGCAAAAGAAACTTTCTGTACTTGGGAAACATGAATGACACTTCTACAAACAGTTCTGATATAGGCCTCAATGTAGCAATAAGCTTTGCATAGGTACACCTTTGCATGGGGAAGCACTGAGTTAAGTGGGGCTCTGTGAAGGCCTGGGGGAACATCTCACATTGCAGAACCTCATCAAGAGCCGTTCAACAAACACATTTATATTCTGACCCCTTGGTAAGAAAAGAGACAATCTTTATCCACATTCTTCTGTCCCTATTTTATTCAGATTTGTGATCAGTGAACTTCAAGAGATTTGGCAGGTCAGATGAGCACTTCAATATGGAGATGTTTAAATTATGACGAATTCTGCAGGCTGTAAATCCACGGTGGCACCTCTGGTTTTGTTCCTATTTGGCACTAGGAGGTGGAGACTTGGCAAATAAACATTTTGCCAAAAAGAAACCGATTCTTTTTAAATGCAAATCATGGTTCATTGAATGTTTTCAAGCCTCAAACTGCTTAGTGTGGGTGAAAGAATGGGTGAAGTTCAGCTTAGTTATATTAGAATAACCAGTTTGCCACTCTCAAATTTAAGTGCCAAATTTCATAACAAACATAACTAAATATTTGGGGAAAGGAAACACTTGTGCATCTCACAGCTATTGAAACAATATCAAAACCATCCCTTCTCTATGAGGAGGCATTGCTGAGAGATACTAGGCAAACTACCAGCAACATTATTCTAGAAACCACCAAAATATAGCTTAAGGAAATACAGACTCAGTTTAGTCCATCCAGATCATTTACTGTGATCCCTAACCAGCAACAATATTAATATGTATGTTAATAACATTTGACATGCAACTATATTGTTCAATCAATCAGTTGATAAATGGATGAGATATTGACCTCTGACAACTTGTGTGACTGTCAACAACAGCCTGTCAGCCAGCCGCCAATCTCCTGTAGTCCAGGAGATGTAGGATTTTGTGAGGGGTCCTGCCAAGAAGGATATTCAGAGACAAGCAGAGGGTGTCATCTTAAAAAGCCATGATCCATTCAGATATATTAATTATACCATTTATTATGTGCTGGGTGCTCATTAGACTGCAATGTAAATAGTGTTTTATGACATAGTGTTCACTAGACATAATCTCTTGATGTCCCTTCTCTGTCCAGAAATTCTATGATGTAGAGAAGTAAGTGCACTGAGACTTTCCCTGATAACAAAAGTAAAGAGAGCCACAAACCCTCCCCTTTAAGGGTAAGTCTTCACTGCAATTAAAAACCCGCAGCTGGCCCATGCCAGCTGACTCAGGCTCATGGGGCTCAGGCTAAGGGGCTGTGTAATTGAAGTGTAGACATTTGACCTTGGGCTCTAAGACACTGGAAGGTGTGCGGGTCCCAGAGCTCAGACTCCAGCCCAAGCCCAAACATCTACACTGCAATTAAATATCCCCTTAGCCAGAGCCTCGAGAGCCTGAGTCAGTGGACACAGGCCAGCCATGGGTGTCTAACTGCAGCATAGACATACCCTACAATTGCTCTCGCTTTGTGGGAAAGATCAAGAGCAGCCAGACTGCTTCCTGAGGCAGAGAGCAATCCCTGAAGTTCCTCCTGAAAGCTAACCAACCTCTAAGCCCATTACTGGAGCCTACTCATGCTACCACCTCTGGATAAAGAGCCCCAAGACTAACTCTTTTGGGCCCCACCTCAGGAAAGCATCCCTATAGAGCAAAGCACTTAATCATTTACCTCAGCACCATTTACCTCAGCACTACTTCAAGTTAGCACAAAGCTAAGTGTTTTCTTGAATCAGAGCAGAAAGGTCGTAAAAGGAGATGACTATCATTAGCTGACAGTCAGCCACTGGTTTAAAAAAAAAAAATTGTTTCTATGCCCCGCCCACCAATGATTCAAGAATTGTGCCTGACGCCTTGTAGAATGCACCCTTCCTTCTAATTTGTCACCAAATCTACTCTTCTGCAAAATTATACCATTAGCAAAATTATAACAAACAAAATAAGGAACAATGGGCAATACAAAAAAGAAAACATCACAAATGCGCACACTCAGTCTAAACTGAAAGAAACATGAGAGTAATATAAATTATGTTGGGAGATGGGTGAAACCTAGCTGAAGCAAGTGAGCCTGATAGCCACCCTTCATTCAGTATAAATGTAAGAATCAGAAATAACTCCTTTTTTTGGAGTAAGGTAGCTGAAACAAAAGAAGCTACCACCAAAAACACAGGCCACAGGCAAGGCAGCTCAGGAGATGAGCTATTTGGGCAGAAGGGTTTCACTGGGGACTGAATGTAAATGCAGAGAGCTGGTTAGTGTTTAGATAGAGCTGCTTGTGCATGCAAGCAGAAGCAGCAGAAACATCATAGAAGCAGACAGAGAAGACAGCAGAAAGCCAAAGACAGGCAGAGAAGCACTTGTAGTGTGACCCTGAGAGAAAATGAAGAGAAAGAGCTTTTGGGGTAGACTGCTGGCTGGAAAAAGAGGTTTGAAATATTGAGCAAGAAAACTGTTTGATTCATACTGTGTTCATTGAAATAGGACTTTATGTACATTCTTCATAAATAAACAGGACTTCATCAAAGAAATAACTGATTGTCAACGATTTCTCCTCCAAATAACAACCCACAAGACTTTGGCTAACCACTCAGGTCAAAGGAGGTAACATATAGTTCCTACTTGGTAGCTTTCTCAGACCTTGGCTTCTAGGATTATGTTTCAAGTATTAAAAGAAACTCACCGCTACCTTTTAAACGGCACATTAATTTCCAAATCCTTTTATTTATGTTTAAAGCTCCCCTTAACCTTACAACCAGTTGCCTACGGGACCTTTTCAGACTCATATTTGCTTTGGGTTTACATATCATACTCTGCTATTTGCTCTGCCCTTTCCTTGTTTTGAATATTTTAACAGCCAGCATTAGAGCTTAGTCAATAACGTTGAAAGTTCAAGCCAAATCTCTCCCATTTTGTTTTTCTTTTGGGATTCTTTGCATGTAGAACCCTCTGTAAATATAAACATTTTCTGACTGATTGTGTTACTACTGCGTTTATTTCTACAAAGTTAGAGGCTCACTGCTGAGTTTATTCTTGAATTCACCTTGGGTGAAATCCTGGTCCCACTGAGGGCAACTGGAGTTTTGCCATTGACTTCAACGTGGCAGGATTTCATTCCTAATTAGATTAGGAAAGGAGGTCAGAATTGACCTAACATCAACCTCTTTTTCTAATCTAGACAAAGCCCTGGAGGACCTAAGCTCCAGTTCCTTGCACCTTCCAATTGCACAACATGGGCGTAATATCACTAATCTGATTTGGTAATATTTTATTTTGCATAGGCATAAATGACTACACAAGATTCAGGGCAGTGGAAATCAGAACCATAAAGAACTTTGAAGATGGTGACATTATGGGCTATCTTGAGCCAGAGATTGTTGAGCAATTATGAATCTGATGGCAGGACATGGCCTGATGTTTTTAGTTCGGGAGTACGAGGCTCTATGAGCATGCCCAGTGCATACCAAAATTTCCTAGAAGCCTGAGCAGACGTTGAGTGCTCATTCAGTTAATAAAGAATTGTCCTTTCTCCATGAGAAATCTGATTACTGATTGCATGGCTAACCATCTCTGTTTAGAAGACTACCCTCATCTCACTAACCCAGATTCTCCCTTTCACAAGATACCTGATCTTCTCTGTCCAGGGAAGAGGGAGTCCTGGGGCTTCTACAGACTTGTTTCCCTGCACGACTGGGTAACAGATTGCTGCTGCATTGTACATTAGAGCGCCTGAAGCAATTTAGAATCACTAGATTGCCAGACTGCTTGCTTGCTTTCTATCAAATCTTAACTAGCTAGAGAGAAGCTCATCTCACACTGTTAGGGGCATAAAAATGAAGTATAATTATTCTCTGTTATAGCAAGGCGCAAACAGTGCTGTGTTTTATGTTCAAACACTGGACATATTTGACAAGTGCTTTACATTCTTGAACTGCCTCACCCTTGTAAAAAAAAAACAGTTGAATTCCTAATAGGCTCAATTCTGATCTCACTTAAGTCAGTAAAACTCCCCTGGTGCCAATGGAGTTATTCCTGATTTACACTGATGTTGATTAGAGGATATTCAGGCACATGGGAAATCATAAACCCTACATTATTTTGGTGTAAGGAAAGAACTGATGAAACAGAATAGGGAAGCAGAAATTAATCTGCCTTCAAGAATATTTTCTCTCCACCAAATTACATTTGCATTATTAGCATGCATTTACATGACTAGTTTAGGAAGAGATTTCCATGTCAAAAAGTGCAATTATTTTACATAGAGAAATTTAAGTGGTATGCACTAGTATTGAACAAACTGAAATAAAACAAATTATATTGATCTCCAGTTCATTCTATAAGCAGTCTCTCTGGTGGAAATCTTCTGGCTTTTTAAACTCTGACACCCAGATTATTACCTGTATTATGGCCTTTTTGCTCAGTGTTGCTAGTACAAAGTGCACCTAAAGCCACCATAGCCAGCCAAGGAGGCCAGCCATACACCAGCCTAGTGTATGTGGTGCAGAGCCCCACACAGTAGCTCCTATACTATCACTCTCTCCTTGCAAATGGGGGAAAGAGGGTTTGGGCAGGACTTCCTTCCTTGCATCCCACTGTTCTCTGGTTGCCAAAACAGCCCTAGGGGGGTTACAGCAGCCTGGGTAATAATACAGTAAGGGGAAGGATTCCCTAATAGGACAATGCATAAAGAGCGACGTCTACAAGTATTACAGCCAAGACTGCATCATACAAGGTACAATAACCAAAGGATTACTTAAAGTCTATTGCATGGAGATATACCGAGCCTGACATAAAGGCTGAGTGTCCCTACATTTTTTTGAAGAGTCCCTTTTCTGATTCATGGCTGGAGGGAGCCCCCTCCCAAGCTGTTGGCTGACTGCAGATAAACCAGAACCTCTACTGTTCTGCCAGTCAGCTTCTGACTATGAGTGGGGACATCTCAGTGGAGGGGCCAGCTCATATGCACACTGTGGACAGCAGGCTGAGAGAGGGATCCAGAGTAATAGGGGCTATGGCTTCACTCCTGAACCCCTGCTATTTCTCTGATGACTTTTACCCTCTTTTCCTCCACCCCATCCCAAAACCATACTCTATTTGGAGTGTCAATTTACCCCATCCCTGATCCTGCAAGGAACTATGGCTGGGACTCACTGCCCAGAATGGCCAGAGTGGTGATACACCCACCCTGTAAGAGCTCCCCAATGGACAGGGGTTTCCTTCTATTCCATACCCCAAAGTTACTAAGAGAAATCTTTGACCTGATGAGGGACCTCCTCTTCTCTGCCAGGCAGACAGTGCCAGCCCCACAAAAGAGATGGAAGACATACCTTTGAGACAAATTGCTAATTAAATCTCTTCCCCAGCTGCAGTGAAAAACCCATCTCCCACTGGGACATCAGGAGAGGCATTAAGGAAACTAAAGTGTACATTCTGAAAGCCCATATGAGTGGAGGAATTTGGTGCATACTACTAAAGCAAATGAATATTACAAAACCTCTCATGCAGAAGAAGCTGTGGAAAACATAAGAGACAACAGGATCATTACAGGAGGATTCAGGCACAGAGACATGAACTAATCTATAAGACACACCTGTCCCAAGGCAAGGGACAGTCATCCAAAAAGCAAAGATCATCAATCAGAGAGGTCATTTGATAAGGCACAGCCACTGGGAAAACACATGCAACATGGCAGAATGGAAATCCCTACAGCACCACATTTAAAAAACAAACAAACCACCACTGAGCTTCCTACTTCCAAAACAATAACGACAAGAGAAAACCCTGTGTAAAGGTTATGAATGGAAACAGATGTTCAGAAAGTTTTGCTTGGGACACAATATCCTATATGTGAGGATTTCCCCTCTTTAATTGGGACTGGGACAGTCATTTGGATACCAGATAAAATACTTTAATTGAAAGGATTTTTCTCCCCTCATTTCAAATGTCAAACACACTTACAAGCACATATACAATATCAAAAGACACATCTGTGCTATAGATTTTTTATACCCTTTTACGGAAAATCACAGAGAATGTTTTTTCTCCTTGTGCATTAAATTCTCTCAGACAGGGAATTGGTTGATTCAGAAGATTGATAATGGGTTTGCTCCCCTAATCCCCCAGCACATCCCCTATACCAGGTTCTGTATGGGGGTACTCAGGAGGCAGCCCCACAGCACTCTACCACAATTCTTGCACAATAGGGCTTGTAGAGGCCCTTTACACTGTTCTGTCCCTTGAAAGTGGAGAAAAGGGGACAGAGGAGGGGTGAGGATCTCAGATATACAGTGCACAATACCTTTCAATCCAAAGATCCCAAAGCATTTTACAAACACGTGAAATGAAATTATAAACTGTACAATAGGATCACTTTATTGACTTCTAGTATAGAGGTGAAATGTAACAACACTTCAACAGTACATAGCAACAAAGCAGTTTTAGCAAAGGAAGTTAGTCAGCCAGGTATCATAGAATCATAAAAGATTAGGGTAGGAAGGGACCTCAGGAGGTCATCTAGTCCAACCCCCTGCTCAAAGCAGGACCAACTCCAACTAAATCATCCCAGCCAGGGCTTTGTCAAGCCGCACCTTAAAAACCTCGAAGGATGGAGATTCCACCACCTCCCTAGGTAACCCATTCCAGTGCTTCACCACACTCCTAGTGAAAAAGGTTTTTCTAATATCCAACCTAGACCTCCCCCACTGCAACTTGAGACCATTGCTCCTACTTCTGTCATCTACTACCACTGAGAACATCCTAGTTCCATCCTCTCTGGAACCCTCTTTCAGGTAATTAAAGGCTGCTATCAAATCTCCCCTCATTCTTCAATTCTGCAGACTAAACAAGCCTCGTTCCCTCAGCCTCTCCTCATAAGTCATGTGCTCCAGCCCTGTAATCATTTTCATTGCCCTCTGCTGGACTCTTTCCAATTTGTCCACATCCTTTCTGTAGTGGCTGGACACAGAACTCCAAATGAAGCCTCACCAGTGCCGAATAGTGGGGAATAATCACTTCCCTCAATCTGCTAGCAATACTCCTACTAATGCAGCCCAATATGCCACTAGCCTTCTTGGCAATAAGGGCACACTGTTGACTCATATCCAGCTTCTTGTCCATTGTAACCCCCAGGTCCTTTTCTGCAGAACTGCTGCCTAGCCCATCAGTCCCCAGTCTGTAGCTGTGCATGGGATTCTTCCGTCCTAAGTGGAGAACTCCGCACTTGTCCTTGTTGAACCTCAGATTTCTTTGGCTCAATCCTCCAATTTGTCTAAATCACTCTGTATCCTATCCCTGCCCTCCAGTGTATCTACCACTCCTCCCAGCTTAGTGTCATCTGCAAACTTGCTGAGGGTGCAATCCACCCCATCCTCCAGATCATTAATGAAAATGTTGAACAAAACTCTCCCCAGCACTGACCCCTGGGGCACTCCGCTTGTTACCGGCTGCCAACTAGACATCAAGCCATTGATCACTACCCAATGAGCCCGATGATCTAGCCAGATTTCTATCCATCTATTTTTTATAGTCCATTCATTCAACCCATACTTCTTTAACTTGCTGACGGGAATACTGTAGGAGACCATATCAAAAGCTTTGCTAAAGTCAGGGTATACCACATCTACTGCTTTCCCCACATCCACAGAGCCAGTTATCTCATCATAGAAGACAATCAGGTTGGTCAGACATGACAGGTAGGCCCTGTCTACACTGATACTTTTGTTAAAGTCCTCCACTGCTGAACTACCATTGATGCAGTTGCATGAACAGCAGCAATGATGGGAACACAAGTGTAGGCTGGCTGCTTTTAATTACTATGTCATCCAACCATGTGAAGAGTTCTTGCTTTCCTCATTGTACTGTACCAATGTCCAAATTCACAGAAAGAAAGAATAACCCATTCATCATTACAAACAGCAAACATAGTTACACTGCAGCTCAACACAGAAAAGTAATACAATTACCAATCAAAGCATTACACATTATGTAGAATGGAGCCATATTTAAGGATGGGTGAAATGGTTAATTTCAATGAAAACTGAGAATTTTTTGGAAAATTTACAAATTTAGCAAGGGAGGGGGTGGAAAACCTGCCATTATAACTAGCAAGTCAAATTTGTGATGAAAATCGTGACCATTACTTCTTATGATTCTTGTTAAATAGAAAAACTAGTCAAGTCTCAGGCTCAAGAAAAAGAAAGTTCTGTATTTTCTCTAAAACACGTCAAGCCATTTCTTCAGAAGGTACCTTGCCCTTTTCTAGGTGTCTGAATCACTGGTAGTAAGAGAGATGTCCCAGAACATTCTTTCATTCAATAGCCTGACCACAACAAATATACAAGTTCCAACAGCCTGAATAGACTTAGTTTAAACCATGGTGAAAGAGTTAAAAGACTAAAAGAAATAAAATAGTTGTAGTTATAGAAAAGTAATATTTTTGCTATATGCATATATTAACTTAGAAAGTTACTTAATCAGCTTCAAGCCTAAGAGATGCTTTAAAAAGAAAAGAAAAGGGGGGGCTAATAGATAAAGAAGAAGTTGAAGGCCAAACAGACATCAAGTGCCTGGATACAGATAAAGGGCAAACCACAAGATCTAGAAACCAATGTCTACCCCCTTCCTGCTTTTGCTAAGGCTATGTGCCAATCTAAGTTAATTAACGGGCCCAGTAGTCGGGAGTTGTCTTCCTTGAAAGGAAAAACCCCTGATTAAACAATCCCGTTAGAAAAAGGTCAAAAAGGCACCTTAAAAGACGCATGCTTAATGAGGTGTTAGAATATTATCGCACGCCCTGCATAGAAAATTGGTTCATTAGCATGAACATGGAATGACGTTTGTATGAAAAAGACCATGTATGTAGTAGGCGGTCGCGAAAGGTGTAAACCTTTTAGTACCCAGCCAATGGGGAACGAGGGGAGGGATTCTTTCGGCCGGGATAGGAAATATATACTGCTGAATAATAAAGGAGGGGCGCGCTCCTTTCAGAATAGATTTTTTTTTTGTTCTGGAGTTGTGCCCAGCTTTGCAAACCTGTTAAAGAAAATAAAAAGTAGTTTTTTTTTTACTCTTTACCTGTATCCGATGTTCTTTATTAAACCTTTTTAGTCAAAGGTATTTTTTTTACAATGGTCTTAAACAGAAGTAGCCATGAGCTTTACTTGTAGTGCAACCTTGTTATATGGAGCCATCAGCCAAATGGTACTCTGTGAACCCACCATAGATTCAAGAATTTCTTGAAGGGGGAGGAGGGATTTGGCAGAGGAAGAGATGCGCTAGAGAAGGGATATTAAGTATTTTCTTTTAATTGCTTTTGCAAAAAAAAAGAATGCAATAGTAGTAGAAGCACAGAATGTTTTAGCAAACATTGTAGGGGGGTTTTTAGTGGGAAGGTCAATCTTCTCTCACCATTTAAATCTTTCTAACATTTGCATTTGTCTTATTCTTATGACATCTCTACAGTTATTGGTAAGGTTATTAATAATTCCCATTAGATTTTTTTTTCCAAAGTCATGATTGGTGGTTAAGGTCCTTTCTACAATATGCCACAGAATCCAAATCCTTTAATCCCAAATTAGATGCTTTTGCTCCCAGTGCAAATCGGAACTGATTATCATTCATTTAATCAATACCTCTTTTCTCTATAGTGAATGGACTACAGAGCATTGACCCATCAGCATTCATTCCACTCTGAGCAGGAAGAATTATTGATCAGTTGAAAAACAATTCATTCTGATTTGCACGATTTGTCTGGTGAAAGTAAAAGGTGGCCTTATTTCAGATTAATGTAACCAGATCTACTACTGCCCTGCCAATATTTTTACAAGGGACTCTCGCAAAATATCATCCCTCTGCCTGTGATTAGTCAGGTGTATCACAGTGCATATATTTGCAGAGAGGAAGGATGGGACCTTGGGGAATCTATTCAAATATTTTCCCATTTAAACAAAAATATTTTCTCTAAGTCATAACCAAGAAGGAAAAAAGAAGCACTATAATAAACAGCACTTTGCAGGAATTGTTTATAATTTGATCCTGACAAACATATTTAATATGTTAATGGTAGAGCAGAGTTTACTACTTATATAATTTGAAGTGGGGAGTGAAGATCTTGAATATAGGGCCAGCATGCATCCTACCTTGGGAATTTTTTTGAAAATATATCTGCTATTGGTACAATCTGGTTCACTCTAAAAGCAAAACATTTGATTTTCAGAAGGCATTTTTAGTAGTCCCATAGAGAAGTCATCTCTGGCAAGGATGATGAACCACTATGCAGAGAGGAATGAACTCCCCCAGGAGAAGGAAAATCATCCAACTTTCCTTCCAGTTTGGTTGCAAAATTTCATTAAGGGTTATATTGCTGACCAGGGCAGGCCAGCACTTTATATAATTAACCATGGCCCACACTGTTCAATATCTACCCCAAGTAATGTCATTAATGATACTTTGAAACATTAACTACACAAATCCAGTCTAGCATCTACAGAATGTTATTTCTCTGGGGTAGCATACCCGATTGGTTTAAAAACCCAAACTCTTGGATGGATTCGTATTGAATGTACAAGAAGGATGATTTTTTCCAGTTTCCTAAAGACACTGACAGTCCTACCTTCCAACAGAAATAATATTCTAGTCATTTATACTAAAATCCAATTCTGTGATCATATGATCACATGAAACCTAGATGCTACATTGATGCATGTCCTAAAAATACCTAAATTAGATAGCATTCTCACAGGATGTCCCACCTCACTCAGGGCTGTAATTTAAGAAAATCCAATCAGTTTTTTAATGTTACTGAAAACAGTCAAACAATCCACAATGCACAGATAGAGTCACATATGCTACATATCAGCATATGCTCAATGTGCCCAACCATTTGATGGTGTCATGATCAGCCAGGTGGAGAGCCAGTAGCCTGCCATCAAAATAAATCAGTGGGCACTCATCAAGAATATGCAACACAGTCTGATGCAGACCGCAGCTTACAGGTATACATGCTTACAAGTAACTTTGTTTTATAGTAAGGATAAGAAAATGCCTAGTTTACTAGAGAAATTCATGGCCCAAATATATTTCAAGTAGATAGATTTTTATAAATCTAACTTGGAAATTCATCTCTTTCCTAAATTAATACAGAAGGAGATGCAAGCAGACATTTTTGGGGTCTTGTGTTCCATTAAGGTTCATCAATAATTGAGAAAGAATCCACAAGCATCAAGGAAGACGTGCCAGGCATGGAAAGGACATAACAAATTTCATTTTGGAGCAGCAGCAAGACATGCTCCAGACTGTGTGGTGCCCCAGCTCCTGAAGCCATAGAATCACAGATGTACAGCTGGAAGGGACCTTGAGAAATCATTAAGTACAGCTCTCTGGGCTGAGACAGGACCAAATAAACCTAGACCATCCCTAACAGGCATTTGTCCAAACTGATCTTAAAAACCTCCAAGTATGGGGTTCCACAACCTCCCTTGGAACCTATTCCAGAGCTTAACTACCCTTAGAGTTAGAACATTTTTCTGAATATCTAACATAAATATCATATACTGTATGGACAGGATGATTCCTGAACACACCCCATGCCCCTCAGCCACAACTACTCTACTTGCATCCCTGGCAATAGTAAAGCCACAAAGTGGCCCTATTATTATCCTGTTCAAACCCAGATCTCTCATAGAATCATAGAAGATTAGGGTTGGAAGAGACCTCAGGAGATCATCTACTCCAACCCCTGCTCAAAGCAGGACCAACTCCAACTAAATCATCCCATCAGGGCTTTGTCAAGACACACCTTAAAAACCTCTAAGGATGAAGATTCCACCACATCCCTAGGTAACCCATTCCAGTGCTTCACCACCCTCCTAGTGAAAAAGTTTTTCTAATATCCAACCTAGACCTCCCTCACTGCAACTTGAGACCATTGCTCCTAGTTCTGTCATCTACTACCATCGAGAGCAGCCTAGCTCCATCCTTCCCGTAATCCCCTTTCAGGTAGTTAAAGGCTGCTATCAAATCCCCCCCTCATTCTTCTCTTCTGCACACTAAATAGGCCAGCTCTCTCAGCCTCTCCTCATAAGTCATGTGTTCCAGCCCCCAATCATTTTTGTTGCCCTCCGCTAGACTCTTTCCAATTTGTCCACATCCTTTCTGTAGTGGGGGGCCCAAAACTGGACACAATTCTCCAAATGACACCTCCCCAGTGCTGAATAGAGGGGAATAATCACTTCCCTTGATCTGGTGGCAATGCTCCTACTAATGCAGCCCAATATGTCATTAGCCTTTTGGCAATAAGGGCACACTGGGGACTCATATACAACTTCTTGTCCATTGTAACACCCAGGTCCTTTTATGCCCAACTGCTGCCTAGCCAATCAGTCCCCAGTCTGTAGCAGTGCATGGGATTCTTCCGTACTAAGTGCAGGATTCTGCACTTGTCTTTGTTGAACCTCATCAGATTTCTTTTGGCCCAATCCTCCAATTTGTCTAGGTCACTCTGTATCCTATCCCTACCCTCCAGCATATCTATCATTCCCTCCCCCCCGAGCTTTGTGTCATCTGCAAACTTGCTGAGAGTGCAATCCACCCCATCCTCCAGATCATTAGTGAGCTCTCTCATACTCAAAGCGACAATAAATGGAAAAACTAGAGGCCTGCCAGGGCACTGAAGGATGCTCTAATATCTGTATATCCATGGGAAGAGCATTTTACTATATGTTAAGTCATACTTAAATCTTCATGTTGCTTGGTAGTGGTATCATTAGAACACCACCACTAGCCTCAGTCAGCATTGAATATGCTTTGCTTTAGAAAATATTTAATTACGAATACATACTGCAGAAGATATTACTTGGTTAACAGATACAGGTACTTCTTTATCTGTATCATTACAATGGGGTTGGAGGAGAATTAGTTGGACACACATGCCATAAAGTAGACCTCAGAGACATCGTATACTAATAGAATCCCAAGCTGGTGAAAAACAGTAGTTCTTGTTATGAGCTCTATTTAAAGAGCTACACAGACAAAGCTATTTGCAGCATATAACAAGTTTTAATGGTCTTACAAAATTCAGGAAGTAAGCTGCATATTCTTGAGCTACATCTATTGGCACTTCATCTACTAACTAGCCATTTATACATAAACAGAAATCTTATTTCTAGAGCACTCCTGTAACAGCTCAATGGAGTGATGCTGATTTTCACCACATGATGATGTGACCCAGGATGTCCATGGTTACTTTTAACAGTGGTTGAGAATAATACAACATTTTCATTGCTTTTAGCATTTTAAAAGTTTTATGCAATCAAAGAGGTCTTGAGCATTTTAAAGATCAGCATATTTTCACATCACTGCACAGGGCAAAAACAAATTCAATTAATGTAAACATTCCAAATAAAAATTATGCCAATCATTATATGTTAATTCAGAGGCCTGTTCTCTCACTTGGAAAATGTACACATCCTCATTCTCTTTAGCACATCTAATTGATCAATATATGAAAAACACCTCTACATTACACATCCATCTTTATTATGAATACCATTAATTCCATTCACTTTGGATCCATTGGTGCGATGCAGTTCAAATAAGTTTTAAAATATATTTCAGCTGCTCTTTTGAGTCTACACGCTTCCTTCCACTGCGCAAGGAATAAAAAATGCTTTGAAGCCACATGGCGATGGTTTTGGGGACGGGCTCACAGAGAGGACAGGAAGCACTATAGTAGCAGCCCCTCCCCACACACACACAACCTGTGCTATGACAGTGAAGTATACATAAGCCATCTGAGTTGAAGGCACACAGCTAAGAGCGTGGTTAAATAGGAGTTGGAGAATAGCCATTCTGCTAGCATGTTTCTCTTTCGGACAACATAAAAAGAGTTAAGAACATTAGCCTTTGAGACACCATGCAGGGGGATCGTCTTGTGTGGAGGGAGCAGGAAACCAGCCAACCCAAGCACAAGCCATAACACTTTCAAAAGAATCCAGCTCAAAACATTTCCTCGAGAAAAGCACAGCACATTCTAAACATGGCAATTATAGTGAGCCCTGTAAAACCCATTTAACCCATTTACAATTCAGCATAAGGTAGTGCCAGGATGACCAGGTATTCCTTAGTACCTAGGTATTCAGCCAGCACCACCGATAACTTATCTATTAGTAAATAGTTCAGAAAAGAAACTTGTTATTGGTCCCCCTGTATATTTGAAAATTCCTTAATAACCAGTGAGACAAGATGGGTGAGGTGCTAGTGCAGTCAGAAAAAAGGGGGAAACTGTGAAAATGGTTTTGAATTTTTCCCCTTTTTTCAAAATTTGAAGTCTAAACCTCCAACATACAATGCAATGGGAGGAACAGATCCAAACTACAAAAATAGACTATGACAACCTCCTGTACACACTATCACACTAGCCGATTGTTTCACTACAGTGAAATGACCAACTCTAAGGCAGAGTCTCAGACACAGATACAGTGATCATAAACTAGAGGGAGAGTGGAACATGCAAAGAACAATGCATGCAACCTGAGAAAGAAGCAATGTGCAAACCATGTGCCAGAAAAGAGAGTGTGAAGAGAAGAGATGGTTTCTACTCTACTTTACAAAATTCAAGGGAGTCCAAGAAAGAGAAAAGATTTTTCCATGAAAAAGCCAAGAAGAGAAATTGCATAACCCTGGAAGAAAGGAGAAAGATAGCAGGACAGCAAACTGATGCATACTAGCTTTCCAATGAACTGGGAACAGACAGTAATGACAAATGACCCAGGAGATACAACTCCAGATTATGAAGCCACAGCCTAGAGAGGTGCTCAATGTATCTAGCTCAGAGCATCCAAAGTCTCATAATTTCTGTATGATTTTAAACTTTGACAACACTTACAGAACTTGTCATGCCAATAAATAAATAAATATACCTAGCTCTTATTTTCAATGTAGATCAAAGTAGATCTCCAAGTACTTTACAAAAGAGACCAAGTATTATTATCGCCATTTTACAGATGGGGAAACTGAGGCAGAGACCGGTGAAATGACTTGCCCAAGGTCACCATGCAGGCTAGTGGCACAGCCAGGAATAGAACTCAGGTCTCCTGAATCCTAGTACACTAGGTCACACTGTCTCTACCAAGTATTATTCATTTGAAACAAAGATTTGCCTGCATTTTGGTTTTGAAAGCATGTATTATTGTGCAGTGCTTAAAATAAGCCTGTGTCCTAACCTTGAATAGATAAGCATGTTGGATTGTCCTGATTTCTACTTGTCAGTTACATCAAAGTGAGTGTTGGCTCCTTTCCTGATCACGCTGCTGCTTTGTGCAGAGAGAAATTCTCTTGGGGTTTTATGCTGCAGATCACAAACATTATTATACCACAAACAAGGAAGAAGGAATGAAACTCAATCATTTATAATTAAATCTGAACATGAACAATTCAAGAAAGCAGCCAAATTTTTATTATGGCATTGGAGTGACATGATAAAAATTAATATCTGCCCAAATTATTTAAATGTAATTTCCTTTATACCAATTACACTACATACAGTTCATTCCAAAAAATGATTTTGGAACTGAGTATATCTGTATTACTTGGCAGCAAAAATATGATCTGCCCCCTACCCATCCCCCACCCTGGAGCTCTGTACCTCACTGGGTGCTACAAAAGAGAGTTTGGCAGGGTTCTATAGGGATAACCGGAGGAGGAGAAGATGAGTAGAGAGAGAAAGGGGCATGGCCATTGGATCCATGATTATACATATCTACCAGCCAAAGCCCCTTATATACTCAGGGGGAAGGTGCATTTACTGTGGGCCTTGAGGCTAGCATAACAGCCTCAAAGCAACTTTTCACAAACCTGAGGAAGTGCTCTGAGTAGCTCGAAAGCTTGTCACTGTCACCAACAGAAGTGACAGAAGTGCAAGGTATCACCTCACCCCCCATGTCTCCATATTAATGTGCAGCCATTCTTACAGCCATTCTGTAAGGCTTGATAGTTGCCTAGCCCTATATAAATGCTGGCTGTTATTAGTAATGACAATTGTAGGCTCAGGGATGTTTAAATGAAAAATCCAAATTTTGAAGGGGCCTTTTGGATTCTCTTTACCACCCCTTTGGATTCTACTAGTTTGTCTGTGCTATAGCCTGGTGGGGAAGCCGTGACTCCAGAAAGTCTTCAGACCAGAACCAATCAGCAAGCTGCCCCTTGTTTTTCTATACAGATGTAACAACGAAGGACAGGCAGCAAAATCCTGTCAAAAGTTCACACATCTCAAGAGCTAAAGTTCATTGACAGAAGGAAAAAAGATAAGAAATAGGCATTAAATAAAACAACAAAAGTTATTGGGAGGGGGGATACAGCAAATTTTAAAGCATTCTGAAAATGTACTGTAAATTTGAGCTATTACACCTCTCTGCAAAGACCTTTCAGTACCGTGAGAAATAACATCTGAGTGTTAAGAGTCCATTCTCAACCTCAACCAAGCTCTTTAGCACAGTTCTTGTATGTCTTAATTATTGATGCAGCATGGATACATGTCATCATGATACGTCAAGAAATGTTAAAAGGCTACTGGATTGTTGAGCTCTAGGGAAAGCTTTTCTACTTTTGTGTGGTGCTTATGTGTCTGAGATGTCTAAATCTACCATCAGTGTTTCAGCATATTTTGAATCGAAAAAGAATGGAAACTAGTGTGTATAATTCATTAAGTAGATGAATCATCAAGTCTAGAGAGTGTAATAGTGCCACTTAAACTGATTGTGGTTTTCATGTCAGTGTGTCATTAATGCTATAGTTTACTATAAACTGGTAGTTTTAGAGTTCTGGTAAATTTGGACTACAAAACAACACGTGTGACTCAGATGATCCAAATAAATGCCATATGTTTGGAGTACAGGTAAATTCTACTGCTACCACAATCGTGTTTCAGAAGGTATCAACTTGGAAATCTCACACCTGACATTGGAATCTGGCCCTTGTTGGGAGCAAGTGTGCCCAAAGCATTCACAGCAACAGAACATTGCAATGTGGTGTAGCAGATCAAGACAGATGGAGATTTTTCAAACCTATCTAGGGGACTGAATGCCCAAAGATCTCAGCCAAATGTCATCTTAGGGCTATTGAAGTTCAAAAGTGAGGAAAGTCTGTAAGCTGTAATTTGCCACGTGAAGTCTACTTTTGCTAGTTACTGCATAGCTGAAAAGGCCATACGGCATAGGATCCATCAGCAAGCCAGTCAGCAACAACACAACATATCTGAGAAAAAGCATGAGAAGAGGACCACTTAATTCTCATCCTCTCTCTGCAATTCTGGCAGAAGAAAACACTCAAAGGAACAGATTTATAGACCACAGCTCAGATGCTAATGTAAATTTGAGTGAGATTACTATTGATTGTAAAGGCATAGATGCTAGAAAAGGCATCTCCATTCGTCCTCTTTAAAAACGCTTTTTCCCCCCAGATGCTCATAAAACATTAGAGTTTCATTTTTAAAAGAAATCCCTAATTCATCTTCACCTTTGGGATTTTCCAGAGAGTCCCATTTTCTATTTATCTGTCTAGAGGCAACGTGAAGGGGTGTGGAGACCCCACATGGCAGCAGACACTAACGTGTCTTAGTGAAGACAGCAATCACTCCCCCAGCTGTGGCTGAATGGCTGGTTAGCCAAGCTGCACTGCAAATGGATCAGGGTAGCTGCTGAAGATAATGGGAGCCACCAAAGTGCAGTTCTATAGCTGGAGAAAGCCGCCCAGAGACAGCAACTTCTAGGCAGAAGGATGCCGTGCCAAAGATGACTGCAAAGGCTGTATGTGGGAAGCAGCCCAGGGAGGTAGTAGGTGATATAACAAACAGTCCTTGACTGCAGACACAGGGTCCCTGGGCTGGGACCCAGAGGAGACAGTGGACCTGGGTACGCCTACGGCCCCCCCAAAGGGAAGAGCGCAGGAGCTGCCACAGCTCTAGCTTTACCAAGACTATTAGACCTTATTTCTGCTCCTGTGTTAACTTCCTTCACTCCTCTCTGATGAAGAAGAGAGACATGGATATCTGGCTTTAGGACTCGATATCTAGTTGGCAGCCGGTAAGAAGCGGCGTACCCCAGAGGTGGGTGCTGGGGCCGGTTTTGTTCAAAATCTGCATTAATGATCAGGTGGATTGCACCCTCAGCAAGTTTGCAGATGATTCTAAGATGTGGGGAGTGGTAGATATGCTGCAGGGCAGGGATAGGATACAGAGTGACTTATACAAATTGGAGGATTGAGCCAAAAGAAATCTGATGAGGTTCAACAAGCACAAGTTCAGAGTCCTGCACTTAGTACAGAAGAATCCCATGCACTGCTACAGACTGGGAACCAATGAGCTAGGCAGCAGTTGGGCAGAAAAGGAGCTGGGAGTTACAATGGACAAGAAGTTGGATATGAGTCAACAGTGTGCCCTTATTGCCAAGAAGGCTAGTGGCATATTGGGCTGCATTAGTAGGAGTATTGCTAGCAGATTGAGGGAAGTGATTATTCCCCTCTATTCGGCACTGATGAGGTCACATTTGGTGTACTGTGTCCAGTTTTGGGCCACCCACTACAGGAAGGATGTGGACAAATTAGAGAGAGTCCAGTGGAGGGCAACAAAAATGATTAGGGGGCTGGAGCACAAGACTTAGGAGGAGAGGCTGAGGGAACAAGGCTTGTTTAGCCTGCAGAAGAGAAGAATGAGGGGGGATTTGAAAGCAGCCTTTAACTACTTGAAAGGGGGTTCCAGGGAGGATGGAGCTAGGCTGTTCTCAGTGGTAGTTGATGACAGAACAAGGAGCAATGGTCTCAAGTTGCAGTGAGGAAGATCTAGGTTGGATGTTAGGAAAATCTTTTTCATTAGGAGGGTGGCGAAGCACTGGAATGGGTTACCTAGGGAGGTAGTGGAGTCTCCATCTTTCAAGGTTTTTAAGGTGCGGCTTGACAAAGCCCTGACTGGAATGATTTAATTGGGATTGGCCCTGATTTGAGCAGGGGGTTGGACTAGATGACCTCCTGAGGTGCCTTCCAACCCTAATCTGTTGTGATTCTATGACTAACAGTTAGAGGCCCATCACAGAGCCCTCAGGACCTTGTGGTGAGACACTTACTACCCTAAAAGAGCAAGAGATGCAAATGATCCAGCCGGAGCTGCAAAAGGCCAAACACCACTGGGGCACATTTTCTAATTTATAAATGCTTGATTTACAAACTTTGAAGTTTTTTAATTCCACTGGTTCCTAGTCCCAGTCTCCCCGCACAGCTGCTTATCAGATCTCTGGTTCCCAGTCCCTTCCCTGGCTCCCAGTCTCATGGTCTCCCTCCCAACCCCTGTTCCCAGTGTCTTTGCCCAACCAGTCCCCATCTCTTCTGATTACCCGCCCCCAACTTCCAATTCAAGTCTTTTTGGCAAGAAACAAAAAACGTTACTAAGAGCTTGTCTACTATGGGAAGTTAATACACAGTGAGCTAGGGTGTGAATTTAAAGTGCACAACCTACTCCACACTAACTCCCAGTGTGGACACTTACTGTGCACTAACAGCACGCTCAGGTGATTTAGCTTAATACACTTCCAAAGAGCTTTAAGCAGTGCACAACAGTAAGAGCATCTACAAGGGGCGTTACTGTAGAGTAGCAAGTGCACACCAGCTACTGCATTCCTTTTCCCTGTGTAGACAATCTCTTTGCAGAGCAGGTCATAGCACTTTGGGGTGGACCAGCAAACAACCTCACCACCACAAGGCACAACCTGTCTGTCATCATCTCCTCACAGGAACAGCATAAGGAATTTGTGGAGAGTTAGGCCTTATCTACACTAGCACTTATTCCAGAAAAACTTTCGTTGCTTGGGGTGTGAAAAAAAAAATCCCGAGTGACATAAGTTTTGCCAGCATAAGTGCTTGTGTGGATAGCACTATGTCAGCAGTAGATGCTCTCCCATCGACATAGCTGCCGCTCATTTAGGTGGTTTTATTATGTTGGCGGGAGAGCTTTCCCACTGACATAATCCAGCTACACAAACGCTCTTACAGCAGCACAGCTGTACTGATACAGATGTGCCATTGTAAGTTTTAAGTGTAGACTAGCCCTAAGTGAGATGAATCTTTGGATATTCCCCAAACTTTACTGACTCCTTTTGCATAAAGTGTGTGTGTGCTAGAAGACTCCTCTCAATGCTCCTGCTGCTACAGAAGTAGAACTCAGCTATTTGTTCCTTTCAAACTTTGCAGTTGGTTTACATTGGTTTAGTTCCAAGGCTAGCTTTTGCAAGAAAAAGAAGTAGAAAAATACTTTTCCCCCCCTTTCAATGAAAGGTGAGATCTTTTTATTCCTAGGGTCAAAGGACTGCTGTGTTAACAAGGTGCTCACGAGTTCCTTGTTTTCCAACTCATCAGTGGACTAAGAAAAATATACTAAACTTACTTCCTATGCTCTGCTAAGTTCTGTCAGGCACATGGCATATGCGAAGGCCAGTTGCTTATGCCAGTTCACTGGCATAACATTAGTTTCACACAATTCATTTCTGGTGGCTTGTGGTGGGAAAGGAATGTTTCACATTGTAATCAATAACTGCTGTGTACTAGAACTATTATGAGACTAAAAAATGTAATGTCACTGTGATTGGAATTAAGGTGTCCCAAAGAGGAAAAAACAGATATGTGTTTTTAGGATACTCAGATTGCTCTCAACTGATAACTCATTCCATCAATGGAGAATACACCCTAACCACAGAGCTCTAACAACTCAAGATGGCCAGAACTGGCCAGCACAACTGAATGGCCACATTCCCTAATCCTTTTAGTGTATTGTCTGTGGGGTGTATATCTCAATGCCCTCCATTAAATGGAATGTCAGATCTGTGCCAAAGAGAGGAATTAGGTTGACTTCCAGTAGGTGTCCCACAGACAATATAAGTGCTAATGCTCATGCAGCTAAGTGACAGCTCCTTTAATGGTAGGTGACTTTGTTTTTGGAGTTGAAGGTCATGAGTTCTATTGCTGATGCTGCATGTGTTTGGTTTAACAGAGGACAGCAATGACCAGTGCTTAAACTAGCCTGAAACAGAAGGGAGTTCTCACATCAGGAGGAAGGAAATCTGAGGTGGAGTGCTGCTTACCCAAGCCAGGCAGAGGTGGGGAAGTGACCCTTTATATTTAGCACAAGAGAAGGAGCTGTGGTCCTCCTTACTTTAACCCTTGTGTGTGAAAAATTCATGAAAGAACTCCAAATAGAAGAAGGAATGGGCAATCATTTCTCAATTTCTTACTGGAAAATGCCACCACATGAAAGTGGAACATTCTGGAATGGTCTCATCACATCAACAGATTAACATTGCTTGAAGCAGTAATTTAATCTCCACAAGTACTGTGCTGGGGGAGATCTCAGTTATCCCCAACCATCATGGCATCATCCACTGGTTCAGTGACAGACAAAATAAGCCAAAGTCCCAGCCTATTCACAGGCCTCTGCATATTCCCATATATGGACATTTGAAACTGTTGACTAGTTTAGGGCTTGCCTACTTGGGGAATGCACAGAGAATGTAGTGCAATTTAGCTAGGGTATGAATTTAAAGGGCAATAGCTATTCCTCACTAACTTGCTTTGTGGACTCTTCTATTCAACATTAATAGTGCCTTTGGGTAGTTTAGTGTAATCTATTTCCAAAGGCAGACCATCCACATAGGGAATTTGCATGCAACAGCTGTTCCACACAAGTTATTCTGGTCTCTTTCCCCGCGTAGACAAGCTTTTAGACCTATATTAATCAATAGGCAACATCCAACTAATTGGACCACACTAGGCAAAACTGTGGGATTTTGCTTCCAAATGAGATTCAATCAGTTTAGAAAAGATGTTAACAAGCTACTAAATAGTCGCACAACAGCATTATAATTCTTTGTACAAAATTAAGCTGCCTCATCTAAGTTCAGTTCAGTTGTACCATCCCTGAAGTTCATATCAGATCTTACAAGCACCCTCCGTTTTCACATTTTTATAGTAATGAATCTTACAAATGCAGGTCACATTCACCTTGAGGAAAGATAGTACCAAATGCCTCGTCTGTGTTGCAGATAAGAGGAGATAGAAAGAAATTTTTATTTCCTGCCAATATATTCTTCACCAGGCCCTTTGAACTCACCTTGTGTTGAATACTGATAACACCTGCCTTTCCATTATGTAATTACACCCACGTTATCCCAGGTGACTAGCCATTACAATTACAGACTATTGTGCAAGACCAGCCTAAATAAACAGATTATTAGAAAGATTATGGAAGACAAATATATACATATTTTGTAATAAAGAACCACGTCATCTATAAGAAGCTGATGGAGGAAAACCTGAAAAGGTGCTGGCTCTTGTTTTTAGGAAACAGGCAAGTGTCTCAGAAAGGAGTCAAAACTTTGGGAAAATATCATTTTGTATTGAAATACTTTACTTTCTGTCCTTCTGCATTCCTCCTTTTAGAATATTTTAAAGGTAACCTCTCCCATTATTTTCGCCATCCATTTCTCTCTCTCTGTCATATACACACACACACTTTTTTCTTTCTCCTGTTTCCACCATATTAAACTATCACATAAATAAAGAAATGGTGGTGGTTGAGAAGATTTTTCCACTTCAAGATCTAGTTTTCAGGCTATTGTAACTTTCAGTTCAAAAGTTCCTCTATGACATAAAATTTGCAAGGACTCTTCACATCTCAGTAGTGAAAATATATTGTAAAAAAATGAACCCAATTCCAGTTTTGATACATTGGAGCCATGAATACAGTTTTCCATCATCAGATTAAGAATTTATGTAGGTATTATTATTTGTACCAGATTTCTCAGGAATTACTTTCTTCAGCTGGAGATTTAGGATGGTGTTAGTCCTCAATGAGGACTCATTTGAGATATTTTGCTAGGAAAGTTGATTACAGTTTTATAGTTATAACTGTTACAGTAAATAGGCTAGATTGTGCTATCCCTACTCACAGTAACTTGCACTATTCATGGAGTAGTAGTGTAAATAAGTAGTAATGTAAGTATCACAATCTGGCTGGTTAAAGTTTATTTTCATTTAGCTGTTTGAACTTTACTGAGCATGTCAGCAAACTTTTAAAGATGTCCTGACATGGATGCCATCCCTAACTAATTTGCACGCACATTTACCATCATCGCACACATGAAAAAATAATTTTGTCATTTACACCAACTTGAAAGTGATTTGGATTGGCCAATTTGTGCATGCAACTGTGCTCCCAATGCCGTTCAACATTGTAGTGGAAGGCTAAGGCTGTACTTGAAAATCTGCATAAATCACCCAAATGACTCTTAGCCAGCAAAGAAGAGCAGAAAGAGACAAAAATTAAAATGTGCATGAGAAAGGAGGGAACCAAAGTTTATGGGAAAGCGAACACATTGGAGAGGAGCAGTGACATCAGCAAATGCCATACAAAGAACAGAAATGTGAAAGGGAATATGTAGCTCAAGCAAGCTATTCCTTGCTGAGCTCTGCACTGGAACCGTCAGTTAAGCAGAGGTAGTGGGGTCACGTGGCTCTGAAAATCATTGGTCCTTAAATAGGTGACAGGTGCCTTAGTAATATAGATTAAAATCAGAGACTGGGACAAGGAGATTCATAGAAGAGCACAACTGCAGAAAGCCCACAAAGCAACATCAGGAGACAAGACTGAGGGGGGCAGATTCTCTATCTTCTCTATCTCCTAATTACCAGGTGCGTATAGTGCCTCTCTCCCCATCAATGCTAGATAGGGAGGTTACTCATGTCAGAAAGGCTGCGGGAACTTTTGTGAGCAGCATTAATCTTTTTTACTTTTACTGGAGAAAAGGAAAATAAATATTTGATTTAAAAATACATTTTTTTAAAAATCAACACCCACTAAATAGAAGGTATGAAGCAACATAAAAAGGCACAAGACCTTGTTTCATTGACTAATATGAGGTATGTGACAAACAAAACTTTTCCAATGCAGAAACATTACATTTCCAGGACAAAAACAACACTAAATGCATTTTAGTTTAATGAAGTGCCTTGATAATAATACACATTCTACCAAATAAAATGTAAATTGATCCAAAGCTTCTTGAGACCTTGAAGTACAAAGCCATAAATTCCAGAAAGTGATTTCACTCTTCAAGAAACTATTTTCCTAACAACTAACTATAATCTTTACTTTTACCTTGAGTAAGTAAATACCCCCTCTGTGGAGATGAATAGTATAATCTACAGAAAGCAAGTATTCTGAAACAAATATGTTAGGGAAATTTACAAATATGTGTGAATACACAAGAGGTGCAAATGGCCTTCTGTTTGCATATCACTTACCTTTCAGTGCTAACTCAATCTGCTATCAGCATAAATTAGAACAAATTCTTCCTGTTAATTCACAGCTCACCATTCAGATAAGTCAGCTTGGGGACCAATAATGACTTTCCTTATAGCTATAGCCATTACAAAGAGAAAAGACATTCAGTAATGTGATCATGCCCAGTAAACTGGAATTCAAAAGTGCTCAGTGCGTGCTTTGTGGGCACAGGCCTGCATGGGGGATGGAAGAGAACTGTACTGCCTCACCAGAGGCACTTTGCCTCACAGAGGTAGATGTCTTCCAGAGTTCCCTCATGCTCAGAGAAGTGTACCAACTGCCACACCCTTTCCTTGGTGCTGGTAGCATACTCTCCTCCTTGTGTGACCAGCCAACTCCAGTGACCAGTGCACAGATTTGCAGATCCATGGTTCTGTCCACTCTTTGTCCCTTCCTTTGAGGTGTTGCATGCCCCCATGGCTGGGGGGGGGAGAAGAGGGGGTAATTAGAAAGTCATTCCTGTGAGAGGTCAGAGCTAGGCTTGGGGAAAGGGGAGTAGATTGAGACAAGGATCAAGGGGGGTGGGGAAGACTGAAACTGGGAGCTGATTGGGGTGGAATACTGGAACTGCTGTGCAAAGAGTCTGGGAGCCTGGGTAGGAAACTGGAATGAGGGGTCAGGGAAAGACTGAGACTGGGAGTCAGCAGGGTGGAAGGGGAAGACAAATCAAATGAAGAGCTGGGTGGAAGGCAAGGGAAATTGGGACTGACTGGGCAAAGAGACTGGGACACAGGAAAACTGGGATGGGCACGGGGCAGAAAGAGAGACTCAAATCAGATGAGGAGGTGGCAGGAGATGGGACTGGGAGGAACAGCTAGGAGCCATGGTGAGGAGGGAAATTAGGGGTATGTCTACACTGACGGTGACAAAGTCACCACCATCAGATCGATCTTTCTGGATCGATTGAGCAGTCAGCGAAAACCCGCTCAATTGTTCAGGAAGTTGACCTAGTAAAACCACCTACTCAAGTGGCGCAGTGCAGTGAAGACACCGCGCAGAATGGAAGTACAGCAGTCGATGGGAGTTATGCAAGTTTCTCTGTGTAGCTTGCGTAACTCTCGTCGACTGCCGCTGAATTTCCAGGTAAATGTAGACCAGGCCTGGGACTCAGATAAGGAGCCCAGTGAGAGAGGCTGGGACTGGCTGGGGAAAGAGACTGGGACAGGGATAAGTAGCCTGAGGTAGGTTGGGAGAGAGACAAAACTAGCACAGGGACAGGCTGGAGGGAACACATGAAGAAGCAGACAGAGTTGGAGGGTGCAGGGGTCAGAGGCTAAAGAACACTCCTCTCCAGAACTGGAATTGCACTCAAGATTGCCAAGTCTTAACATTCCTCTGCTGTCAGCAAACAGTTGTGAAAATGCTGGCAAAGTGTACATCATATATCCTCTATTGGCTAGTCCACACAGAGACTGACATCCTACCACTATCAGTTCCCCATTAGCTCAAATAGCAGCGGTCTGTGCTGTCTACCAAAAGATCCCTGCTTTGCTGATGATCCATGTGGGTGTCATCAACCTGATTCCACATAATGGAATTTCTGTTTTTTCAATTTGCTTTTTTTAAACCTGAACAGAAATTGCACAGAAAATAACTATGTTAAAAGATCATTCTTAAGATTGCAAAGTCAAACACTCATAAGGATGTGGACAAGTTGGAGAGAGTACAGCAGAGGGCAACAAAAATGATTAGGGGGCTGGAGCACAGGACTTATGAGGAGAGGCTGAGGGAACTGGGCTTGTTTAGTCTGCAAAAGAGAAGAATGAGGGGGGATTTGATAGCAGCCTTTAACTACCTGAAAGGGGGTTCCAGGGAGGATGGGGCTAGGCTGTTCTCGGTGGTGGCAGATGACAGAACAAGGAGCAACAGTCTCAAGTTGCAGGGGGGGAGGTCTAGGTTGGACATTAGGAAAAAGTTTTTCACTAGGAGGGTGGTGAAGCACTGGAATGGGTTACCTAGAGAGGTGGTGGAATCTCCATCTTTAGACGTTTATAAGCTGAGGCTTGACAAAGCCCTGGCTGGGATGATATAGCTGAGGTTAGTCCTGCTTTGGTTGGACTAGATGACCTCCTGAGGTCCCTTCCAACTCTAATATTCTATGATTCTAAGTTAGGAAATGCCAGAATTAATGTTGCCTGTACAGTTTTAATTCTGCCCCCTTCTGTGTATGCATTATGATATAGTACTTAATTACATGATCACATACTATTTTTTCCAAAGGACCCCTGCCTCTGTCAGTGCACAAGTGGACCTGCCCTAAGGATGAATCAGGGTTGTGTAATGGAGGTTGTTGTCTATAGGACCGTTGCCTCATTTGCTACAGAAATTGGAAGGTTTGTAGTGAATGAAGTTGGGTATTTCAGGAAGAAAAAGGATGATCTTGCAATCAAGGCAGTTGAATGCTGCCCTGGTAAATTAGATTCTATCCATGCCTCTGTCACAGAGTTCCTACGTGATACTGATCACTTAAACCAAACTATTCACAGATGGCACTAGTTTTGTGTGCCTCATTCTTGTACAGGAAGGCTTAGTTCTGGCATTTCCTAACTTTCAATTTTGCAACCATTACATTCTTTTAATGTAGTTTTTTTGTATGTTATGCCCACATTTGTATTATGTCTGTGTATTATATATAAAAATAATGTTTATTTAAATAATAAATGTATATCTATTGCCCTAAAGCATATGAAAGGGCCATTACTGTGTAATCAGTGATCTGTGTCAAATAATTAACATTTAAACAGAGAACCAAATCTATTTTAAGGCCCATATTGAGGCACATATTAAGTCAAGAAACTATGTAGCCAAGACAGTTAGCAAGCTAATTCCTGACACTCTCAAGGTACTATACTTATGGTGGCAGGTAAAGAACAGACACTGCACATCCAACTAGCACAGGTATAAATAGCACAGTGTAGACAGCAAGGCACAGCTTAGGAAAGAAGAATAGAATAGAGTTCCCTACATGCCTGAACCCTGGGGTATATACCATACATGGTTTTCTACTCCCACATCGCAGTGTAATGTCCCACCAAGTACAGCTACGCACTACAGTGACAAGTGTGACGCAGCCAGCATGTGTAGTTCTTGTATATGCTAAATGCCACAGTACGTGTAAACGTGTTCACTATTATGGTGGAGTTGCATCATGTAAAGAAAGGGTGATCACTGGAACTCACAATGGAACCACTAGGTAGACAGATGAATTAGTTCCACAGTAAATACTTCCTTGACTACCGCAACATATCTGCTCCATAGCTCAACTAAAAGAGAACTCTTTGTGCCTTCTCTTGGAGCCTCTTCATGGGAAGTCACATTTAATATTAAAGTGCTGTATGCAGTATACTGAATGCACAAGGCCAACTTAGAACAAAATTAAACTGAACTTGAAGAGTTTTACCATTCACTTACTAAAACATTTTTAGAAAGCCTTTCAGATCTGCACAAGCACAAGAAACCTAATGCTCAAGCAGCTCTGCTTCAAATATTGTAACAACTCCAGATGGTTTAAATATAATGTATGAAAGGAAGTAGGCCTTTAAACCTAGAGATGGGGCCAGATCAAAACCCCTGATACAAACAAACACCAAACTTTGGGGTGGTTTGAAATTTGGAACCAAATTTTGCAATGCAGACTCATCAATTTTTCTAAAACAAAAGGAAAAGGGAGGGCTGAGGTGAAGGATTATGCTTTTAAAAAAAAAATGCTGAAAGAGAAAGTCTAAAAAAAATGTTGTTTTCTTTGTTACACAAAAAAAGAGTGGTAAGAACCTACTCATTTTCTACCTTAGAAATAACAGGAATGCCAACACTATACTTCAGATTTTGCTTGTAGTTTTATTTGAAGGATCCGGTGCCATGGCCTGGAAGTTCTCTTAGCCATTACTGGAGGACCAGGAGATGCTGGATCTAAGAAAGATTTTTTAATCTTTAATTTTCTAATCTGTTTAATCAAAATTTAAGTTAAATATTTACAAAAATATATAAATAAATAAGTTTTTAAGGAATCTGAGTAAAATTATTTCCCATCTCAATTAATCAGATTTCACCTCTTTGGTACCTACAATGTCAAACTTCCCAGTTGTCTAGCCATCCATGAAAGCTCCATGGAAACACAGTAGACAAGACCTGAATTTCTAATGTAAAAAACAAACCTGTTCTGAAAATGTTTATCAGGTCACCTTCATACATAATAAAGAAGCAAAAAAGGGCACATATTTATTTTTTCCTCTGTAGATAACCTTTAAAATAGAGTGCTTGAGAGCATTTAGAGTATTAATGGATAGTTCTGAGGTAAACCAGTAGAGAGGTTAGCTTTAATAAGCTAAACAATTAACCTTGGAGAACCTTATGCCACCTAGCTCAGATAAATTAATGTTTTTGATTGCCTCTAATGAAAATGGATATACAATGTCATGCTTTTGACATAAGTTCGCCCCAAGGTCAAAAATCACTAACTTGTTACATTATTATTTATTTTGTCTAAAAGCACGAGTCAAAATATCCAGAAAAGGGGATAAGTATGGAGCCTTTGACTTCTAAAGGAATCTAGTATTAATCCAGCTCAGGTCCATAATTACAGAAAGTTGTTACAATCTGACAGCTCTTTGGAGGTCTCGGATATCAGATGGTGGTCCAGTCCCTCGTAGAGAGGTTGCACATCACTTGGCCACTACCACAACTGGCAACCAATATATTAATTTCAATTAAATTTATATTCCATTAGAAAAAGCGTTCAAAAGCAGCAAAGCAGCAAAAATGAGCCAAATGTGAAAGCATTGTTGTGTAAGAGTCTTGCTCTACAGACAGACAGACTAAGGTGAAAATGTCCATGGGCCTGAGTCTCGTTTTACAGTGGTATGAATTAAAAAGAACTCCACTGATGTCAATGCAATTAAAGTAGCATAAGTAAGGTGACACTAGGGTTCCATGTCTTTTAGGACAGAGTCCTAAAAGTCACAATTTTTGTCATGGACAATCATGATTATGACAAATTTACAGCTTTATTTATGGCCATCTGTAAATCCTCTATCTTTATAGGTTATGTCAATATGTCTTTTGTGCTTTTTGGTGATATATGTCCGCAGGACTACTAGAGAATTTAAGGAAGGAAGAGCTACAGGTGAATCCTTCCATTGGTTGTAATGCTTAGCAGAGACCAAGATTTCCCTGTGACTCTGGTCCATCAGCCCTTGTAAGCACAATCACTGTTTTCCATTGCCTTTTAGATGCGTTGACAGGACATGCATGCCGGGAGATCTTGAATTAAATGCACTGACCCCAGGTGTGCAATATAAAAGCAGCTCTGATTCATTACTAATCAGAATAAACAAACAAAAATCAAACAACCCATAGAAAGTAAAATCAGTTATCCTGCCAGGGTCTAAGCTATTCCCATTTATCCTTTTCTCTGTCAAAGCCTCCACTCACCTAAGCTGTGGAAAGGCTGGCCTTTATACACTGGACATGGCCCAGTATTCCTCATTCTTAAAGGGCACTCACGCCTTCCCTCAGGGAGAGTAGCTAGCAGTATAAAGCAGTATAGAAAAATTAAAAAAAGAAGAGAACCACCCTGGCTAATGTTTTTGAAAGAAAGAAGAAAACAGGATAGATGGGCGAAATTTTCCAACCAAAACTTTTTTCAGCAAAAAATGCACATTTGGAAATACCAAAACATTTCATGAATTCATGTTGATTTCACCTAATTGTTCTTGTCAAAAACAAAAAATCTGAAAAAGTCAAAACGTTTTGTTTCAACATTTTAAAAATGAAATGTTTCATTTTTTTAATTTGAAATTACTTTTCATTTTAAAATGTCCTTCAATTTTTTTTTATTTATTTAAAATGGTAAAAATCACCCTAAATCCAAACAATTATTTTGTTTGGTTTTGAAGAAAACATTTTGTTCCACACATAACAAATTTTTTCTTCGAGTTTTTCAAATTGCCATCAAACCAAAAAAAAAATCAGTTATTTACACAACTCTGGTGATTACTGCAGCTCCAATAGCTAAGGTAGATACTCCTCTCATTTCACTAACTGTGTAACAACAAAAAGCCTGAAGGGAGATAGCAAGATTTACTCAAAATACATTCTTTAATATCTCTCTGAAGTAGTTTCTTCTCTTGAATAATGATAATAGCCTCTTCTAGGTCACCCTGTCAAAATGTTAGTTTGAAATCCCACAGTTGCTATTTGAAGGGCAGCTTTAAAAAAGAAATAAATAAAAGAAGCAGTGGATTCATTTTCAGTGTGTCCCCATCTCCTGATAAAGAGTTGCTAATCACCTAGAACTTCAGTAGATCTGGAAGATTATTTTATTTTAATTCTGTCATTTTTACTTCATGATTACTTTATACGAGCGGACATGTAAAATTTATGACTTACAATGCATGAAAGGTTTGTAACATCAACCCTGTACTTTGATGAAAAAATATATCTGTCTTTCTCCCTTTTTGACCATAGAAACACTTAATTCAGTGTCTACATACTTCATACTAAACCCATAGTAGGCTTGAAGTACTTTTCATTTCATTTCCACCATAGCTGCACCCGCCACTGTTGTAAATTCAGTCTTCGGGAACTACACCAATTAGACCAGCTGAGGCTCTAGCCTTTTGTTTTGAAGTATTTTATAGCAGGTGTCTGAGGTGTGTGCTCTGTAGAGATAGGCCAAACTGAACCCCTAGAATTTCAGGAAGGGCAGGGAGGAAGAGTTGGATTTGAATTCCCCAATTACTAGATATGGGCCTGTGTTATAATAATTGTAACAGGACCTGGATCCAAATCCAAACTTTCCTAAAGTTTTACTGTCCTGATATTATGATCATGTGAAGAATGGGGTGTAAATTGGGACTCTAAGTTAGAAGCAAGAACAGCCAGAAGATTTTCCCAATCATTTATTTGCCTATGGTGGATGGAGTGGAAGGGAGAACTTTAGATTTTACAACAATATCCACATATGCACTAAAAATCCTTTAATCCTACACACCCACCTCCCATCATCAATGGAGTTGGAGAATTTCCAAAGGGTTTGCTCTTTTCTGATCTACCTCATAATTGCTGCCATAATCCTGAAATCATTCTTCATGCACACACTACTGCTATTCCATGGCAAAAGCTTTCAATAAGTGTTACAAGGATCACTGCAAGAATAATGTATATTATTGATTCATTTCATTTAGGTCATCTTCTATTATACACAGAAGCCAGTTTCCTGTACCACCTAGAGCATCGGTAAAATCCAGTTCCATGCCATTTGTGTTATGAACTGGGAATGCAGCATCATTTAAAATAACTACCCCATGAGCGTTTAACTCACAGCTTGACAAAAATTAATTGGCAAACAAGTGCTTAACTGAAATGGCTTGCTCACATTTACAAAATTCTTGCTACCACTTCAGGGCCCTCATACTCCAGTGCACTACAGAAGCAAATACACATCCCACAGTGATGATCTAAAAAGTACTTTTGACATTTCCTTTTTTGGCAAGGAGTTCAATTATTTGGAATTCAAATAAATATACATATTTTAAAATAAAACAACTGGCACTTTCTTGGTTCTCCTCCTAGCTGCAGATTTCCTTCCCCTCTTCTCCTCTCACTTTATGCTGTGCTTAAGTTTTAGCCCCAGCTGAGAAAAAAAATTCATAGCTAAACATATGCAGCTTTTCTTGATGCTTCTTTCAAGCATGACAGACACTCCAGACCAGCTGTAAATAGAGATTAGACCTGAAAGACTTCTAAACAAATAAGAGTGCAAATCCTGATCTGATTTAAACTTTGCAGCTGGCTCCTGTATATGTCTCAAAATTCCAGACATACACACACCTGAACAGTGAAAAAGTTTGGAACTAGATTCAACTTTACATTTTGCATCTTGGACCCATTTCTGTATGAGAAGGCTACTTCAGAGCAGAGCCAGACCAGTAAGCTTGGTGAAGTCAGCAGACTTTCCATCACAGCCAAGCTGAACCTATCAACTCAGCAGAAAGAAGGTACAGTTAAGAAAGATAGATGCATGCCTGAAGGGTTGTCAGAAAGGTAAACCTATTATACATATTTCATGGAAGCATACAAGAGCTTACTCTCAACAGTTTTACCCTGGACAGTTCACTATTGCTCTTTGCTAGACAGGAAAGACTGAAAGCCTCAAAGAACAGCTTCAGGAAATAATTCCATCTACACACAAGATTAAATGATATTTTTAAAAGAAGTATATTTGAATGGTCAAATCATGTAAAAACTTATGGCCTTATTTTCAGAACAGCTAAGCACCCACAAATTCCACTGAACTCAAAGAGAGTGAGAGGTGCTCAGCTCCTTTGAAAATTAGACTATTGGTTACAAGAGATTTAGATTTTCTTGTACCGAGAGAAATTTGAAAAAACTCATCTTCCATGAAATTATGAAACAACTTTAAGTAGAACCAAAAGTTGTCTTTTTTTTATTCCCTGTCTTGGTTTTGCTATGCTTGTATTGTATTAAATACAGGAAGCGGGACTAAACATATTGGTGCTCAGAAATCATGGTGATGAGCACAGTACAAATTCCCCGCGAGGCAGACAGATTGAATTCATTAGTTTGTTATTTTTCACAGGCTTCTAAGTGTTTCAAATGAAATTCTTTCAAAAGAATTTAAGTCCTATTTTCAAAAGCGACTTTGGCACTTTGGAGCCTAAGTTGAACTGAAACTAAATGGGATTATAAACAGTCATGCCTGCCCTGTTCGACTACTGGCTAAGCATGGTGTGGCGGTGCCCTTCCCAGACTCCTTAAGAATTCCACACAATTCCACTTTCTTCTCCAGCAATGTCCTGGTTTATCATCATATACTGTTCCAATCAAAATAAAGTCCTCAGAGTCTAAATTCCATCCTCCCGAGTCCTACCTGACTAGAGTCATCTTCTCCCCTGCAGTGTGCTCTCTGCTCCAACCCTCAACGCTCTTCCTTGGAGCCATTTGCAATTTATGCAGCTGTAGAGCCTCACCCAGCTTCTTCTCTAGCTGGCCCTTTTCCTCAATCAGTCCTTTCATCCTCAAGTTTGAAGGTTCAGCAAACAAACCTTCCCGTTAGTGTTTCTCATGTTCTGCTGGATGAGACAGAATATCTAGTCTTCTTTCCAGAACTTGTCCCAATTGGCTGGAAAAGAGCAGAGCCCTGCCCCACGCACTTTACCAAGACTACTGGTCCCAGGCCCCTAAGCAACCAGGGGCTCGGGTTTTCCCCAAGCCTTAAACTAGTCCCCTGGGACCATCTTCCTCTCTCCCAACACCTAGTTTTGCCTTCCATAGGTCTTCATCCACTTTAAAATGTCCCAGGAGTTAAAGGAACACACCACAGAATAGGTGTTGACTGACCCCTTGTCCTTACAACTCTTAAGAAGGGTGGAGTTGTCCTGAGATCGCAAAGTAGTTATGCAATTTGAACTTGGCCAGTAATTGGCTTTCGTTGCTTGAAAAAAGTTTCTCATGTCATGTTGATCAGCAAAACTCTGGATCTCCATGGCCTTTGCTTGCCACCATTGATTCTTGATGTCATACAGCCTCCTTTGAACTACAGCTTTAAGCCAATAAGTCTCTAGTTTTTGCTGGTTAGAGGGCTCATTTTCCCAAGTGCAAAATGTACTTCTCTTCTGATGAATAAATGCTAGAATTTCCTCATTGTTCTTGACAGCAGTGAGTAGAATATCCGATCAGTTCAGCACATGCCTTGTGAATAATGGTCTTGAATTCATTCCAATATGTTTGGATGTCATTCATGTGGTCAGGTGGGCCAGACAGTCTCTCAATGAGACATTCCTGAAGAGTCTCATGACTAGTGTGATTTTGAAATGCCTTGGTTTTAAATCTCTCCCAAATTCCTTTTGGTTGTTTGCGGTGTTGTGGTGCAAGCCACATGTTCGTGATTGATCTGATTAAATGATGGTCTGTCCAGCAATCATCCGTACCTCTCTCGGCTCAAGCAATATGGACATCAGTACGATCACAGACTCTGATGATGACATAGTCAAGAAGATGCCAGAACATGGGTGTTTCCAAGCAATCTTATATTTGTCCCTCTGTCTAAAGATGGTATCTATGATAAACAAATCATGCTCCACACATTTACTGAGGAGAAGAATGCTGTTAGAATTAACTTTTCCCAGTCCTTTTTCCCCAATGGTGCCTCTTCAGAGTTCAGAATGACATCAACTCTTGCATTGAGTCACCCATGAGGATAAGCTTGTCTTCCTTGGCTGTGGCAGTGAGAACAGCAGAAATGTTCTTTGTTGTCTTTGTCATCGTCAAGTATGAGAGCATATGCTCTGATGACCATGGCATTCTGGTTGTTACTAAGCTTAAGATGCAAAGTCATGAGATGTTTGTTAATACCCACAGGGAATTCTAAAAGCTGGCTAGCAATCTTGTTCTTGATGACAAAACCAACCCCATGAATATGCTTCTCTTCAGATAGCTTTCCTTTCCAAAGGTATAGCCACTTCCACTTTTTTTCAATTGGCCTTCATCCACCCTATGGGTCATATTTAGGTCAGCAATATTGATGTCATATCTTGCAAGTTTCCTAGCTATTATGGTAGTTCTTTTTTCAGGACAGTCACTGTTTGCGGAATCCATGAGAGTGCAAACATTCCAAATGGCAAACTTCATTAGGACAATGTAGCCCTCAAACAACGTTGGAAGGATCATTTTGAGACTCTATTGCAACGGTTCCCAACCTGGGAGGGCGAGACCCCTTTGGGGGAACCAAAGATTCCAGGGGGTCCATGAGGCTTCAGTAATATTGAGGTCATTTAGCCCCTTGAGGTCCGCGCCAGGCGCAGCAGCCTCGAGCTTCATGCCAGCCATCAACTTTTTTTAGAATTTGGGTTAATGAGGAAATTCCATAAAGGAATGCCAATATTGTGACCATTTTTAAGAAAGAAAACAAGTAAATGTGCGGGAATTACCAAAGTATTGCCCTCCTGTCCATTGCCAGGGAGATCCTAGCTCACATCCTTTTGAACTGTCTCCTCCCTCTTGCTGAAGATATCCTTCCAGAGTCCCAATGTGGTTTCAGATCGTCTTGGGGCACCACCAATATGATTTTTGTTGCACTACAGATCCAAGAGAAGTGAACAACAACAAGGGAACACCACCAGCCATTTTTATGGCATTTATTGACCTAACAAAGGCCTTTGATTCTATCAGTTGTGAAGCATTATGGAAGGTGCTGTCTAGGTTTGGTTGTCCTTTGAAGTTCATTCATGTTCTCAGGCTATTTCATAATGGAATGACCACCACTGTCTTCTTCAATGGGTTAGAAACAGACCCATTCACCACCTGTACTGTTGTTAAGCAAGGCTGTGTTATTTCCCCAACACTTTTTTCTATCTATTTTGCTGTAATCTTGATTCTTATTCGTGAATGTGGGATTTGATGGATGGCTTTTTTTCAATCAGCGGCATCTTCATTCTAAAATTAAAGTCACCAGGACTGTTATTATTGACCTTTAGTATGCTGATGACTGTGCTATCCTTGTGCATACTGAAGCTGACTTGCAAATCCACCCTGGAGTTTTTCTCAGGCACCTGTCAGTCTAGATCTCTCCCTCAACATTGGGAAGATTAAGGTGGCCCCAGCTCAAGTTGCCACCCCTCCCACAAATTGTCATCGGCAGTGAACCCCTGGAAAATGTTAAGCATTTCTCTTACCTTAGTAGCCACCTCTCCCAGACAGTCAATCTTGATGTGGCGATTGAACATATGATCTGTTGTGCCAGCATATCCTTTGAAAAGTTGCTCCATTATGTCTTTATTAACCAAGAACTGTGAAAGGAAACTAAGATCCTGGTCTACAATGCAATATTCATACTCACTCTTCTTTATGGATGTGAGACATGGGTGACATATCAAAGCCATCTTAAGCATCTGGAGTGGTACCAACAGTGCTGTTTTAGGAAGATTCTCCATATCAGATGGGAAGACCAGCACACCAATGTCAGCGTTCTCTCTGCAGCTAACATCACCAGTGCTGAGGTGAAGATTATGAAACATCAAATATGCTGGGCTGGTTCTTGTGTGCTGATACTTGTCTTCCAATGCAAGTCCTCTTTTCTCAACTTAATCATGGTAAGAGGACCCGTGAGGGAAAGAAGAAATGTTACAAGGACACCCTGAAAGTGTACAGCATCCCAGCCAGCAATTGTGTTCTCTCCAAGAAATCACCTGTCACGTATGCAAAAAAATCTGTAGAGCACAAATTGGACTCCTCAGCCATCTTAAGTCTCATCAATGACTTTTGCCCTGGCAGACACCATGCTCATATTGAGGAATAGCCGACAATGACTACCCTTAAGGAGACAGCCACCCTGTTACAGGGACTTAGGTTCCTACGTGCTTAAGTCATTCTGAAAATGGGACTTAGGTATGTAAGTCTCTTGGGCACTTGTGAATATGTTATCCTTTGTCTCAATATTTGTACAAAATTCAATAGAATCACAGCTCCATTCCACTTATCCAATTTGGAATAGTAATTTCTAACTAGATTGACACTTGGCTGCAAAATTAGTTCTAACTCCAGGCCTTGATTTGGCAAGACATTCAAATACAATCCTAACTTAAAGTATGTGAGTAGTCCAGTACCTTTTTCTAAAACTCTTCGTACAAAGTAGCTCTGTCTCTCTGCCTAGATATTTATATTGCAGTTAATGTCATGGTATCTTAGCAAAAGTGAACAACAATGGGAAAAGATCCTGGAGTTCCACATCCACCAAGGACCGTGCATTACCAGCTCCTACATCCAAGATGGTCATCACCGGAAGGTCTTTTAGAGGCATCCCAGTTCTGGATACTGTCGACTGCATTTAATCGTCACCCATAATAAACACCTACAGTGTCTGAGAATAGCAATTAATCTTGGTAATTTTGCTTTCTTAAGTACTTTGGTATATTCATCTCTTTGCTTTCTCACTCTTCAGTATATTCTTCTCTCTGATGCTTCTGCATGCTTTCTCATCTATCACCAAAGGTGTACATCTTCATATGAGATCAAATGGAAAACTCTTCACTATTGCACATCTAAGAGAAAAAAGCAAAGTCAAACACATGATAAGAGAACTTCTTTTTGGCAGTGATGCAGTGCTCATCACACACCATGAAGAGGAGCTCCAGCAACTTCACAATAGCTTTGTGCTACCTTGTGATGAATTATAACTAACAATCAGTCTAACAAAGACAATGATTATGACACAAGGTGTGTTGACTGCACCAGAAGTTTTAATAGTTAGCATCATGATAGAAGTTGCATGCAAGTTCTGCTATTTAGGATCAACTATATCAATAATTTATTTCTAAACTATGAGCTTAATTCTTGCATCGGAAAGGCAGACACCACATTTGACCAACTGACTGAGCACATGTGGGATAATAGGAAATAGACATTGAAATACCAAGGTACGAGTGTACCAGATGTGTGCTTTGAGCATGCTGCCGTATGGTGGCGAAACCTGGACCACCTACACCCTTCTCTCATGCCTGCTACAAAATTTCCCACACCCATTGTCTTCACTGTATTCCAAATTTCAAGTGGGAAACAAAGGTTCCTGACACTGAAGTACTTAAGAAAGCAAAATTACCAAGTCCAATCACTATTCTCAAACACAGACATCTCTGTTCGCTTAGTCATCTGCACCAGATGGACAATGAATGCATTCCAAAGGATCTCCTATATGCAGAATTTCAGATGCTCCAAGGCCACTTGGCCAACCCAGGCTAAGGCTCAAGGATGTTTGCAAGAGGGACTTGAAAACTTTTAAGATCAACAACGCCAGCTGGGAAGATGCAGCTTGCAACTGGCCACACTGGAGGGCTGCACAGTACCAGGTAGTCAGAGAGACTGAAGAAGGTGCTTAAGAGAGATGACAGCAAAAAGGAAAGTGCAGCAGGCTTCAAGCACTAGTAGCTTCATCCTCTGCCCGAGCCCTACATCAGCATTGCATGTGGCAAGGATTGACCCTCAAGAATTGGATTTTTTTAGCCCCTCATGATGCTGCAGCATGACACACACTAACTGAACTGCTTTGGCTCTCACACCATCGTCTTTCAAGAGGGACAACTGCCATTCCTCTCAGTACGTCCATGCTGTTTGTGATTCCCAGAAAGCACTGTGAAAATTGAGAGAGTTCAAAGATACTTAAAAAATACAGAAGTTATTTTCACTTCATGCAAAAATGTTCTGTTCATATATTGGATGCATTTTGTACAAAATATCATAACAGCAAAGTGACAGAACATCCCTCTGCCTCCCCCAAACTTGGAGGCGATCTGCTAGAGGCCCAATACCCATTCCTTGCCTTCACCTGGGCAAAATGAAAGCAAAAAATAGTCTTTAAGGATTGGTTGTGTAACAAAAATTCATGCTCTTTACCAGAAAATATGTGGGGTGTTTTGCTATATATAGATTCTTTCCTTAGTAAAACCCAGCTACTTCCCCAAATCACGTGGCAAAAACTAGGGGCAAGACCTCAAAGGCCTTGTAGGCTCACATTGTCCAGCATGTGAAATAGAGATAGAAATAGGTAAAGTTCACTGAGGATCAGGAGGGGATGTTTGATACTCAGTGGGAAACTAAAGTTAGTGAACATTCCCACAGCAACAAGTGATGGAACAGAGTCTGTCTCTCCCTGACAGTATAACCCAGTGCTGAGTGTGTATTACAAGTCTCCATCTGCACCCAATGCACAGATTATGAGAGTCTATTACAGCCCCCGCTGGAGAATCTTGGCTCTTTAGCTCAAGCTTTTCACTCAGTTCAATCCCTGACATTGGCCAAAGCTGGGGCTCATCACATAAGTGGAAGCTGATCTGGGATTCAAACTGCTGTAGGCTTCAGATGTGTGGGACAAGCTTCCTTTGAGCAAAGGATGTATGTAGTTCTGGTGAGCCTGTGTTACAGGCCCCCACCTTTGCCCTATTCACAACGGATATGAGTCTTCTAGTGCACCATCTAGAGTGCTTCAGTTAAAGCCATAGCAGCTCATGCTTTTAGCTCTGGAGTTTCTTTGGTTCAATCCCTGGTATGACAGCCATCCCAATATCACAGCAGCACCATCTCCAATTTCAAGTCACAGCAGTGACAATGTTGAATCAAGTTGATTTGCCAAGGAAGGTCTTCTTGATATGTCATTCTTGGATTCCCTGAGCCCCCCAGAGATTTACATTCGAGGAGTGCAGACTGCCATTGTTGCTGCACTGACTCGGCTATAGTCTCCAACTAGCTTCCTAGAAGCTGCATTGCAGCAGTGCCTTCTTGTCAGATTGCAGATAGAAGGATGCTATGATCTGGAATTGCTGTTCTCCACTGTCATGCTGAGCTCACTGAGCTGTAGAGCCCACAGAGTCACCTTCCTTCCTCATTACTGCTCTCACATCACACATTTTCCGCTTGTTTCTTCTGGCCTAAAATCCCAATGGCCCCATCCACTGCAGCCCGAATCACACTCCTGGTATGGCATATACCCACCAATTCCCTTCAAGCAAGCCCAGCTAGCTGTTCTGGAATCAGAAATCAAGGTGCAAATGTCCAGCAGAAGACTCACCAGCAGGCGTTTGGGACTTTCCCCACAGTCCTGGCAACTGCTGTGGAAAATGTTAGCATATCACAGCAAAACATCACTTCCAATAGGTAGGAAACAGCAAGAGCAGATGGACTCTAAATTAAAGATCCGCTTTCCTGGGTAATGACCGAGAATGAGTCCAAAAAAATACCAAGGAACGTATGAGACAGAAGCACAATTGAGTCTCTATGGGATTTTTTTCAAACTTTTCCATGTGGCACTGGCAGCCTTTTAGAAAGGTCCAGACTGATTTCACTCTTCTGTAGAATTTATCAGCTATAGGTAATGGCCTAAAATCTCCTGAACTGATAGACTTCTGGCTTTGAAAATGTACACATTTTGTGACCTTGAGTCAGAGTCCTTCCCAGAAGTAGGGAGGGTAGAAATAGAATCTGAAGTATTTTAGATTATATAAAATGCTAGCATCATCTTTCAAACACCACTCTAAGAAATCTGTGACTTCGTGTCTGATGGCCACGGACACCCCTCAAGTAAATTTTCTTTCCCAATATTCCCACCTTCTTTTCCTGCAGCTTCTCTGTATTTGGGGAAATGGGTTTGTGAGGAGGCTAATGCCCTTCCCAGAGTTGGAGATCCATGCACCAACAGGAATCTTCACTTCCCTCTTGAAGCCCTGGAATAGAGTTCAGTGAGGAGATCATATAGTTTTCAAGGAAATACAGGACAACTTATTTTTAAGAGAGGCAGCCCTCAATTTTTAATTCACAGTACAAAAACCAGACATGTGTATCACAGGACTGTTGCTAGAAAACATACTTTTTGTCCAATCAAATGCTTTTTCATAGCTCTTTATTAATTACATGTAAGTGGAACATTAGGCACCAAAGACGAAGCATCTCTTAAAATGAAGGGGGATGGTCAGTATGGTGGTAGTGAGGGCAATGGAAGGTGTGCAAGGGAAATAGGTTCCCTCCCTGGAAGGTGCAAGATCCAGAAACACCTAAGCTGTCTGTGGAGTAAATGATGCTGCTGGCTGGACCAGGCCAGGAAGAGCAGGAAGCACCACAGATCTATAGCCCTTATACCTCCTGGTACAGTCAGCCCTGAAGAAAGCAGGAGACTACGAATGGATGGCTGAACAGAAGAATAAGCCTTCAGATTTATATAACACTTTTTGCAAAAATGTAAAGTGCTGTATAACATGAATTAATTAATCAATCCTCACAACAGCTAAGTATTATTAATCCTCATTTTACTGATGAAGGAACAGACTTGACTTATCAAGAGGACACAGTAGGGCAGTGATAGAGCCAGGATTAGAATTTAGTGGTCCCTAGCTCCCAGCCCCAGCTTCAAGACACTATACCATGAATACCAGCTAAACGTATACTGAAATAGTCACGCATTTTACCTATTAGCCTTCTGAAACAAATTGCCAGGTCACAGTATATCCCATAATCCGAGTACACGTTCTATATAACCTTTACAAAAAAGAGATGCCTTTCATATGGTTCCAAGAAAACTGTCGTGTTAACTGGCTTACCTTGCATCTGATATTTTAGAATAAAAAGACTCCACAGCACAAAAGGCCTAAGCAGTGAGAATAACATTTTGATCTTGTGTGTAAGCAGAAAAACAGCTTTAAAAAAAAAGCACTCCCTATATTACAGAGAATGCTGCATGAGCAAGGAGTGATTGTAAGACTACATTTTCATGTCAGTGTTTAGCTGCCACAAAGCACTTGTAGTTTATTGTGTCACCAAAAACAATGATAGAATTATAGCAAAATAATCACAACTCACCTAGATCTTTTGCGGGTAACAGTATGTGACAAGGTCTGCAGTGATACTGAGGGGGAGATAAATTAATAAAATAAGGGAAGCGTATCTAATCCTGATACACGCGGTACTAGAACCTTTGAACTCTGTGGGTCTCACAGAGAGAACACCACTGAATAACAAATTTCAGATTAAAAAAAGCAGTCCGGTCCTTAGGGACTGGTAGAAGTCTGAGTGTCCAAGACTATACACGGCGCCACAAATTTGCATGGCACTTTATAGACAAGTAAGAAAACAAGGTCCTTACCCTGACAATTTTACAATCTAAGGTCTTGTCTAGAATAATAGGAAAAATTGCTCTGGTGTGACCACATCAGTGTAATTAAGCCAGTGCAATCCTCTATTGCAGATGCCTTGCACCAGTGCAGACTACCAATGCTACCTCCATTTTATGCCTGTGCAGTTGGAGATCATACTGGCATAGCTACACTGCAGCAAAAAAAGTTATACAGACAGCTCCTAATTTAGATAGATAATGTGATGAAAAGACCACAGGCCATGGGAGTAGAGGGTGTGAGGAAGAAGAATGGCTAAAGAAACAATACTGGCTAAACAAACACTGATCCGGGGAAAGCATTTTTTAACAGAATTAATACCAGATACGAAAGGTGGGATCAGGTGGCCTGAAGAGGAAGGTTAGAGGAGGGGGAAAGACACTGTTTGAGGACCAGAAAGAGAGGCTGTTCCAAGCAACAAAAATGACACCAAGCCTTGAGTGGAAGAAGACAACACTGGGCCAGTTCCTAAAGTTAATGGAGATATGCTGATTTCTACCAGCTGAGGATTGGGCCCCTAAACTCCAGAATTAAACTGGAGACCAGTATGGTGCTGGACCTGTACTGGTCCTTCTGGAATCCCTTCCTTCATTTAGCCCATTTTGTATCAGCCTGTACATTTAATTTATATTAAATTAAAGCAACAGATCCTGGAATGACATTACATCTGTCTGGCTTCAGGGAAGATTAGCACTGCTCATTGATGAGACTTCTGTCAACATATTTCTCTTTCTTTTCCTCCTTGCCTGAGTGTTTTACATTGAGGACAGGGAGTACCAAAAACAATTATTTTAAAATACCAGTTGAACTTTCATCCTTCCAAATAAATTCCATTTACAGCTGACGACTAATTACCCTGTTGTTATAAATATCTCCTTGATTTTAACCCTTACCCTCTTTGTTTCGTTATTTTAATGGCTCCCTTTATCAAAGAGCTATGGTGCTTCTGAACAAAGAAATCTGAAACGCGGAGCTATGGTATGGCTACAGAAACTGCACTTGCTGAATTGTTTCCTCCACCTTCATAAATACATCTGATCTTCGGCAGGGAACTTTATTTATATAGAACACTGATCTGAAACACCAAATGAGGAGTAAAAGAGTAGGGCATGCAATAAACATTTAAATCATTAAATGAGCTTTCAAATGTAAATTAAAGAAGTTATTGAAATCTAGGAGTTTTGCTTTTTTTGTTGTTGCTATAGTGTTTCATACACTGTCTCTGTAAACAAGGGTATTTTAATCTTCATGACTGGCAGCTTTCACAAGCAGCAAACTGTAAAAAAATTTTAAAAAAGAAAGCAGAAAGATTGCATCCACTGACTGTCACGAACAGCACCTGCAATGCGCTGACATTTCTTTGCCTGCAGTCAAGGGCATTTTCTAAGACAAAAGGTATTTCCCTTTTGTGAAGCAGAAAACCCATCTATTATTCCATCGTGGTGCAGAGCCAGGGAAATCCTTCATAAACGAGAATTCTCCTACAAGAGATCCCTGCACACATTCCCCAGATAGTGCCACCCACGCATAGCAGCTACACATTTCTTGCCTTTTTTTTTTTTCCTTTTAAATCTCTCCTGCAGTGCTAGGCAGAGAACAGTGCCTATGATTAAAAACTGGCAGGAGGCTGCCTGCAAAGCTGTCAGAGATTTTTTTTTTAAAGCTATAGCAACATTTACTGTAGCAATCCAAGTACGCTCAATGTATGATAATTGCAATAATTATTAAAAGGCGGAGAGTGATTGTTCTCAGTCAAACTTGGAAAAATAAGATCCGCCACAACCCAAGACAGAGGATTTTAAAAGATAAGTAGATTAAAAATAAGGAACTTTGACTGAACAGCATTTCTATGAGCTAGTGGTTCTACAGCTGCTACAGAGGTTCAGCTGAAGTACAGATGGGGCAGATAAAGCTATCAGTATAACTGATCAACAGGCAGACTGCCTAGATTCTCTTTTACTACGACTCTGAAGGAGAGAGAGATTCTTTTTAAAGAAATAAAACCTGTGTGTAGGTTTAGAAGAGTCACATATCTCCAACGAGGATGACCAGATGTCCCTATTTTATAGGGACAGTCCCAATATTCGGGGCTTTGTCTTATATAGATGCCTATTGTCCTCAATCCCCTGTCCTCATTTTTCACACTTGCTATCTGGTCACTCTGTCTCCAGCTTGCTTTTGAAGAATTTAGGAAGGTAAAGTGATTAAGCAGTTCAACACAGGATCTGGAGACTGGCTCAGACCCATTGGTCCATCTAGTGCAGCATCGTGTCACTGGTATTGCCAATACCTCACGCTTTAGGGGAAACAAAAATCCAGCATAATGCACTTAGCCAAATGTGCAATCCCTTACAATAATCATCTGAGCACAATAGTTTACTATAATATCACTCTAGCGGTTTGGGCTTTTTTTTTTGTAGAATACTGCAGTACTTTTTCTTTTTTAAAAGGTAATGTATGTGAAACAAGAAATTATGCCCTATCCACTGCAGCTTATGCTTGAAATCATCCAATTTCATTGTTCTTACCTTATGAAATTGCAAAGGTTAGTAACAGTCAGAAAATTATCCAGAGCACTGAAAACCAAGTGCATCTTTCAAACACAAGCTGGGCAGGGAAGAATGGTGCAAGAGCACCGCCACTGAGAATGCAGAAAAACTGCAGGGAATGCAGCAGAAAGGAGAAACCAACCAGAGGGACATGAATACCTGGTGGTGCAGCAAAAACGAAGCATTGCAGCATTAAGATAAGCAGAATATAGAAGTTGGAAGAAAAGTCTAGTCATGTTTTATATGTTAAAGGGCAAAACAAAGCTTATGTTAAAGGAAGAGAGTTTCCCAGATGAAATAAGGGGTAGTATCTCCACTTATGAACCTTCAATATTTCACAGATTTTACTTTTCAATTAAAAATGTGCCTTTTAGCAACAGAAACAGTCCTTAAATACTAGTGTTCCCATGCAGTCCACCACTGTGCTGTTACCCAATAAAAAAAGAAGCTGTGTAAAAGGCAGGTGGGTGGTTGGAAGGCTGTTTTCTTGCCAGGGTACAGATCTCAGTAAATGTGTTACTGCTAAAAGACTGAGATACACAAACCATCACAAAAAATTCCCTCCCATTCAGGGGAGTAGCTGAAGTGGTGGCAGGAGTGGGAGACTCAGTTAAACACAATAATTAACTACCTAAAATATGGTGCCAGCAAATGCATTGCAAAAGAAAGACTATTAATAAGAAATGCACAATACCACATAACACCACAGGTTTTGCAAGAACTGAAAACCTTATGATGGAAAGAAAAGAAAAAACAATCCCCCCAACAGTTTCATGAAAGGGTCAAAACAAAGGGTACTTGAGCAAGGCAGACATATTTCTATGGTTTTCAACATAATGCAATGGTACTTTCACATTTATTCTCTTTCATGCTGGGCTTAACAGTAGTTGACCTTATCCAAGATTGCCAAGGAGGAAGGGAGCTCAAAGAGTGTTAAATTTGCACGCACGCACGCACACACGAGCCTCAGTAAGCACCTACCACACCTGCAGTCCCAGGGCTTGATGGACAACAAGGACCACTTCTTCCATGTGTCTCATGGCAGTGCTTGAAGGCAAGGAAAGAGGGAGGAAAGACGTAGATTCTGCCCTTTGCCCATACTGGCTCACAGAGCAGGTCCAGCACAGCTGGATACAGGATCAGGCACACACATATCCTTGTGTACTGCCCCATAAGAACGGATTATTCCTCAAACAGACACAATCCTTTCCCAGCTTCCTTGCACCTCTACATGACCACTTAGCTGGGTCAATGGCTAAATACCACAGTTTGATTCTCTACTTGTGCCCAGCTGATCTATGCACCTTTCCAACTTACAAAGGGCAACCAAACATATTGTTACACAGTAGCCCCTTACAATTATTACAGTTCTGGTGGAAGCCTATACAAACAAGGCAGGAGACTTAACTGTCCTGAGGGGCACTTAAACAAAAATCACTTAAGGAAAAATCCTGTCCCCTTTCACAGATGTAGACAGTCAGGATTATAACGGAAACAATGTGACGCAATCAGAGCAGGTCAGGGTGGGGTCACCTAAGGAAAGATTTTGGCAGCCTGTGCAGAAAGTGCTGGGCAATAAACAACACCAAGCACAGTTCCATGAGGATGACCTGATTCCCAGCACAGAAGAGGATCCAGGGCAGAGGCAGGCCAGGGAAAAAGCACAGGTGGAGCCATTGCATCTGTGACTGAATCTCTACTGGCCATTCCCACTGGCCAAAGAAGTGGGGTAGCAGCTATGGTGTCTACTGAAATCCTGAGGCTGTATTAACACCTCTTGCCAACGTGGAACTCGCAGAGCATGCAACCTGTGTACTTAGCCCACGTGTCCTAGGATTACCCGGAGTTCCCTTTTGCTTAGGGCATGTCTACACTACAAAGCTAAACTGACTTAATTTAAGTCAACATCCAGCCACTGCAGTAATTAAATTGGTCGGGCGTGTCCACACTGTAGAGATATACTTGTAGAAGATTGTGATTTAGAGACACTCCCATGGGACAGTTGTGTGTGAATTGGAAGATGTGCCCTACATCAGATCTAACATGGCTGCTCCCAGCTGCACACTTGGGAATCACTCCTGTCTGTGTTATTAAAGTTCTGTTCCTTATTCATTCAATAGTGTGGTTTTTAATGAACCCTCAAGATCGTTACATGATGTCAGAAATGGTGAATGAGATCAGAAGCTAGAAGGATTTGGAGGAAATTTCCTGCATTTGCAACTGAAAACACAGACAAAGACAGGGAATCTCTGAAAACAAAGACAAAAAAAGCCTTCAGTAAGTAAGTGAAAAAGCTCTAAGAATGGATGTTTTACAATCTCCTTCCACTCTGCAAATGTCAGGAATTGTTGCAGAGAACTGGATAAAGTTTAAGCAGCGATTTCTGTTGTATTTGTCTGCCACTGGGGCGCAGAACAAAGATGAAAACCTAAAATCATCTATATTTTTACATGTTGCTGGGGAGGAGGCACTGGATGTTTATAATAAGTTTGAGTTTCTGGAAGGTGAAAGCATGAATTTAAATATAATACTGACTAAATATGAGGAATATTGCATGCCAAAAAGGAATGTGACTTTTGAGAGGCATAGATTTTTTATATGCATGCAAAAACTGGATGACACCATAGAGCAATATGTCACAGAATTAAGGAAACTCAGTAAAACCTGTAACTTTGGTGGCTTGACATAGTCTCTGATCATAGACAGAGTCATCTGTGGCATTATAGACAATGTGTTAAGAGAGAGACTGCTCAGAGTGGGGGAGTTATCCTTGAGTGAAGCTCTCCAAATATGTAGGGCCACTGAAACAGTAAAAACACAAGTAAAACAGCTGAACTCACCAGAAGGGATTATTACTGCACTGAGAAAAGCAGAATATAGCCAAAGTGGCTCAAATCACAATGTGGAACCAACCCCTGCTAAAGGGAAGATTGAGTCTAGATGGTCACATGGCAAATGTGGATCACGGCATGGCCCCAAACAGTGTCTTGCCTATGGGAAACTCTGTCTTAACTGTGGGAAACGTAATTATTTTGCAAACTGCTGCAGATCCCAAAGGCAGAAAAGTCAGCGCATTTAGTTACCGACAATGTGACGGAGGAGTTTTTTGTAGATGTACTGGGATCAAGCAACCCTAATGAGAGGGACTGGATACTGCCTCTGACAGTGAATGGAAGAGCCATTCCACTGAAACTGGAGACCAGAGCGCAGGAGATTATGAGAGACTGAAAATAAGACCTAAACTGGGGCTAACAAATATAAAAGGAACTGGGTATTCTAGAACAAATATACCAGTGCAGGGACGATGCTTTGCTAGCGTTAACCATAAAAACACCATATACAGGCTCCCTTTCATTGTAGTGCCACAGGAGGGGACACCAATTTTGGTCCTGGCTGCATGTAAGAAACTCAATCTGGTAAAAAAAGGGTGCTCTCACTACAAGATTATACTGCACCTGGCTATGAGGCACTCTTTCAGGAATACCAGGACCTGTTCCAGGGACTGGGTTGCTTGCAGGATAAACAAGCAGGTCCATCCAGTTATTCATCCATGTAGAAAGGTGCCATTTGCACTCCATGATAAACTCAAGGCTGAGTTTGCAAGGATGGTAGCTATGCATGTAATACAAAAAGTAGAGGAGCCAACAGAATGGATGAGCTCTCTAGTCATCATGGAAAAAAGCACCCGCCAGCTACGCATATGCTTAGATGCCAGAGACCTCAACAAGGCTATGCAAAGAGAACATTTCAAACTACCAACCAGAGAAGAGATTATGGCTCAGTTTGCAAATACTCAATATTTCAGTAAATTGGATCATCCTCAGGGTTTTGGCAGCTAAAATTAATGGAGGGAAGCTCAAAACTATGCACATTTAACACTCCATTCAGAAGATACAGATTTTTACACTTACCCTTTGGTATAGCTTCAGCACTAGACGTATACCACAAAATCATACACATGATCTATGAACATATTAGCGGTGTGGACACCTCCATGGATGACAGCATCATCTGGGGCTCAACAAAAGAGGAGCATGATCATCAACTTTGGCAAGTGCTGGATGCAACTAGAATTGCAGACCTCAAACTAAACAAAGACAAATGTGTCTTAGGAGTTAGAGAACTGACTTTTGTAGGGGACATTATCTCCCATAAAGGTGTAAAACCTGATAAGAGGAAGATTTCAGCCATTGAAATGATGCCACGTCCCCAGTCAAAGAAAGATGTCCAACGGTTCCTGGGAATGGTTAATTATCTTGGAAAATTCATACCCAATCTTTCTGCCAAAGCAGCAGCGTTGAGACAGCTCCTAGAGGACAAAAATGAATGGTGTTGGGGTGCTGAACAGGAGGAATCATGGGAAGGTTTAAAACAACACCTGATACAAGAATCGGTATTGAAATTCTATGCACTTGGTAGACCTATTAAGATTTCAACAGATGAATCATAGTCTGGATTGGGTGCAGTGATTTTACAGAAGCATGAAGATTGCTGGCAACCAGTGGCGTATGCATCCAAATCACTGACTGATGCAGATACTAGATATGCACAGATTGAGAAGGAGCATTTAGGAATCTTGTTTCTCTGTGAGAGATTCAATGGGTATATTTATGGACAGACAGAGGATATTGAAATGGCCCACAAGCCCCTGATTGCATTATGTAGCAAACCGCTAAATGACTGCACCTTAAGGATTCAAAGAATGATGATAAACTGGCAGAAGTATAATTTGCTGGTGTCCTACATGCTTGGTAAATTTATGATCATAGCAGATGCACTTTCCAGAGCAGTGGCGCCATGGTACCCAAGAAGACACTGGAGAGATAGTGCAAGCCTACATAGATATGATTATGAGATGAATTCCATAGCTCACAGTTTCTCAACCTGTGGTAAGCCTGCCCCTGGGGGTATATGAGACACAGGCAGGGGGTACTCGGGGAAAAAACAGTGAAGGGGAGGCGGGCAGCAGCTGCCAACTTCTGGGGAAGCCTGGCGGCAGCAGCCCACTTCCCACCCAGTCCCAGCTCCTAGCTGGGAGATGTGCAGCAGCCCCTGGCTTCTGGGGAAGGCGGGCAGCATCCCCCCCACTTCCCGCCCAGTCACAGCTCCCAGCTTCTGGGGGAGGCGGGCAGCAGCCACCCGTGTCCCACCAGATCCCAGCTAAGAGGCAGGTGGCAGCCATCGGCTTTTCAGGAAGGTGCGCAGCAGCCCCCCGCTTCCCGCCAGGTCACAGCTCCCAGCAGGGAGGTGGGCGGTAGCCACCAGCTTCTGGGGGAGACAGGCAGCAGCCCTCTGCTTCCCCCCGGGGCCCAGCTGGGAGGCAGGCAGCAGCCGCCAGCTTTTGGGGGAGGCGGATGGCAGCCGCCCACTTCCTGCCAGGTCCCAGCTCTGAGCTGGGTGGCAGCCCCCCATTTCCCACCTGGTTACAGCTCCCAGCTAGGAGGCAGGCAGCAGCCGCCAGTTTCTGGGGGAGGTGGGCAGCAGCACCCCACTTCCTGCCAGGTCCGAGCTCCCAGGTGGGAGCCTGGTGGCAGCCTCCTGAGTCTTCTGAGCTGGGATCTCAGCTGGGTGGCAGCCACCCACACTCCGGCTCCAAGCCAAGGGACAGCCTCCAGCGCCCCGGCTTGAAGATGGGCAGCAGCCATCTGCCCATATCCCTGGGTCCCAGCCAGCGCAGAAGCCTCCCCTGTCCCAGCTCGGATTGGGTGGCAGTTGCCCACCTCCTGGGCTGGAAGGCAGGCGGCAGCCCCCCTCCCTGGCTCAAAGCCCAGTGCCCAGAAAACTTGTCAATTTCACTGCTCTATGACAGCTCCAGATTTTACCAGTTGCCTCTTTTCCTGTCTCTCTCTCTCACCCCGTCCTCCTCTCAAATCTCTGGAAAAAAATTTGGCACTGCGCTTTATATTCCCCAGCATTGCATGCCGCTCAAAGCCTCCTAGCTTTGGCCAACATCACCTCTAGCCCAGATACATACTTGAGTTGTGCACCCCTGGTGTAAAGGTGGTAACCCTAGTATCTAACATCTGTCATATCACAGCCTTATATACTCAGCCCTTCTTCCAACATATGGCTCACATTAGTCTGTAAATATAAAATCCCATGGAAAATTGAGTGTTGGGGTACTTATTAAATGTTTCAGAAGTTAAGGGGTATTTGCTTCTTAAAAGGTTGAGAAACACTGACGTAGCTAACAGAAGACTGCAACAAATAAGAAAGGAGACTGAAAAAGATGAATCATTGGGAATCCTTAAAGAAGTGATATTTAACGGGTAATAAACAGTTGCTGTCTAAGTATAAGAGACTATTGGAACTGCAGACATGAACTGACCATGATAGATGGGGTGAATTTCAAGGGCAATAAGGTCGTAATTCCACTGAGCCTCCTAAAAGAAATGCTACAGAAGATCCATGAGAGTCATTTAGGAATTGAAAAGTGCAAAGAAAGAGGGGCTATATTGGCTGCGGATCAATCACGACATCACTAATGTGGTAAGAAACTGCTTTTCATCCTTGAAATACAAGCCATATCAACAGGAGGAGCCACTGAGACCCCATCCTGTTCCATAAAGGCCTTATGAGAAGGTAGGTGCTGATTTATTTACCTGGCATTCAAAGGATTACTTAATAGTCACCAATTATTACTCTCTGTATCCAGAAATTTGCACACTGCACAGTACTAATAGTAAGTCAGTGCTCACTGGCATGAAAGGAATTTTTTCCAGACATGGAATTCCAGATGAGGTCTTCAGCAATAATGGGCCACAATTTTCCAGTGCAGGGTTTAGTCAATTTACCTCAGATTAGGATTTTCATTACGAACCTCCAGTTCAAATTACCCCCAATCAAATGGACTGGTGGAAAGGTCTATACAGACAGCAAAGAACCTGATGAAAAAGACTTTTGACAGTGGGGGCGATATGTATAAAGCATTGTTGGTCTACCAAAGTACACGCTTGGAGAACGGCTTTTCTCCAGCTTAGCTGTTAATGGGAAGAAGGATCAGATCTAATTTACCTATTACTGACAACTTGCTGCGATCTCAAAACAATGTCACCATTTGGAAGGCAAAAGAAAATCAGAAGTGGAAGCAGAAATATTATTTTGACAGAAGGGCCTGTGATATCCCATCTCTTAACTCAGGTGATAGGTGATTTCTCAGACACATTCTTTCTTATACTTGGAGCCAAAAGGGTACCATTAAAGAACAGCTGCATCCACGGTCTTATGTAGTCCAGACAGACCAAGGGGACACATTTTGACGTAATCGACGGAATCTATGAGTTATCCCACAGAGTTCCAACACCATGAAAGATTCCAGAATATCTGCTCTGACCGATCCGGTATCATCACCACATAGTGAAGAAACCGTCAGGGAATGAGAGAACTCAGACTCGAATGAAGAGCTGGTACTTCTCTAATCGGGTGATCAAATATCTGGAAAGACTCAGAGACTTGCTAGGATATGTGAGGAAAGTGGGTGGTAAAGACTCACTTGGAAGTGATATGCTAGTAACCTCGCCTCTCAAGGTAGTTGACACGTTGAGTTTATGGAATTGTATAATGCATGTGTTATAAGATAGCTGTTATGTGTTGTTAGGTGGTAGTGTATTGTTATGTGTTATTAAATGCTACTGCATGCGTCAGACAGTTTTTTATTTGTATCTAAGGTTAACTTGTTTTCTTTAGGAAGGAAGATATAGAGATATGCTTGTAGAAGATTGTGATTTAGAGACACTCCCTAGCTTGGGACAGTGTTGTGTGAAGTGGGAGATGCGCCCTACATCAGATCTAACATTGCTGCTCCTAGCCGCACACCTGGGAATCACTCCAGTCTGCGTTATTAAAGTTCTATTCCTTACTCATTCAATAGTGTGGTCTTTAAAGAACCCTCAAGATCATTACACACACCACGCTCATTGTGTCAATAGAGTGCATTCTCCTAGCTGCGCACAGAATATCAATATCAATACACAGAACAGTGCACCATAGGTAGTCATCCCACAGTGCAACTAGCAGCAGGGGGTTTTGGGAAGGGCTTACAAAGTCTCATGGGACCAAAACATTGTTGCAGGGTGAAATGGAAACATGGCTTCAGCCTCCCATCATGCAGTTTCCTCCCTCCCTACCCTGATATCAATGGCAAACAACCCATACTTTTTCACACCTTTTTCAAAAGCCTGGCTTAGCCGCCCACATGCCATAGCCAGAAAAGCACGGACCCTGCTCAGTTCTGCACTCTTGTTGTGAGTATTACAAACACCTCTCACTTTATCCTGCAATATTTCCAGAGACAAAACAGGGGCCGTCCTGCAGAACATTGCAATGTTATTCAAGCAGCCCTGCTGCCAGCCATAGAACGAAACAATTCCCCCTGGCTGCTGGCAGTCCTGTAGCAGCTGAGCACGGTGGAGCACCATTTTTGGTCCCAGGAAACAAGCACTGACTAGTGGGATCACATCATTATGCAGTTATGGGATGATGAGCAGTGGCTGCAGAGCTTTTGAATATGGAAGGTCACTTTCCAGGAACTTTGTGCAGAGCTTTCCCCAGCCCTGAAGTGCAGCAACACTAAAATGAGATCTGCTTTGACAGTGGAGAAGCAAGTGGCAATCTCTCTGTGGAAGTTCACAGCACGAGATTGCTACCAGTCAGTGGGGAATCAATTTGGAGTTGGTAACTCCACCCTGGGAGCTGTTGTGATCCAAGTGTGCAGGGCCATTAATAAACTTCTGCTAAGAAGGGTAGTTACTCCAGGAAACGTGCAGGACATAGTGGATGGTTTTGCCGCAATGGGGTTCTCGAACTGCGATGGGGCAATAGAAGGCATGCACATCCCTATCTTGGCACCAGACCACATTGCCCAAGAGTACATAAACCGAAAGGGATACTTTTCAATGGCGTTGCAAGTGCTGGTGGATCACAGGCAGCCTTTCACCAACATCAACTTCGGATGACCAGGAAAGGAGCATGACACGTGCATCTTTAGGAACATAGGTCTGTTCAGAAAGCTCTAATCAGGGACTTTCATTCCAGATAAAAAGTTACCATTGATGATGTCGAAATACCATTAGTGACCCTGGGAGCCACAGCCCCTTGCTCCCATGGCTTCTGAAGCCGTACACCCGCCACCTGGACAGCAGGAAGGAGCGGTTCAACAATAGGCTGAGCAAGTGGAGAATGGTTGTGGAATGTGCCTTTGGACGTTTAAAGGGTCACTGGCGCAGTTTGCTTATTAGATTAGACCTCAGTGAAAACAAGATCCCTATTGTTATTGCTGCATGCTATGTGCTCCATAATATCTGAGGCAAAAGGAATGAAATTTCCACAGGGGTGGGGTGTGGAGGCGGGTAGTTTGGCAGCTAATTTTGAGCAGCCTAATACCAGGGCAATAAGAAGAGCTCAGCAAGGAGCTCTGCGTCTCCAGGAGGCTTTGAAAATCCATTTCAGTAATGAGCTACAGTAACGTGCACTGCTTATTTGTATTGTGCCTTCCCATACGATCCCCTCTGTTGCATACGTTTTCCTGCACCTCCCCCACCTCCCCCATGCTTGGAATAAATAAAGAGAATTTAATTCGTGAAACATTGACTTTTATTGCACAAAGAATCTGAAAGAACAGGAAAATAATTCAATCTTGGGAAACAGTCTGATAAAATTGAGAAGGGAAAAACAAATGCAGCTTTGTCTCTGAAAGTACAGAAGTCTTGACCATCAAAATTCTTCAAACGGCTGCCTTTTGTTCTTAGTACCGCCCTGGTGTTGAGTGGAAGGGACACTGCACCTTTCCCCCACAACTGTCTCCTGTAATGTTTTGGGGAAGAGGGATTGGGAACAAGGAGATGCTTGCAGGCTGTTCTGCAGGGGCTGCAGAGGGAGTCTAGCCTCAAGCTGCTTTTCTTGAAGCTCAACCAGACATCTCAACATGTCTGATTGGTCCTTCATAATCCGCAGCATCTCATCCTGTGCAGCACGCTCATGCTCCTAAGATGGTCTCCTGCTCTAGATATCTATGTCCAGTTTTTCAAACAATGAATTCCTCCAGGCTCTTAGCTCCATGTCAGCTGTCCCAGATGCATTCATTATCTAGTTGAACATGTCATCACATGTTCTTTTTTTCCCTAATCTGTGAAAGCCTCTCTGCTGGTGTGGAGGGAAGTACTGAAGACCAAGCTTTCCACTGTAAGGCATGCAAAGCACAGGGCAGCCATTGTCAGTGCAAACACTGGGTCTAGTGCAAGGTTGCTATTTAAAAATCACTCCCCTTATTACACTCAAGTGCAAGCCAGAACTAATCAGAATCCCTAGCTATTCGATGAACTGGTTTGCTGTTGCAGCCATGGTCAGCATGGCCCAGTGGCATGGGCAACAGGCCTTGTGCTGCAACTTGTGGGAAACCTGCATCGAGAGCACAGGTGGGCAGGTGGACAATGCCCTCACACCACATAGATGTTGCTTTGAGACCAGCATTAAACCTCCCAAACTGTGGCCAATGTCTGAGTTTGTGGCCATGAGAAAACACAGGAAGCCCACCCTACCCCTTGCCTTAACACTGCTGGTAGTAGTCACCCTGGACTTATAGATTCTGAGGTCAAACCCGATCCCTGCCAACCAAACCACTGGCATGTTAGGGAAACCATGGTTGAGGAACCCGGAATTCACCGTAAGTGGAAGATCACATGCTCTATTGTTTGCCATATGAGCACTTGTAATGAAAACTTCCACAGTCTCCCCTAGGTGACCCTATGTGATATTAGTCTCTTGAGAGTAACAGAGGTGGCAAGGGAGCAGAACCTGCAAGTGTCTGGGTACAGATCTGACCCATATGCTGCTATGCTGTGTACTGCAATGATGCCTGCAGAGTTAATACTGGAATGGTGTGGGAAAGTGTCTTACCATTGTAGAAGAAATAAGGCAGCCCTCCCCAGAAACCTTCTGCAAAGGATTGCAGAGCACCTCCATTAATTTCCTGGAGATTTCTATAGAGGACCCCCAGGCCAACCCTGTGCACATAAAGAGTCTTTTCTGGATGGCACCCCCTGCATAGCCAGACCGGCCATTGGGGTAGCAGATACCTCACTGCACCTCACTTCTTTTTTCATATTGCATATAAGAGCATGTAACCACTACAGTTTGATTGGAATTTGCATACTCACCAAATATGCCTTCCCCGGCATCATGGTTGGCCACCATGCTGCCCTGCAAGCACCTGGACTGCTCCAGGGTTAAAAATCACTCCTGGCTCTTGGTGAGAATGGATCCCCCATTTGCCTGTCTCCCTTTCTCCTCCTTTGCAGTTACTGAATGATAGATGTGATACCTTCCTGTGGTTGCTTGATTCAATGAGCGAATTTAGGAACTCAGTCAAATGCCTGCTCCTCACTTCATTTTTAAGGCTGTTGGATTTGTGCTTTTGTTGCCTTGAGCACTTACATTTAATGAATGTTTGATCAGCAAAAGAAGATTCTCTAGGAATATCTTCTCTATAGCTTCTAGGGACATGTGTCAAGCTAATTAAGAGAAAAAGCACCCCCTCCACCCACCCACGCACAGCATCCTGATGGGCAAAGAATAGCATTTGTTCAAGTGGAGTAGGCACAGCTATGCTGTTTCAGTTTACCAGCAACTGTTGTGTGCACACTGTTTCAATACACTTTATGCTTATTCCTGAAGAAGTCATGTGCTGGAGTTTTCTTTGCTTTCTGGGAATATAGTACAGACACTGCTAAAAAGAGTTGATGGATAGCAGAATTAATGCAAGTGATGGATACATGAAAATACATACACAGACAGAAGGTGCTAAGCAGCCAATAAGTCAACTTCAGGTGGCATCAATTTTAAGACTTTCTGTGGTAAAGGTGAGGTTATTAGATCAATGTAGATCTGGCTGAATAAAGAAAAAACTTGCAAATAATTTATCTGATACTTAATGGAATAAATCAAATAAATTATTTATATACAAGATAAATATTACTCAATCATCTCTACACCCAGCTTCGCCTCTACAATATACGGAAAAGATGTGGTGATTGTTTTTTTGAAAACCATAACACCAAATGATAGCTACGGTTTTTGTGAATTTGATGCTGGCTGTTTTCACAAATCTCCTCCTTTGTATCTCCATTTGCACCTTCTACAGATCCTTAACTTCAGGAATGTCAAGACCTAGTATGGACAATCACTAATTCTTCCCCCATTGTCTTGACTATGTGATAATAGCAGCAATTAACTCAGCCTCATTGTCACTTTAATGAACATATTCAACAGTTAATAACAGAAAAAAATATCTGCCAACAGGGAGGCAACATCTGCTGCATGTTTAGGTAACAGTGGTTTCGGAATACAAAATTTAGTCACATGGTCCTGGTATACCATTGTCCAATTGCATGTGCCTTGTGGCACTGACTGCACATCAGTGAGCTTAAACTGGTCATGAGATGAAAATCGTTAATCAACCAAAATCATTGGTTGATGACAAACCTTTTACTATTAGCCTCATACCTTTATTTTAACATTCTTTATACAAATCTATGAAATGTGGCACAGAGTCTTGTTATATTTAAATACTTGTTATCTATTCCCTTCATCTTTCTGCCATCCTCACTATGGCCAGTGGCAGTGCAAGCTCACCTGATTAGCATTGCTGATACACAATGATATTAAGTACATTGATTCTTTTCATTTAAGCTTCCTAGTGGACTTTTCTTCATCATTCTGTAGAATCTCATACCTGAAAATGGAGGGAGGGGACTTTAAAAAAATATAATTAAGCTACTTGTTACCATCAAAGTAAAATGCTTTGCTTAAATAACTTAACTCATGAATATTTGGTTATTTTTATAATATTTCTTCTAATTGATTCTTTTATGTGGAAAAGTAACCCTGTATTGCATTGTATTAAAATTAATCTTCTATTTTGCAATAGTCTGCTCAGTTTGGAGATTATTTTAGTTTTCTTACCTTGTAAACGTGTCCTCAGCTACTACTTCAAACAAACACAGAAAGAGTGTTAAACTACTGATAGGAAGAAAGTTTAGTATAAGCGCAGAATATAACTACGGCTGCTCTCTGCAGTCAGGCTGTGCTTCTCAGCAATGCCCAGAGGCAAACAGGGCGACTAAAACTCAACTTTCATGGTAGAGAGTCCAACAGGGAGCGGGCAAGTTTAAAGGAGCCTGAGAATGAGGGCAGGGAACCGAGGAGAGGAGAGGGAGCTGGGTGTGAGGACCTACCCCCAAGTTTCACATCCTATTCATAAAACTCTTGCAGTTACATATGATACCACATAACTGACCAGGGGCATGCACAGAAGTTTAAATTTGACCGCTTTTGGACGACCATGTTCTGTATATCCCCTCCACCCACCCACCCCTGGCCCCAATCCCAGCCCCAGCCCAAGTTCTCTCTCCCAACCCCAACAGAACCTGAGGAGTTCTGTGCCCCCAACAATCTTTCTCTGCCCCTCCTTGCTCCGCCTTGTGCCCCTGTAACTGATCAGTATGCTATAGTTTATAAGGCATATGGGTTGGGAGAACTAGGTTCTGTCACCGACCTGCTACATAACTTTGGCACGTCACTTTGCCTCTCTTTCCATCCCACATTTCAACTGTTGTGGGTATTTGGATTATAAACTCTTCAGATCAGGGACTGTCCCTGATTAGGAGTTTGTACAAGACCTAGCACAACAGGATCCATATTTTGGTTAAGGCCTCTTGGCACTATAGTAAAATAAATAATAGTATTTTGCAACTTTTTCAGCTAAGGATTGCAAAATGTGATAAAGTGGCCACTCACAAAATTATTTTTCTGCTCTGATGTGACATGGTGATTCACCCCACTTTCTTCCAGCTGATAGAAAGAGGATCATCCACAAGATAAAGATGGAGAGAGAGGGAAATGGAGAGGAAAGAAATCTCATATTTAAGTGTTGTGCATTGTAAACAACATTTGCTAATTAAACTGGCCTGTGCAGTAACTGAAATTTCACAACCAGCTTAGCTTTATCTCCTCCATTGCTGTCCATATTGGGTTGGAGCTGTTTTGCATAAACCATCCCCAACTGGAACCAACAGACAACTGTAGGCATTGGATACGCTTGGAAGCAGTAAGGGCCATCTGTGGATATTTTTTTCTCTCAGCTGCCCTTGTTTCCATGGATGTCTGATCAGCCTCTTTGTAGACCTTTTATTAGCATTACTGCTTCTGGCCACTGTGCTACCTGTGGGTGGACTTTTGGATAATCACCCTTCGCTCCTTGTAAATGTTGTTTCACTCTTCAGCTACATGCTTTGACTTAAGAGAAAAAGCCACAGGGGGGCAGATATGGCAGACATATTATAGCATGGTAGTTACTGTGTAGGGTTACGTCAGTCGGAGAAGTAAGTAGCGAGTCACTGTTGAAAGGTCACTTAGCCTGAGGTGAAACTTCCAAATGGTAACATACGGCCCCTGCAGATGCACATGGGAGTGGCTAAGATTATGCAGTGTACTAGTTAACTGCAAAATAAGTATTAAATCCATTGAATAAAGCAGTCCTGTTGTAACGAACGGGAAAGAGGCTGCCTCTAATTTAAACAATAAGAATTTGCGCTCAATTGTGGCTTTGAGCCAGTGCCCACACTGGGTGTGATGAAGACAGGCTGTTTACCATTGTTCACCGCCAGAGCTATTGGCAGTGCCTTGAGGAGTGCGGGGGAAGTACATATTACTACAAAGACACACTCCCGCCACCGGCTGAGCTTTGCTCCTATCTCACCCCACCGCCACTAATCCAATGGGACTCGGCTCTCCAGTTGGGAGGGCGCAAGAGTGGTCTTTACCTCCCTTACTCCTACAATAAAACGGGGAGGAGGGAAGTGTTATTTATGCTAGCTCCCCCTAGATTGAGTTTGCAGGGATGACAGTTTTTGTAACTTTTACTTATATTGTGTCCCACTGACTCCATGAAACATGGAAATCCCCTGTGCCATTTTCCAGACTCTATTCACAGAGTAATTACACTTTCAGGGGCTGTTTCTTCTTTCCTTCCCCTTTGTTTCTTATCTGCTTAACTGCACAAGGCTTCTCCAGTCTGAAGCGTAAAGCTGGTGACCCCAGACTACAGCTCAATAAACAGAAGAGTGCCATACTCCACGTCTGTCTCTCTGCTGAGACAGGGACCTCCTGCTACTGCCTCTCTTGTATAAGATTATTGCCGGGCATATCGACCATGCAAATTGCCACATTTGCCTTTCCGTAATATGAAGTATTTGCCTCACACAACACGTCTACATGGGCTGCATGTGAAAGCCACAGAGGAACTGGGCAGGGAAGAGAAGGAAAAAGTGGCAAAGTTGCCATGAAGATTATTGGCTGGGGTTGGGCCCCTCGCCATTCAGCCAGTGCTCGTCAGGAGTGATGAAGGGTCACTGTGCAGGCTAACACTCAAGCATTGTACCACGTCAGAGATTTTAGTTTGGGATTTTATTATTTTATTTTATTATTCACCATAGCTGTGGCATAATGACAGCTTTCTCAGAGAGGCTTTTTCCCTTTGCAGATTTATTCTACATTTGCTTTAGGAACTGACTGTGCTCATCTTCACAAACACCAAATGGAGAGCATTTTTACCCTTGTGCTGCTCCCCAAATTGCCTAGAGGCAGTGACAGGAATTACAGTAGCCCAAGAACAACTGCTGCAGAGACAAGAATGGGACAGAGAGGAACGGCAGTGTGGATGCAAATCCTAAACCCGTTGGCTATTCCCATTACTCCAAACAGTTCCTGTCTGCACTGGGGTGTACTTCTAGTATCAAATCAGGATCGGGTCAGTAAGTTACACCAGAATTACCCATGGAGCTGCAGTGTTCACTTTGCACCTGCAACTCAGAATCACCCTGTCCTAGAATAATAGTTTCAGCCCAGTCAGAAGAAGTCACTGTGGTATTGATAATAAAGGCATATTTGTACAGAAGATACTGCAAATGAACCTGATAGGCCTGATTTGCCATAGTTCTGCTCTTTCTACAGTGAAAGACACCAGTAAAAAGTGAGTATAAAATGCTACTGAGTCACAATGGTAACAGTTTACACTCACTTAGCATTCAGCTTGCACTGGTACAAGTCACTGCACAACAAGCATCCAAGAATTAGTTTTTACAGGATCTTTTCAATGTGGTCAAATTTTCTATTTAAATACGACAGTATGTTTATCTACATCTGGCCAGTTTGACCCTATGAATTTATGGCAAGTAATCTGGTAATAAGGGCTTGAAGTTACGTTAACAAAATGCCAGACGTGAAGTAGAAAGACAAGGCGGGTGAAGGATTATCTTTTATTGGAGCAACTCGAAAGCTTGTCTCTCTCACCAACAGAAGTTGGTCCCAATAAAAGATATTCCCTCACCCACCTTGTCTCTCTAACATCTGGGGACTGACATGGCTACAACAACACTGCATACAGTGGTGATATATACATTTGTAAATTGAAGCAGGAGTCTATTGTAGTTCAAGAGTTATTAAATTCTTGAGATATTTTGATCTACATTCCAGAATATCATAATATAAGCAGTCATGGACTATTTGCTTATCAGGCTTTGTTTGGTTGTTGGGGGGGGGGGGCGGGAGGTTGTTTATTTTTTTTAAAAAACAATAAATCCTTTTCTGCTTCTTGTACTTGGACATGAAATTTCCATGCATCTGTAAATCAAGGCTACACAACTGAAAACTTCAGCTTTTACAGACCAAATAGAAAGAAGCCAAAATGGAAAATGGAAAAAAGGTAATTATAGATAAGTATTATTTATTGGTTTTACAGCAATCCCAACAACGAGCTAGATGCTATAGTTTACAAAGACAAAAGGAATCACAATCCCTGCCCCAAAGTGTTACTTCTATTAAAAAGAGAGATTTCTTGTGAAAATTGCTGAGTCCAAAAGTTTGGATTGGATTGTGAAATTCTGCAGTCAGTTTTCAGTGCCATCTTTCAACCATCCCAGAGTCAAAAATTCACTAACCTTTGTCCCCCTATAACATAGGGTCTTCCTTCCTCTCATTCAGAATTAGTCTTTCATCCTTTCCACACTGCATGCAGACAAAAACTTGGAGTGGCTATAAAACACACCAAAATACTTGAGGGTCCATACTCCAGCAAATCCTTTCCTGAATATGAAAAAAGTTATTTAAAAAGATGGCAGATAGAAACCAGGATTCTCAAACTACTTTCTCAGATCAAGACAGAAGAATTGAGATGTGACAGGTGTCTGGTAAAAAAAGGGCCAGATTTGCAAAGGTATTGAGGCTTAACGATGCATGCAGATAAATGCTTTGAAATTCTCAATAGGCTCCTACATGCCTAATTCCCACTGATTTAGGGAACTAGGTACCTAAGTACTTTTGAAAATCCCACTAGTCACCTATCTGTATCTTCGGGCATCTAAATCTCTCTGAAAAGCTGGTCCAAAAGTCCATACAAATCTTTGATTAAAACAAAAACAACAACCTAGCTAGAAAAAAAAATGGCAAACGTTTTCTAATGAAAACAAAATAGCCAAGGAGACTCCATTTGGCCAGATTCATCATCCAGAGAACTCCAGCAGTCTACAGCCATTGCCTTTTTAAATAACAGAACATGGATTGCACCGCGGTAGACTTTTGGACCAGATTCTCCTATCATCCACAATAGTGTAAAACAGGAGCAAGGCTATGTCCACGTTGCACCGCCACATGGGGCTGAGAGTTGTAGAGGGCACCAAAGTGGTGCAATCTAACTGCCATGTGTGGATGTTGCTGGCATGAACTAAAGAGGGACCTACCTCACTTAATGCAGTTCTGTTTGAAAAAGGACTACCTTAATGCCAACTAAGTACCTTTCAGTTTGCACCAGCAGCATCCATACAGGGCAGATAGGTTGCAACATTTTGGTGAGTTCTGCAGTTTACACCCTATAGTCCTCACTGTGGTGCAGTATAGACAAGACTTAATGCCACTGACTTCATTGGATTTCTAATGGTACGACACTGGCAAATGAAGTGACAGTAAGGAGTAAGTAATTTTATTCAAGAATCCTAAAAGCATAAATCTGAAAATCTTGCCGGGCGACATGTCTTTGAGAGGATAAAGCAGAAACCTTCACAGGGTAAGAAATGGCATTATCAACCAACTTGAGAATCCTTCCTTCTTTTAGTAAGACCAAACAAACCAAGTTACAGTTCCTGATTTAAACATAGGAAAGCTAGTATCTTCAAAGTCAAATTGAAAATCTAGATACTGTTCAGTCAGTCAGTATCAGCCTGGGCCACATTTGGATTGTGGGCCTAGAATTGAAAGATTCCAAATCCAAGGCAAAAACCTCAGCTGCCATAAACCGTGGGGCTCCATTAATTTAAGCTGTGTAAAGTGGCCTTAAAGCATCTGGAAATGGCCGGTGACAATTCCTCCTGTGCAGGGGAACACTCTGACGCCATAAGGCTGGCAGTGGCACCTCATATGCCCACTCCTCTCTCTTTCCCTCAGCATAAGGGAAAGGAGGAGACATTCTGGGGATGTGCCGGGGCTGGGCAATACAGGGAGGGGAGAAGGCATGGCTCGTCCGATTTTCCAGGGACCTTACACCAAATGGCATAAATTAGGGTTACTACCGTGCAGCCCTAATTTGCACTAGGGTTGGGCAGCTTTGAATCAGTGGCTCACTGTGGCTGCCCATCTCCACTACAAGTCAGGGCTTAAGCATTCTTTTCTCACCTCTCACTTTTGCTCAGTAAATTTTCTGGACAATCAATTCCAATTAAGCTTTCTTTTTTCTGCATCTTACTTCGCATTCCCTCAAAGTCTGTCTTTTTTAAAATCCAATATCTTTGTGCAACTTACCTTTGAGTATGCCATTGCCAGCTTATCAAATCTGATTGCATTATGGTCATTCAGCCTTGAATGCCCACAAACTTATTGTATTTTTCATATATGGTTTGTTCAAGCACTTAAACCAAAATAGAGTCCATTCTGCCTAGCTGCTGAACAAACTGTAAAAAGAAACAGCCTTGTACTATGCCTCCAGAGACGTGCTTTTCTTAACATTATTCGTGTCTTATTCTCTTTCCATTGTCAGGCAAATTGAAAAATTCTATGACTAATGTTTAGTTCTACAAGCTCTCTCAGCTCTATAAATATTTTCTGCTCTTCTATTTTTTTGTAATCCGGTCTTTTTAAATAGTAACATTTAACTTCTCCCTCCATCCAAACTCAACTGTTGTAATCTGTCTGTAACTCTCATTTCTGTTTTCCTTCTTCTACAATATTCTACAGCCCTGTCTGCCTACATTTAACAGATCATAGGGAAAAGTGAGTCAAAGGGGAGAACTACAGGACCCTTCCATAAAAATTCCTACTAGAACCTTCTTGGTGCAACCCTTACACTGAGTAGCATTTACACATGTAGGCCCATAGAATCCCATTGGACTATGTGGGTAAAAACTACTGTTTGGATAAAGCTTGCAGGATTAGGACTTAAATAAGCATAAATGTATGAGTTGGGCTTTTATATCCCTGTGCTTCATTCCAAAGTCTAAGTGTTTTGTTTTGTTTTTTCAAAATACACACATACTTCACACTGTAGTCTGCTATTTTTGTGCTACTTTAGAAGGTGAAAGCAAATCATAACTAAGTGTAGCTATGTTATCTGCAAAAATCTAGGGCTCCCCGCCTATACCTTACTGAAGGCTGAAGATATGATCCAGTTAATTTAAGTACCCCCCACCCTTTCCCTACTGAGGACTTGGGGTGTAAGACCCTGTGACAACTGGGCTGAGCCCTGAGGGTTAAGCCAGCCCCCGGATCACTAATTAAAGGGGGAATGGAGCCAGCTGAGTGAGTCTGCAGGGACTGGGCTAACAAGGAGCAGCTGATAGGCTCCTTAGACAGGCCCTGGCAGGAAGGAGGCTCAGGGGACTGACCAGAGGCTCACTGAAAGGTGGTAGTAAGAGCAGTAGCCGGAAGGGGTGAGGGGGCCAACCTGAAAGGAGGAAACCTCAGATGGAGGGGAGCTGCCCTGATCTGGTGGCTGAGACTGAGGGCTCCAGGCCAGAGATTGTACCTGTAAATACTTGGTGGTGGGAAGACAAGCCTATAAATGAAGAGTAGCAGCAGGAGCACAAAGCTGCAGCTGCATGTGGTTTGTGGGGTAAGAAACCCAGAGCAGCAAGGGAGCGAGCATGGATCCTTTACAGGCACCTACCTTTACCCACGGGGCCCAGGGAGAAACCCGGTCAATTTAAGTACCTACCCTTACCCTCAGGGCTCTGCAGGACCTTTTCACAGTGAAAGAGCCTTACACAGCTGTGCTCTAAACATCTATTTACTAGCCACACACACAGAATATATATGCCAAGCAAATCTATTATGCTCACGACTCCCAATATACAGACAACTTCACCCAATGGCCAATCAGGATCTACTCATCTGGGGGTGTCAGTGATGCCTCCGCACATCACGATCGGCAGAGGATAAGAGTTCCAGCAGCTTGATGCTGAGCTGCAGTCCAGAGATGGTTCCCCCAAAGAGCGTTGGTTTTAATTTACATTATATAGGTAAAACTAGCTACCTCCAAATTTACTAAACTATTACATTATTCAACACCCCTACCTAAAAAAATTTAACTAATCATGCACTGGCACTTTTGTTTCCTCCTCCCTGCTCAAGTCTTTTTTACATTCTCTCTCTCATACCCAAATTGTAACTTATTTATGACCTCCTTTGTTTGTGCAGATGGTCAGAGTTTATATCTTACTTATTTTACCATTTGTTGGGTTTCTCTGTATCCTTCCTAAAACCTTCCAACACCTGCGTGTCTCTACTTTACAACCCTTATGTGTTGTAACTCTTGTTAGGGGAATTCCTGATGTGGGAGTACCTTAGCAGCAGAGCATTTTTTCTTAATTTCAGTGTAGTATCTTGCTGATGAGCAATCCAGTGTCAAGATAAAAACTATTCTTTATGAAGAACTATGAATATTACTTGCATTATCATAAAACTGACCTCTGCAGTTTTTCCAATAGCCATGTTGTCTGCATCCAATAAAGACTTCACAGTCTGGAAGAGCAACTTGCTCTTGTAGCTTTCAATTGTTATAAACCCAGTGAAATGCTCATATAAATTACCATGTAAACAGTATCATAAAACAGATAACTGATCAATATTAGCAATAGCTAGAGTTTAATCTACTATCAAAGTAACATTTTGCCTTTTTTATTTCACTTACAATGAATTCCAAAACCTTATGTCCCATTAGCTCAATGAGCTTATCACAGATATAGCTTTGACAATTAGGGTCAGAGACTTTTCCCTTTGTTTACATAGCATTTAGTATGCTCACTTAGAAACAGGTCAAATGCGACCAGGGCTTCAAGAATACCTAGATAAGCTTTTCACTGAATGTTGTTTAGCATTTAAACCAGTGGTCCCCAAACTGTGGGGCATGCCCCCTTGGGGCATGAAAGAACAGCAGGCCCAGCCCAGGCCTCACAGGGGTAGGGAGGGAGCACCATGCTTCCAGCTCAGCTCCACTCCACCCCCTGCTCTGCCCCCCAGCCTAGCTCCGCCCTCATTCACTCTCTGCCCTCAGATCAGCTCCTCTTGGAGCTCCAGTTCTGCCCCCGGCTCCACCTTCAGCTCAGTGTAACCTTGGCTGTGCAGTAATGGTGGGGGAGTGAGAGGGTGCAGACAGATTCCATTAATGCAACTGGAAGGCAACTGGAAAAGTTTGCTCACTACTGCTTTAGAGGAAGGGAGAAAGTTAACAACTGTCACAACAAACCTTCTTCCAGTAAGCAGTTTGCATTAGAAACAGTGCTACCATCTCTCTGTTGATGAGATTCTTACATTATGAGCATGCTCGCTATGCAACTGTGGCATTGTGATTTTCAACCCTATCTTCATGAGAAGAAGTCTGATGTGCTTTTTTCCAGTCAGAAAAGCCTGGGTTACAAAGGTGCTAAGATTGTTAGGCAATGAAACGGATTTTCACATGAAACAGAATACTGTTCCTGGGGATTTTAAGCACATCAACCAAAGCCTGTGATAACAGTCTCTGTTTGGTTGTTTTTGTTCAAAAAGAAGGTGAGGGGTACGGTTTCAGACATTTGAATTCATGCTTGCAAGCTATACATTTGTTATTGTGATTCTGAAAATAGAGTGGAACTTTCAATACACTGGGTGTGAAACGCCTCCATTATCAAAGAAGGCTATTTAATTGAAACTTATTTGACATTAATAGCCACATTATCCTCTTCTATCACTAGTATTCTGTCTACCTTCTGCATGGACAGCTGGTAGGAAAATTGGTCATCTTTTTCATCAGCACTTTTGTCCTGGATTTGATGAACACTTGCCTTTTTTCTTCAGCCCTGCCCTGGGGGAACAAGTCCAGATCCATATCTTCAGTTTGATCATTATTTTCTGAGAAATACAGTCCAGCAGCTTTGTAAGATGATTCTCAAAGTCATTACAAGTTTTAAAATATTTTTTTCAAAAGTAAACCCTGCTCTAACCCAAAACTGAAATGTTGCCCAGGGCGCCACAAACCTCCAGCATATTTATAAAATAAGAATATGCTGAACGGAGAAGTCTGTTCTTATCAAACATTTAAAAGCTCTGGGGATTTGTGGAGTGTTTACCACGGTTGTGCTACATCCATTTTTATTTAAAAACAAAACCATAAAGCTTTAACAAAAGAAACAAAAGTTTAAAATGAAAAAAGTAAGACATCTGTATTCATTGACATGTGCAATGTCCTCAGTCACGAGAAGGTACATTATTAATTATGGTCATTTTCTGTTTAATACTGGGAGAGGAGTATGTAGTGCTCTGTTTTTTAAATTGAAACAAAAATATTTTAACTGATTTAGCTAAAAGTAGCCTTGTTGTGTAGACAATTTAATTTTCACCCAGAGATCACAAAAGACAGGTTGAGGAGGGGTGCATAAATTCCTTGTATATCTATTAATGAAGAGCTGTAGTGATCAGAATCAACTTGCTAACTACTGACACTGAAGTTTGTTTCAAACAAAGAGGTAGGTTGGTATAAAAACCTGAGGGTTTTTGGTGACTGTCTTTTTACAACAGAAAACATCTTGAATAGAATGGCTGCTGCTGGACTGCAAGGAAAGGCATATAGTTTGTTTCTAAGTCTGAAGATACATAGTATATGTTCTTACTCTTTATACATCCTGTCCTCACTAATAATGATACGTGTCTTTATTGCAGTGTGATCTATTTAGTATGGAATCAGCAACTTCAAGCTGTATCTCAGTAGGGCTAGGTAAAACCCCATTTTAACTATGGTTGTGTTTAATATTACCGGGTTTTTTTGTTGTTTTTTAAACAAAAAATCTGGTTGTATAGGAGTTTGTGTACTTGGGAAATACTAAAATTTTACTGTCCTTTAACCCAAAGGCCCAAACATGCGAGGGAAAACAAAATAACCATGTGATAGCACCCCCTTCCCCTGTAGTGGATGGTAAAACTTACTCTTTAAACATGTACTCTTAAAAAGTTACTTTTGATGCTTAAATTGTTGTTTATGATATAAGGGCACATGCAGTGAGCTTGTCCCTTCCCGCACACCCCTGAGATTAAAACGTGACATTGTATGATTAAAATATGACCATGCATATCTTTGTTCCTACCACCTTTATATAATTGCAACCACTCATACATAATATCAATGGAAAAGTTATGATTTGCTGAGTATGATTATCCTGTTTATATTCATGTATCATCTTTCTATCTGAAGTTATAAATAGGACTTTCCATTTGGATTTCAAATGCGTTTGCTGCTGGCATAACTGTTCGTATCCAGTCTAGCTACTTTATGAAAGAGCAGTGCCAACTGATTTCCCATCAAAGAACACTTAGCTCTCACAATAGGCCAGAAGAGGAGCCTGGTGAGCATTCCTGTGGATGTGGATTAGCCAGTTAAAAAAGTCATGGCTGCTCCTATGACTCAAAGCATGCATGGACATGTGACTTGCTCATGTGACCCTGGACCCCATCTTGGTTCTGTGAATTTCCACAAGCTAAAACAAAGAGCACCAACCCACGTGGCTGTATAAGTACAAGGCAGCTTCATCATCTCCATTTTGTCTTCATAGCTCTGGGCTGGATTTCTAACAAAGAAGTCTAAGCAAGGGTTGATGATCCCCAAGTTGTTTTAAGTAATTTCCAGAGACTTTGGCAAATTAAGAATTTTGCAACTCAATTATCTCTACTTTGAAACTGACTTATGAACTTTTCTCATCTGTATATATATGATCTCTTAACTGATATTAGTTTAGTTAATAAAAAAGAGTATTTCTAAGCATTGGCTTTAAATGTGTATTTGGGTAAGATTTGAACTATTCATTGATCTGTTTGGGCATGTGTTCAGTCCTTTGGGATTGGTAGAATTTTTTTTTTTTTTTTTAAATCAGACAAGATTTTCAGGAATCCCTCTCCTATCATATTGGACTTGGCTGGCTGGGTAGAGGCCAGAGGGCTGGATGACTTTCAGAAGCTAAAAACACAAGCTCCCTTAATAACCAGTGAGGTGATCAGTGGCTGTTTATTGCTGGCTTGGTATTTCTTATGGAAGAAAAACCACCAGTACTGGGTGGCTGGCCTGCCTCATTCTTTGAATTTGCCCTGTTTAAGCTATCTCAGCGTGGCTTGCCTAGAGGCCAACATTAGAGCTTACTTTTGAAAATAGCTTTTAAAATGTGTAATGATTGAGAATCATCTTACATCTTCAGAAAATGATAATCAAAATGAAGATATGGATATGGCCTTGTTTCCTCAGGAGAGGGCTGAAGAAAAAAAGCCAAGTGTTCCACAGGCCCAGGAAAGACAGGAGGTACAGAGCTATGGTTTTGGTGCATGGCTTTTGTTTGTTTTTTTAAATAAATAATATTTTGTTGCAAACTATGTGGTTGTGGATGCTTTTAAAATGCTGAGTTCTTTAATCTGTGCAGAATTGTTTGCATGCTTTTGCTAATGGGTGCCTGGAGAAGCATGTGCTGGTATTAAAAAGGTCTATGTTTTAGAGAAATGTAAAATATTTGGTGCTAAATTGGAACATTTTTCCTAATCAGGCCTGCATAGCTCTCCTGACAATGCCATAGTCAAAGCTACAGGGACACTGCCAGCAGAATCACCAAAGAACAATGTCAACAGCAGAAGAGCACAGACAAAGCATCGGGACAGTCAAGCCAGAGGACAAAGACCCTGGTAAAAGTCATCAGTGCAAATGCACCTCCAGTTCCTCAGTGGTCAACACCACACCAAGCCCTGAGAAAATTGTGAACGAAAAACAAAGATTTAAAAACTTGGAGTATGATCATTCTTTCAACCCCCAACAGGGGGTAATATCTTGTACCCTGAAGGAAATTTAAGGAAACATGGGTAAATAATCACTAAAGGCAATAGAGTCAGCCCAGCCATTTCAGCAGAGGATAGTTAAATGAGTTCAGTTCAACAGGGCTGCATCAGCTCTATTGTACTCAAGCATCCATGTTTTATATGAAATATGGGCAGTTTTTGCTTTAATTTAACTATATTGTTGTGGGTTTTATTTCCGTTTCTACTACATGTATTTCAGTTTTGCTGTAAATAGGTCTGTGACCCTTTCATGCCTAAGGTAGCCACCTGAAAATGCCAAGGTCAGGGCAGGTTGTAAAAGGAGAGCAGATTCTCCCAGCACTGGTGGGTGACACTGAAGTCAGACTTCCCAACCAGCCACAAACAGTATTTTTGATTCCCCACACTGGTTATCAAGAAGCCAAAATAAAGATACACACAGCCCCCTTTACTGCATTTCAGTCTCTGACTCCCAATACAGCCGGCCACTAGGTCCAGTAAAGAGACCAGTTATTTAAACTCTATGCTCTTTACCAAAAAGTTTCCTCTTGACCCCAAAGGGTCAGCCACAGTACCAGATCAATATAAGTTTAGATCTAACCCAAAATACCACACTGCCAGCCAATCCTTTAGTAACTAAACTAAAGGTTTATTATAAAAAGAAAAACAAACTATAAGAGAAATTTTAAAGGATTAAAGCAATCAGATTCATACAAATGATTTGAAAGTCCATATATATCAAGTTTCTAGAAGAACTGTGGAGTTTGCAGGCTTGTATAGTCCCTCTGGTATACATCCAGTACCTGGATGGGTCTCAAGTCCTTTGTTTCACAGCTTCAGGAGAGGAGTTGATCAAGAGGTAGGTGATGACTGAAAGACAGACTAAAGACTGGTGACTGAAGACAAAATGGATCCCGGGCAGCTGCCTTTTATGTCCTTTGGTCTGTGCCATGCTGCTTGGGGAATTTTGCAGGAACCAAAATGGAGTCCAGAGTCACATGAGTAAGTCCTGGTGACTCACCAGGTATATCCCTGGCTTCTCCCCCTGGGCCCCTTGTACCTGTGACTTTCTTAATGGGCCATTAAGCAGGCTATCGCTGCAGCCATCCTGTCTGGGGTGTCCCCCAGACACAGCACAAGTTGAAATACAGCTATATCAACCATATCCATAACTTCCATTACACATAACACATGAACATAAACATTTTCTCACTTAGCACATTATAGCCTTTCTAACAGTATCTGACACTGCATATCTCATATGAATTATTATGATTTTGACATACTGATGTTAAATAATATAATAAATGCCCTCCCCGCCCACCTCAATCCAGCCAGCATGACAAGGTCTTTTTTCTTAAAAAACACAATAGTATGGACCTCAAACTATTTTATTTAAAAGACATACAGCCCTTGAGAACAAACCAAGATGTTGCCACAAACCATTCATTTAAGGACCACACAGCCCTTGTAACAGAAACAGATAGTCGAAGGCGTTTTCAATAGACATTTTTATTTACAGATATCATGTTTTATTATATTTGATCTCACATTTGTCCCCTCACTATTCACCAACAATCCTTTTAGATCTCTTACAAATAGACTGTTTTCTAAGCAGTGTTCAATATAACGCAATGAATGGGTATCCTTCAATTTGGTAGCTTTGTTTAAAATACTGTTAAGGATCTCAGGCACTCTGCACAGCATTTACCAATGACACCCTTGAGCTAATTCTTCCTTGGATTAAAGTACAGACATTGCATTGCATAACCTACAGCAATAACTGCCTTTAATAAGCTTTCCAGACACAGGTCAGCACATTGGGCCTGAAGCTTCCAGTTTATATCCTTTGAAGTCCAGTTTATGATGCCACTGGCTTGCTGCATCTATAACACAGCCCTCACCATCAGCTCACCAGAGAGCTTCTCCATAAGACAATGATTAAGGACAACAGAAACCTGTACAACAGATCACAACTTTTTTACACTCATGACATGGCACAGTCTCAGTTAGTTCTTTGCCAAGGACTTTCTTTAAATCCACATAGCCATCTTACTCTTCATGCTTGGTGTCCTCCTGAACAATCAGTCTTGGTGTTGAACAAAAACAAGTTGGGCCTGATTCATCTTCACTCTGATGCAGAGTCAGGGGGCTCATGGGCCCCTGGAAAGGGGATTTTTCAGAAAAGAAACAGCTCTAAGTCCCCTGGGTTTAGATTTATGCAACCCTAGGACAGGTCCAACCCCATTCTTGGGCACCACCACTTAGTCTTTTTACCAGAGCACCGTCTTCTCTATTCACTTTGGCGGTACCTCAAACAAGCGGTGGTTGCCTTTCTCCATGGGGGTGGATGATGGGCAGCCACCACACACCTCAGTCTGCCTAAAGAATGCTTAGGGTCAGCCAAAGGGATCCTCTCAGCAGCTATGATAGGCACAGAGCAGATGACTGTCAGTTTCTCTCGGCTTTTTATTTGTATTTGTTTATTCTGTTTAGCGATGTATTGCCCTTTTTACTTAGCTGTCATAAAAATTCTTAACTACCTCTGACAGCAGGGTTAACTCCCATTTACAGATGTAGAAACTGAAGCAGAGAGGTGCTAAAGCCACAGTTTTCAAATGGGAATATATTCGGTGAAGCACAAATCCAAATATGTAAATTTAGGTACTTACTTTTTGTCAAAGCCAAAATTTCCAAACCCGGGGTATCTAAAAGTTATCTGTCAGAGAGTTGGATTTAGTCCAATTCTCTCTGGTCCTTGCTTAGTCCACTAGACCAATCTATTCAGCTGCCCCTCCTATTGCCAGCCGAGTCACACTCACTGCTCAACAGAGGAGCTGGCTCAGCCACAGGCAAGAGCTTGCAGCAACCCTAGCGTCATCAGTGGTAGCCTGTGTGGACTGCTTCCTTCAACTCTGACCATGAGCCGGCATCTCCCCAAGATTCCAAGGGCCCACATGATGTTTTCTTGGACCATAAAGCCCGGTCCTTGGTGGCTGAGAGAGAGCCCAGAAACCCCGTGTGACCTTTAGGAAAGAGATCAATGACAAGCTTTGAGTCCCAGTCAACTGTTTGCATCAATACATTTTCAGGGCTCTTTGCAAAGAAAAAATACCTAGGAGTTCCCCTTTTTTTCTTTAAACGAAGCCCCAGTTTTTGTTAACTTCTTTGTTTTCCACGTCAGGAAGAGCCTGCAACTGCTAGTTTTGTGGATCAGAGCAGCTAGCTCGGAGCAGAGCTAGGAATATTTTATCCATATCAAAGAGCAAAAAAAAGAGAAGCAATGGTGGCTTTCCTTATTCCCTCCCCCAGCTAGCAGCCATGCCAAAGGGGCAGTGCCTCTCCTAAGAGAGGTCATCAAGATTATTAATTTGAGAGAAAAAGGAAACTCTTAGCATTTGTATGATAGTCAGATAAAGTGGAGTCTTCTAGTTGACCTACATGAATAGATGTTCTATGCTGATGCAATTTTTCACTCGCAGCCGACAGTGCTACTTTTTAAGGTTACTTTGGGTTACTTAAGGTTACACAGAAAGGATCTCTGGAAGGATCACTTCATTGTAACCCCCTACATTCTACCTGCCCCCAAACCTTGTGGATTCCCAGTCGTTTCAGATTAAGCTCTGTGGGGTTGGAGGGGAAGTGTCACATCCCCTGCACCACACACACTGGCCCTCAACTTGCTCAGTTTCCATGCCTTTGCCCAATGCCAACCCACCTTTCAAGCACAAGAGGAGGGGGGAAAGGAGGAGGAGGCAGGGATATCCATGTACACAAGATCTCCTCTGTGCAGATCCCAGGGTAGGGAAAATCCAGGCCGGTATTTTGGTATAATGAATGGCATGAACTAAAAAGTGTCAACTTCCCTAGCACTAGGATGATAGGAATCCCCCTCATATTATACCATCCTCTGCTGCACCTCTTCATGTCAGTGAAAAGTCCCCCATGGGCTTACATGGCATACTTGGAGTGAAGTTAAAAAAAACATTAAAAAAAACCAAAGTACCACATTCTCCCTACGCTCATGTTGCATAACGTGTCTAACATTTATAAAAACAGATTGACCAGCACCTATGGGCTGATGCATTCTTAACAAAATAAGACTCAGTGCTGCATTTTAAAAATGCAACTTGAAAAAAAAAAATCAACAAACACTTGAGTGCAAATGATAGGGAGAGACTTGGCCCCCTACTTATGCTTAGAGATCTTCCACAATCTTGAATGTGATGCTTCTGTGAACCAGTGGTTGTAGTTGATCTGACTTAGCTTCCTGAGAAAGATTATAGCACAGTTTCTCCACTCACATACAGAAATCATAAGGATCCATAAGTGAGCTAGAGGGAAAAGATGAACTGAACCTGGCAGCCAGATGGCCTGCCCGGCAGCCATGGATGAGATTGCAGTGCACAGTATCTATATGAGTTCCTGTCAGTCAAACCCAGCAACTAACTAGCTTAACTTGACAGCAGGAACTCTAGGAGGATACAGTTAAACAAGCTAACAGTTAGCACATAGCTGAAGCCCAAAAGCAGGAAATATAAGCCAGCTACAGGGAAGCAGCAATAGGAAGAGAATCAAAAACCTTGAAAAAACCTGGAAAACTTATCTGTCAAAGCAAGACTTCTATGAAGAACCACCAGCCGCAAAAAGCTTCACCTTGAGAATGTACTGGGCTGAGAAAAGATGTATTGTTATTGTAGACTGAAGGAAGTCTGGACTATACAATTTAAAAAAAAAAATAAAAATCAGATAAACTCCCTTGGGGCCGAGAACAGGCCACATGGTAAAGCCGTCAGTGTTAAAAGGCGCCACCCATTACGAGGTGAAGGAAGCGTTGAAGATATGCATCCCTGACATTCAGGGCAGCATACCAGGCTCCTGTATCCAATAATGGAGCTGGGGAGACCACGCGAGACTTGCATCCCTTGCAGTATTTGTGACATGACGTATGTCTGACACTGTCCTTAAATCCCCCTTTTCCTAGGCAACAAGGAAGTATCTTGAGTAAGACCTCTTCCGCCATGCCCGGAGGGACCTTTCCCACTGCTCCAGGCTGAGGCGGCCTCAACCTCTTGGATGTGGAATTACCACAGAGGGAGGAAGGGGGAGGTGTCGTCGGGGCTGGGAGGGGGGAAGCAGAGATGACTGGCGGGGCCTAGCCCACCGAACTATATCAAGGACCCAGTGGTCCGAAGGCATTCTAGCCCACGCAAACCGGAAGGAGGGTAGAGGCTAGGGTGCTGCCCTTGCATGCACCATCAGAAAGGGCCTTTTCTGACTGCCCTATCACTGAGATGACCCTTACTCAGGGCTTAAGGAGCCACTCAGGGTAGATGATGTCTCCTAGACCCCGACTCTGTCCCATTGCCCGTAGGTCGCGAGACGGCCATGACTGACACCTTTGCTGCTGCTGTCCCTGGGGACCTGCCTGACACCTAAAGGTCTGTGGCATCTAATGGCCCAGGGAACAGAGCGTGGTCTTGGAATCCTTCGGACCATGCAGTTTCGCATCCATCTGAACTGAAGACAAGGCTGACTCATCCAAGGGAGGGCCCCGGAAGGGGTGCTGGTACCTTTTGGGACAGCCTGGGATTGCCGCCACTAACCTCTGAGCATGCCGCTGGCGGGGGGCATGGCTCTGCCCACCAAATCAGCAGCAACTGAGGATGCCTGGAGCGCTGCTCTAGCTCCTGTGGTACCCTCTTCTGCAATGGTATACAAGTTCAGCGCCTGCTGCTGGGCAGAGCCTCAGCAAAGCAGCTGAGTCCCCCAACGGCTCGCCTTCTACTTGCTAGTAGTGCTGTTGAATAAAATTTTTCTCCAAACAAGTCTGACTTATAATCACCCTTGTCCTCTGGAGTAGAGCCCAGCTGCCCTGCCTATCCCTGAGGTTGGCAGCAACCACCCCCAGGGACCAGGTGGTGAACAAGTATTCAAACCCTTTGGCTGGGGCATAATACCTAATGAGCTGCGAAAGGTATCGGCTACGGAGGAGGGGGTTGTCACAAGGCCCTCACTATCTTGAGCACCCCTTTGTAGACCGGGAGGGCTACCCCCACTGTGGAGGCCCACCACTAGCACATTAAAGGGACTGATGCCCCTTTAGCTCCTTCACCTCCAGCCCCAAGGTGGAGGCCACCTCTTGAGCAATCCCCAGCATACCCTAGAATCAACCAGGGCCCGGGAGTGTGCTTCATCCGGTGAGGAGGAGACATGGGGAAATGGAGGGCCACAGCACCTCTTCCCATCGAAAGGCGGTCCCCACAGGAGTCCCTGACCTTGGGGCGGAGTCATCATCCGAGAGCAAATGGTGGCCCTTTTTCGTGTACCCGATGCACTGACTGCATCCCCGAGGGGTTGGTGGACCATGGTCCCCCGCGAGAAACCCCATAGGCCTCCAGGACCATTGCCTCTGAGGCCATCCGGGACTACCTGCGCCTGGGGCTCTGGCACCTTTCATTGGTGATGGCTCCCCCAGCGACTTCCTCCCCAAGGGACACCGAGGCACCATCAAAAGACCACGGTGGCGCTGCCCCAAAGGCTCTCACTGTGCAGTACCAAGCCCAGGGCATGGGTGTTGCCCTGATCCACAGGTGCTCTGGCGAGCATCCCCTCAATGTCGACAACTTTGACTACCAGGTTCGACGTGGGTGCCATGGCTGGAGCAGGCGTACGGACAACAGTCCAGCGAACTGGGCTGACCAGAGCATCATCCTGGTACGGAGGACTTTGCGCTCTGCATGCATCTCGGCGCTGAGTCAAACTCCGGTGCCCGGTTCTGCGTGGCCTCAGTGTGGAGGCGAACTCCTTGGTGTCGAGTCTGTCTCCGGCAACCGAGTTCGGCACCACCCAACAAGTTCCTCAGTACCGAGACTGTCTCCGGTGACCAGGATCAGCACTGCATCATTGCGGGCAAACTTTTCACTGCCAGAGAGCAGGAGTGGTGAGATGGACCTTACCCAGTGCCGGGTGGGGGGGATGGGGAGGGTCCAAGACCAGTGTCAGGCGGGCGACTTCGCTTTCTGCCTCCATGCAGGTTGGTCCGGTGACCGCTACCTGGAATACACTTAAGGGAGCGTTCCTGCTCTACCCTAGGAAACTAGTCTGCAGGAGATCTTCCTTCCTGTGCTGCGGGATCTCCTGAGCCATTCAGGGGGTCCCAATGTGGGCTTCCCCCATAACACCAGCCTCTTCTCTCTCGTGGAGCTGTGGGCGGCGGTGGCATATGCAAGGCCAGCAAGACTCTTGCCGCCTGACGGCCTCCAAAGTTGACTGTGCCGGTAGTGCCGAGGGCTCTCCCACTCCCAAAAGTTGGGGGAGGTTCCCTGGCTGGAGACACTGGCTCAGGCAGCGAGCCTCTGTGATCCGACCTGAGTACAGATCAGTGCTCTGCACTGACAGCATGCTGGGTACCACAGCTGAGCAAGTTGTTTCGGAGCCGGTCGGGGGGCTCCGTGAGCGAGGCTTTCAGGCGGATTTAGGTCTGAAAGCCTTGCAGATCCATTCTTCTCCTTACGAAGGGCTTCCCCACACACTTCAGGCAGTGGGGGTAGGGAGTCACTTAGCGGAAAAGCCTTCCCGCCGGAAGCACACGGCTTGAAGCCATGAGACCAGAGCATACCCACTCCTGGTAAAGTCTCAGCTAGACTCTCTCAAAGTCACTAACTACCACTAACAACAGTTCTTAAGCTAATTAAGAAAACAAAAAATCCTTTCTTAAAGTTCAAAACATGGGGAATTATGCACTTGCAGTGCAAGCGCAGGCAGTTCCAGTAACCATCATGGGAGGAAAGAAGGAAATGAGGGGGTGTAGGGCCAGCAGCACCTCATATACCGTGGCAGGTGCACGGAGCTCCAGGGGGCGCCAGAGCTGGCCCTACGGGATCTGCTAAGGGGAAAAAAGTTCCGGTAGCCATGCACCATTTTCAACGAGTGTCATTGGGATGTTCAAGAACCAGTGACTAACTTTTTTTTTTTTTTTTTAAATAAAAGAAACACCTGTTTATTCCACCAGCTCTAACTTCACAGAATTCCATTTCCATTGAAGAACAAGATTTTAGTTCTAGAACAAAAAAGAACATTTCCTAGATGTTCTATTGTTGGGGGGAAGAATTTTACCCCTTACAACAATGAACTCTGATGCTCACTCAGGGCTGCTTCACAAGAGTTGAGCATTGATCTATGGGCAGTATTTAAGCCAGAGAGTATGTTTATACTGAAGCAAAAAAAGCGGCAATGATCCTCAGAGTCTGAATCAGACTTGAGCTCATGCTACAAGTCTAAAAATAGCAGCGTCAATGTTCCCATCCAGGCTCTGAAACCTGGAGAAAGAGCTGACTCTCAGAGCCATGGCTCAAATGGGAACATCTACACTGCCACTTTTAGCCCCATAGCTCAAGCCCAAGTCAGTTGGCCTGGCTCGGAGACTCACTGCTGCAAGGTCTCCAACGTCACCAGATATGACTGAAGACTCATAGGAACAGATTTCTAGAGTAAAACGATACTATTCAAAGCAGAACATCACTTTAAAGACTGCAAATGTCTTTATTTTTAAAATCAAATATTTTAGAAGTATATCGACCCCTTATCCAGTCTTGAATGCAATTTTCAGTACTCTTCCTGCAACAGGTGAGATTCAAATATTTTGATGAAAATTAGGTTTCTTTATTACACTTCACACACAATCTCCTATTGTTTTGAAACTTTAAAAATGCATTTTATCTTTCATAGCTTACAAGTGAAAATTAAAGGGATATTTGGGGGTTAAAAACAAATTTGAACCCGTAATCAGTTTTAAGTGTTCACTTTTTTAAAAAATAAGGTGAATCCTACCATCAGGAATTATATTAGGATTTCACATAATAAATGACTATTTTCTGAAGCAGCCATCCATAAAATTGAGTCCTCTATGAGTTTATTGAAGCATTTAAAAGGAAACTGAAGGCTAACAAAACAAAACAAAAAAAAAAAAAAAAGAAGGAGTTAAACTCATATTATCCAGATTTAGGGAAAAATATTGAACTGTGCAAAGTATGGAGTTGTCTATTGCTTTCCATAGCTGAACGTTTGATTCCAAAAGTTTTAGAATCAGCGAATAAGGAAATAATGTTCTTCTCACTTTGTTTCTATCAAAACTTGCTCTTTCCATGCTACGATATGTAGCAATAAGCCTGCCATTTAATTTATTTGTTGGCCTCTACTAAATCATGTTTGAAGAGTCAGAGGGTGAAATTCAGGTCCCTCTGAAGTCCTTGGTAAAACTCCCACTGATATCAGTGGACCCAGGATGTCATCCAGAATCTACTGTGGAAGGACTGACTACTTTTAAGGACTTAGGCCCCCATTCAGGAAAGCAATTAAGCACATACTCTAGTTCTACTGACATAAATGGGCCTTAAGAACATGTTTAAAAGTAGAAGTGCTGTCCTGAGTAAGGATGTTTTCCCAAAACTTGCAGACCCCTGCAAGCACACAGAGCCCCCCTAAAACTCCACACAGGCATAAGGATCATAGACATGTAGGACTAGAAGGGACTCAGTAGGTCCCAGCCACTCAAGGCAGGACTACATAATAACTAGACCATCCCTGACAGGTGTTGGTCTAAACTGTTCTTAAAAACTTTCAATGGATGGAGATTCCACAACTTCCCTAAGCAATTTGTTCCAGTGCTTAGCCACCCTGACAGTTAGGAAGTTTTTCCTTCATGTCCAACCTAAGCCTTCTTTGCTGGAAGTTATGCCCATTGCTTCTTGTCATATCCTGAAAAAATAAGGAAGCCAATTTATCACCCTCCTCCTTGTAACAACCTTTTATGTACTTGAAGATGGTTATGTCACCCCCTCAGTCTTCTCTTCCCCAGACTAAACAAACCCAATTTTTTCAATTTTGCCTCATAGGTCATGTTTTCTAGATCCTTAATCATTTTTGTTGCTCTCCTCTGGACTGTCTCAAATTTGTCCACACCATTCCTGAAATGTGGCACCCAGAACTGGCTACAGTACTCCAGGTGAGGGCCTATCAGAGTGGAGAGAGTGGAATAATTACTGTACATGTTTTGCTTACAACACTCCTCCTAGTACATCCCAGAATGAGGTTTGCTTTCCTTCCCCCCAAAACAGTGTTATACAGTTGACTCGTTTAGCTTGTGATCCACTACAGTCTAGGCCTCTTTCCTCAGTATTCCTTCCAAGGCAGTCATTTCCCATTTTGTATGTGTGCAACTGATTACTACATTTCAGAAGGAACACTTTGCATTTGTCTTTATTGAACTTCATCTTATTACCCAGACCATTCTGAATTTTAATCCTATCCTCCAAAGCACTTGCCATGCCTCTCAGCTTTGTATTATCTGCAAACTTTACAAGTTTACACTCTATGCCATGTAGATCTGATTGTAGAGTTAGGTTAAGGTCTCTGATTACTAAAATACATTACAATTAGCACAGATTTGGTCATCTTGTAGGAAGTTGGGAAAAAATTAAGTGTAAAATGAACAAAAGGAAAATTGGTTCAAAATTAAGTTAAGAGCTAGAGGACAGTAGAATTTGCCTTTTGGCTCAGTGAAGTCACCAAGTCTGACATCAAAGAGCAAAGGAAAGTGAAAGCTGAAGTTCAAGCTACAGGATATAGTGTTGCCAGTACCTATAGGACCGAACCATGCAGTACCCATGTTACTGAATCATGTTACAGAGCGTTTGGTGCTATTTACACAGCCAAGAACAAACCAGGCTATAAAACTGTCGGGGAACTGATATGATATAAAATATCCCCCGACTCAATAGTTTAGCTAGCATATTGTTGAGGGATGAAAAGGAAGATATCCCAGAGGGGAGCGTGACCAAGTTCCTGACAGCTGTTGACCTTTCTGCATATGTTTGTTAGTGATCCCTGTAATCAATAAAGAAGTACTCGGCACATGCCTGCCTCTCTCCAGCAGGTGATCTTCTCCATTACTAACATCTCCAACATTGTATTATACTCATAGCTAATTAATCACAACCATTTATGGACACTAATAAGAGGAGTAATTCTGAAAACCAGTTGAAAGAGACTTACCCTAGCTACTGACAGGATAAACTTAACAAAATGAGATGGCGCACATTGTATTTGATACACTTCCTATATTGAAATCATCAGAAAAGCACAAGGGGCAACTGTAGGGCAGCATAGCAGTCAGTATTTGCCTTCAAACTAATACTAAGGAGAACATAAAAGAGGGAAGTATCAAATACAGCAGAATTTCCCCCTCGTCACAGTTCCAGCAAAAACACACAAGATTAGGCAGAAGGAACTTTTTGACTTACTTTATACAGTGGCATTATCTCATGTCAAAGGAATAGCTTCTGCCCTGCTGAACAAGAAGTAGCGAGAAACAGTTCTGAACATTCTGGCTATTGAAGAGTGGTTTCACGGTACATCTTGAAATGCTTATTTTGAGCATGTCTGTAATACCGTAAGAGCCTTTGTTGTTAAAGAAATTTCCTGTCTACCCCTAATGCTGTGGGATGAACATACAAATGAAATAGCACCTTTTATACTGCAGAAGTTACAACGAATGAACTGAAGTCATCCCTTCTGTAGTTCTGCTGACTTCACTCATGTTGCACCAGGGCAAATTTTGACCCAAAATGTATGTTCAACATCAGCCTAAGCTAGCATTGATGAAGTTCCAGATGCCATACACACTACAGTACAAATCTACTATTTTACTCCTGGGAGTCACACAGAAGATATTTAACAAAGTCTAAATATGTGTAACTTCCATTTTTTTAAAACAGGTTGGTAGCTTCGGAGGTGTGAGACAGAAGGATTCTTATTTCTTTTGAGCTGGTGAGGTTGGGAGTTTATCAAAAACCACTGTTTGCACTGGATGAATGAATCTCCCCTTTGAGTTCTTACTGTATCACTATTTCCCCCAACTCCCATTAATAGAGTACGTATTAAGTAATTTACTCCATAAATTGACAGGGATAAAGGCTGCCTGAGGCTTCATCTCTCATAGGAGGCATAAGCCTCGCAAGAATAGACTTCCTGGCAGTTTGCAGTATCTTAAACTATTTAAGTTATTGCATATATCAGAAGTGATGTGTTGGTTATCAGTAGCAATTTCAGCAGGTTTAGTATTAATTGTACATCTGTGTTCCTAAAATATCACTGCACATTTTTCCAATGCCACCTATATATCACTGTGCCCCCTCTAGATGCATGTATTTTAAGTCTGTTAGTGGTATAAGATACTGTTGGGATGCAAGGTTGCTGTCTCCACTACATCACCTGATTAGAGGATTCTTGAATGTTTATGCTGTTGGATCACGGATAGTAAAAGCTCCTTGTTATTAGACATGAATTACACATTTATCTATCACCTTACAGAAATTTAGGATATCATATACCAAAACCCACTGTGCCCCTGAAAGGGATTTCTACAGTTCTGCAGAGTTTGTCTTCACTGCAAAGTAACCTGAGCGCTGCCACTAACACAAGTCTCATTTGCCCACAGAACTCCTTAACACAAGTACGGAGGTGCTTTTAACTTGAGTTGACTGGCCCATCAAAAGGTACAGGCTAACACTCAAGTTAGAGGATGGGTTGCACTAACATGACCTACTGCAGTGTGAATTCAGCATAGCTCCACTCAAGTGCAGCTGGTCCCCCAGTGCTTTCCCATGATTCTCCACCTGTGGCCAGAAAGGGCAGACAAGTGCTCTCACAATTCATAGAGCAGCTCAGCTTACTGAAGTGCAAACCACCATGCTCTATGTCCACCCCAAGGTCTTAGTGCCATACAAATGAGTGCAGCACTCCTGTGGACACAGCAGTTCAGAGGTGATTTCAATGTAGCCACTCTCACTCAAGCTAGACTAACCTGAAAGGAGTTAACCTGAGTTATCTATGCGCAGGATAACTTCGCAGTGAAGACATGGCTCAGACCTGTCATTTTGGGTCTCATGGATTACTTTACTGGTTACTAAATATTAGCTTAGATTCAAACCTGGCTGGTATTGGTGAGAAACAGTACATCATTGGAAGACAGCCACAGCCTACATTCCCCATGGAGTCCATTTGAGATAAATGCAGCCCAAAAAGATAGATGCACTGGCTAGAAAGGGAACAAGGATTACGAGTCTAGGGGGATGAACTGATTCATGTCATCACCTCAGCAGTCAGAGTGGGGCTTCTATTCAGCCCCCTGTGGAACTTAAATCTGCCCACCCCTGCTTGAAACCTTAGGAGGGAGTTGTGGTGGCGATACTGTCCCTCCTACAGGAAAATGAATTTTCCTCTACCCTTGGGTACAGGAGATTAGCTGGGCCAGGAAGGTGTAAATTACACACCCAAGATGGTACAGGGAGATTTCTGGCCTATTAACTGTAAATCATGAAGAGAGATTGAGGGTAGTTGGAGGGTGCTGTTACCTAGTGAGTGTCAAAGAGGTTTAAACATTTGGGGAGAGGAAGCGAAAAAAGAATTTAAAATATTTGTTCAGGCTCTGGAGCAAATCCAGAGCTGGCATCTGCCTGTGCAATGGTTAAATCTCAGCCAATGAGCAGTCAGTTTTAACAGGTGAAACAATTATGATTTCCTTACTTCCTGGTAACAGAGATATCTAATTTAATCAAAGCATTTGGGAATTTCAGTTTTCACTCTGCTTCTAGGGACTTACATTCACTATAGTGTTAGTTCAAGATAGAAATCAAGTATTGCCCCTAACCTAATTTCCACTCACACACACGAGTCTCTAGCTCAAGTGATGCTTGAAAGACAAATTAACTGGCCCACCGGAGAGTATGGGTTGAAGCCTGAGTGCTGCTCTAGCTAGTAATGCACTAGGGAGGCAGCTACTTTGAGCTGCTAATTCAAACAAACATGTTGGAGGTTGGGTGCTCTGCAATCTGAGCATTCCCACTTGAGCAGTGGAAACTTGAGTGTAGGTAACTCAAGCTCACACTGCAGTGAAGACAAGCTTTGGATCTAGCAGTCACCTTGCTTTGTCATCATGCAGCAATAAGCCCTTCCTGGAATGTGCTTTAGGCTTTACCAACTCTAGAACAGTGGTTCTCAAGCCATAGGTCACGACCCCATTTTAATGGGGTAACCAGGGCTGGAGTTACTCATTGGGGCCCTCGGGTTTTGGCTTCAGCCCCAGCTCATGGAGTAATTTTTTATTTCAGAAGGGGGTTGCAGTGCAATGAAGTTTGAGACCTGCTGCTCTAGCAGATAACTGCAACGCCACACTACTGGTGATCACACTAGTACTAGAGGACAGATCTCTAAGATGGCAGAAATTCTCACTTGCAATGATTTATTGCTTTAAAAAAAGACAGCAGCAAGATGAAGCCAGTTAACGCCATACGGATGTTTTCACCTCTAACTCATCAGTGTGAATCCAGTTCAAGTTGGTAGTTACTATAGTAACCATTAAAAACTTCAATATTATGCAGCAATCGTTGTGATACCAGACTAATTTTCTACCGTAAGAATGCCAAAATATTGTGATGTCAGCTATCACTGGCTGGTAACCACTCGTAGATGTGGACTTTGTAATAGCTGCCTCACTACTCAAAGTTAGCTTTCAAGTGCAACAGAGGAGGTTCTGGCTCATCTTCCAACATTCGTTGTACCAGATGAGAGAAGAACTGCTATTTTCCAGACCCTGTAGGACATCACCTCAGTGCAGAGACAGGAGCTCTTGTTTAGTCACATTCAGATCCCGGTCTTCTTGATGCAGAATAATGCCATGCTAATAACGGTGTCCTAAAGTGCCATTTTAATGCAACAGTAAAACAAGGGAAAAGATCAGAGTACAAACAAGGATTATGCACCATACGCTGATGAAGTAACTTCCATTTCACCCATAACTTAAAGCCTGGTTTCTTTCAAAGTTTTGTTGTCACTGATTTGGTCTCATGTCCTTTCTAGCCCGACACAACACAACAGCACAAGTGATCCAAACTCCTGGCTGAGCTAATTCTCAAATCCTCTACATAACAGGCAGTTCACTGACAATCCCCCTAAGGGAATGTGAAGGAGGTTGGAAGGTTTGCCTGAAGTCAGCAAAGCAGCTGGCTGCCACTGCAGCAACAGCACCCCCCTACACAACCCCATGTGGTCTGTGCTCTCAATTCGATTGGGGCAACGGCTAGTGGAATCAGAAGCAACATACCCACCAATCCTGTCCCTCCCTTTCAGCACTCTATGACCCTCTGTGCAAGGGGAGGCAGAGTGCTCGATGAAGTACAGGTATTGCACATCCACACCATAGCACCCCAAATGCCATATTGCCATCCACACATGGTAGAACCATGGAATACGAGGCCCACCGCACACTGGGGCAAGATTTGTCTAGAAGTGCTGCTTAGAGGGAATTGAAGTTTAGATTCACAGCTTTTTTTCCAATCATTCCCTAGTTCTCCAGCTCCTCAAGCCTTCAGGAGGCAGCACTTTGGCCACTCAACGGCAACCTCTTCTAGAGAAAATTAAATAGGTATGGTAAGCTGGGTAAGACCCTCTTGGCTGGGAGCTCTGGAATTAGAATCATAAAATCATAGGACTGGAAGGGACCTTACAAAGTTAATTAGTCCAGTCCCCTGCATCTATGGCAGAACCAAACATTATCTAACAGGGGTGGCCAACCCATGGCTCACAATCCGCATGTGGCTCTTTGCATGCAGCTCTTAGCTCTTTGAGACTATAAATGAAATTGACCAGCTGCGGAGGATAAGAGATGTGAAATTGACCGGCTGCCAAGGGATCAGCCGAATTTTCAGCAGAGGGTAAGGTAAGTGTGGCTCTTTGCAGTATCTACATCTATTTTTTGACTCATCTCTGATTGGTTGGCCACCTCTGATCTAAACTATCCCTGACAGGTGTTTTCTAGACCTTTAATTTGTTGTTGTTGCTGCTGCTGCTCTTCTCTGGGCTTTCTCCAATTTATGTCTTCCCTGAAATGTGGTGCCCAGAATTGTGAAGGCTAAGTGTGAGCTGTTCAGTGGGCAGAATAAACTGGACACATTTTTGATGTGTTGTTGTGTGTAACCCAAAAGAAAATTCTGATATTAGCATTTATTTTTGTCCCAAATAAGAACAAAGTTGAAATATTAAGATTCCACAGAACTAAAAAAAAGTGCAAAAAAGTTTTAATTCTTCAATGTTGAAGCAATCAAAAAATTGTGTCTTGTTTCTCTCACACACCATTCAACATTTAACTGCATCTCCTGAAACTGCCAGTATACATCATGCCCCTTTTCTTCTTTGGGACACAGGCTCCCAATCTGGACTACACCTCCCATGAAACACCATAGTCATGAGCTTCCATAATGAAGCACAGTAGTTTAGCCAGAGGAAATTACAATCTAACATGGGAGAAATGCGGCCCAACCAAGGAGCCTGCCCATATAGGACAATGGAGCATGAAGCATCAATGCTACAAATCCCATAAGGCAATGCAGCAGCTCAGATGGACATGGATTAATGTCCAACTGACCTTAAATAAGACACTTCAACAAGACAAAGTGTTTCAGTGTGGGTGGGCTCAATCCAAAGTGAAATATTGTTAAGATTTTGATTTTTCCACTGGAAACAAACTAAAAGTAGCCAAATTCCATCCTTCCCCCACAGAAGTATGCAATGAATACTTGCACTTGTAAGAAAAATGCTAGATCATTCTAAGATTATTTCTGTTCCAGAAAGGAAAGGAAGCAGTTTCAGACTGCCCAGAGTGAGCCTTCCTCAGATCAGTATTGCACAGCAAGCAGACACATTAACTCTACAGACAAAAATGATTGTATCATGGATCACAAAGGCTTGAAATACACAGTTTCCATACTAAAAATGCAACTTAATTAGGATTAGAAACCGTGCAAGGCTTTATTACCATCTCACTATAGAAGTGTCCCAAGTGTGATATGATAAAGATTCATTCTACACCCAATACTCTTGAAGATCTGTCTCTGTGAAACACTTCATGGAAGTGATGATTTGGTACAATGGGCCGAATTCTGCACTGTTACAATGGTGTAAATTCAGAGTAATGCCATTGATTTACAGGGCTTTACTCTAGATTTATACAGGGACATACTCTACTCTCAGTCAGTCTCCTTTTTCTCCTTCACTCTCCTCCCACTCTAAAAAGAGCACAAGTTTTTAATGTTATTTGACATTTGCTACCACTGAAAGTAGTTCTACCTACATGAGCACTGCAGTGTTAGAAATAGTGACTGGCTGCTCCCATGGCATTCTTATAAGTGCTGCCTTGCACAGCTGTGCATCTGCATCTGTTCAAAAGTACCCATAAGATATTTTTAATCCAACCCATCTCTAGTGGTGACACCTAGTCCACTACGGCTTCCATTAAGATCCATGTTTCTCCCTTTTTTTTTTTTCTTTTCTTTTAAAAAAAAAAAAAAAGGAATTTATAAAACTTAATAGGGATTAAACCAGTAGGATTCTATGGCAATTACTCTGAAAACCTGTGGAATTTAATAGAGAATGAAATCGTCTCTAGATTTAAAAATATATATATCCCAGCTATAGAATTTCATAAAATTCTATTGGATTTGTCCATCAGGGTACAACTTGCTGATGAAAAGCCACCTACTAAATCATTTGAGTCCATCCCCTGCAGAATCAAGACAATCTTAGCTAAAGTTTTGGAAATTCTATGGTTAAATTACACACACTTGATCTTAAGGGATAAGCTACAGAGGGAATGTGGTGGGAAATCCCAGAACTATAGACATTAATAAATTCCAAAAAAAAATCCATTCAGGCTGAGTAAAGTAAGCAGTTGAGTTTAGAATACAACTTCCATCAATATGGTCAGATCTTTATACCAAATAAGCAGCATAATAAGACATCTGTACTATAATATCTACAGGAATTCTACCAAATCTGAAAGGGAATGTTAGCAGCCAATGGCTTCAAAAAAAAGCTTTGTTTAAAGAAAGAACACCTAATAATTTTTTCCATTCATAAACTCACATTAAGTATTTGTTCTCAGCCACAAAAGTAGGAACAACATGTATTATGCCAGGTCACTTATCTGCATAAGTCAGGCTTCAAACCTGTGCTACTTTACATTCTAATCTTTACTAGATTTGTTCTATGGGGCTGGTGTGCACAGAGAGATAAAATGTAATTAATGGTCTCCTGAAACAGCTCACAAAGCATTACTTTATACAAGCAAGAAATGTCAAGAAATCTAATCTTCAGGCTTTTGAGGAAAGCCCAAAACATAGCATGAATGAGTAACCGGATGTAATTGTCTCCCTCAGCTATCAACAGTTAAAACATACTACACAGACTATTACAAGGAGTAATTCTTTTGCTCTCAACACATTTTATGGAAGGTTTTTATGGAAGGTTTATGTAATGTCCTTTGCAAGAGACAGAACTAAGGAGCAGTAAACACACAGATTATGTAGGCTAAAGAACACACACAGACTCTGCAACTACCTGGATTTCTAGGGACACTATGAAAGTATTACCACAATAAATCTGTCTAAATCATGGCTCAGATTAAGCACTACTCATATAGATTAAATACATATCTATACAAATATATATATTAGATATATACATATCTAAATACAAATCTACTCATATAGATCAAATACACTACAGTATTGAACCAATACAATACACTTTAGAGAAACTACAGTCTCACTACTGAATTAAGACTGCTTATTGCATAAACATAATGCTATACCTAACCATACTAAGAGAATGATAGCTTGAAAACAATAAGGAGTGGCTGCTTTTCTAATTCTGATTGAACCAAAACCAAGACAGAAATTAGGATCTACACAGTGAGTTTCAAGGTTCAGAGGGGAAGGCTTTTTCTTACACTTTGTTGCAACAGGGAAGTTAGTCAAGTGATTTCACAATATGATTTTGGCACATAGCCCTGGATCAGTGCCTGGAATGGCAGGACTCCACAGTAGCAGGTGTCTGGCAATAAGGAAATTTTGCCATTGGTGATGGCCTAGAGTCTGAAATGAACAGTAATGCAAGCTAATCTCTTTGCAGTTGGGGGGGTAGGGGGTAAGAAGATGAAGAGGTCTGAATAGCAAAAACTACCAGGCATAAAACAACTCATAGGGTGTGAAATGCTTTACGACACATGAACAGGGACGTACGTATAGCAAGGTATACCCATGGCGGATTTGTAGTAGGTATAGCCAGGGCAATCGCCTCCATCACAACAGCCTGCTGTTGGTTCTACACATTCTTTAGCTTCCTCACCCTTCACGTTTATTTCAGCTGCAATCATGCTGCCTGTCACGGTTCAGGGCAACTGCACTGGTATTTCCCCCCTTGGTCCAGCAACAGCTCCCACGCTCAGGCTTCTGGCTCCAGCTCCCCAGCCATTGCCTCCTGGGTGGAGACTTGCATGTCTCTTTTCTGAGCAGGGCTGAACAGTTACCTTGCCCATACTGTGACCTCCCCAGAAAGAGACAGCTGCTTAAGCAGGCTATTCTGATGGAGGGGAATTCCCCTACAGAGAGTCTACTGCAAATCAAATCAGCCATGGATAGATACTTGATATCCTGCTCTACATCCCTATTCCTGTGTGTTGCCTTTTCTTCACAAACGGTTATCAGTGTGATTACCAGTCAGTCAATCTACTGTGCAATTCTTTCTAAGCATGCACATTTTATCCTTAACATAAAACCAATAGAGAAAACATTAAAAACCCAATAAAAACCCTACACCACCCTTCACCATTTGTTCTGTTCTTCCTTCACCTCTGATACTCTCAGCCTTCCAGCGCAGCCTTGCAACTTTTGTATAACTATTTTTTTTTTTAAAAGCTGCAAAGAGTACATATATCCTAGATAGACTGATTTGAAATCAAATGCATCCCTTTGGGGATGCTTCTTTTATGGTAATGAAGAGAATTAAAGAATTGTTTGAGCACCTTTTTAACATATAAACATGTTTCAGTTCTGAATACATCATTAATGGGAATATGCTATTTAGTGGCTTTTTTTAATTACACAAGTTTTACTAAAAATTGATCTCACCCTCATGTGCAGCAAGACATCTGAAGAGTTCTCATTAACCTGGTTTTAAAGGGCACATGAAGCTAGACCCAAGCAATAAAGGTTTAAATTAGGTTATTTTTACTTTTCTGGAAGGGCAACGTATTTAATAGTTTGTTACTTTGTTTGTCTAAGGACACCACTATTTTAGTTGATTTCTTGAATTCCTATACAGTTACAGATTTGAAGATGTCCAAAAATAAGTAGATATATACATTCTCTTAATTAAGGGTTTAGTGCTAAACTGAGAATTCTAGATGTACTAATATATCAAAGACAACTTGAGATTTCCTAAAGGAAAATTTAATATATGATTGAAAACCTTATTTTCCTGTAATAAGTGAAACTCACTTCAATCTACAAAAGCCAACATAACTGAATTTTGTGGAGATGGAAGGGGAGGAAAGAAGCATTGAAATCTCATATTTGCAACTTGGGCACAACAATTTGAAAGTCAGGTTTAAAAAGCAAAGCAAAATAAAAACTTAAATGAAAGCTGTCCAAGTCTCCCTGCTAATCTTGTATGGTTTGACTATCCCCTTTTTTAAACAAAGATGTGGCAGCTCTATTGACATGCTAGAAACCCACATAAACAAAACCAGGGAAACTGATCAATTGACTATACTTGAGAATTCATGAATCAGACTACACACACACACAGCATAATGTCAAATGTATAAAGTAAAACTAAAAAAAAGTTGGGTTATTTTTTCCTCAGAGCTGAGTCATTTTACCATTTAACTGTTGATAAAAAAAGTTCAGACAGAATTGTGATTAAGATAGTATTTCTTAAATTACAATTTACAGAAAAGAAACAAAACACCAATTGGACTTGCAAGTTCAGCAACATGAACAACAGAAGTGAAAAAAACAATAGGCCGAAGGATCATTCCGAGAATCCAGCTGCAGTTCACTTCTTTGTGCAGACTATGAACACTAGTTAAAAAAATAAAGTAGTGTCATTGATGTAAGACGGTAAATATTACTATAACAGTTTACCAGATACTACTGTACCAATACATTATCTCTCCAGGTTTTGGAAGACCTCCAGTAGCAATGTTGTTTTCTTTGTGACATACTCACTCACATCAACAGTGCAACCAGGACAAGATTAGAAACCATCTATAAGAACAGAAGTGAAAGATCTGCCATCAGAAACTAGGTTAGAATTTATAAAATACGGACTTGACTAATGCAGTTCTGCCATCAGCATAACAGTTATCCTGACCATGATGCTGAATTAAATAAATTCTGTTAATATTATGAGGCTATGCACCATTCCATTAAGACAGACAAAATTTGAGGTGACCTTTGACTGAAATTCATTAAGACAGACATCTTTGTCTGGATGCCATGCATTGCCGTGGCACTGTAGAAATAAGATACATATTATATTATTGTATTTAGGTTTTTATTAACCAATAGATAAAAATAAGTATGGTGATGAAGGTCTGATGTCCACATAGCCAGCACAATAAAATATTTAAGTCCTCTAAGAATTCATTTAATAACAGAATACTCATGAAATATGAGTCACTCTACACTTGACTGACCACATTATTTTGCTGTCTGTATTATATAATACTTTACAGTATATATAGTCTACCCATTTTGTTATAAACAGCAGTATGCTTTCAATGAGACAAATTATTGTTCAGAATTCATTACAACAATTATTTGAAATTTCTTGAGAACCACATCAACGCAACACATTTCTATAGGAATTCCTGTAGAATTTTGTATTTATTAATGTCTAGCCAAACAAAATTACAGATCATTATGAAGTTCCAGTGATATAGTCAGACTGAAGGTCAAGTGAGTTTTGGTCATGACATGAGCCAAACATGTATTTATAATCTTGTTCATGGTCTCTTGTTTTATTTTAGTGTCACACTACTGATATTATGGTTACAAATGAGTGGCTAATTTAATTTTGAGCCTCAATTGTCTGTCTTACGAAGTTCACCCCAAAATACTTCGAGACATTTTGGATTGAGGCGCTGATACAGCACACATGTTCAGACATAGGCTGTTTTATGCATGTTAGTAGTGCCATTGGTGTCAAGGGGTTTTAAACATTACACATGTGCTTAGGTGTTTGCAGGAGCAGGAGCTTATTTTGGAGCCCTGAAAGATAACAGATTGTGCCACACATCTGGCACAGAGTTACACTTGAGTTCTTTAATGGGGGAGGGGAATAGCCGACAGGCATACTGGGAGGAAAACTGTAAATCAAACCAAAATAAATTGTTAAGATGCAATTTCTGTGAAGCTGCTTTCTTCTGGGAGAGGGAAAAGGAAGGTGAGTGTCCCAAACCCAGTCTGGTGCTAGCATTTATTTTCATTTATGTTTACATTATTTGTATTATTACATTATTGGCCGGTGAACCAAAATTTACTCCCAAATGGAGAAATTATTCTGTTTATGCCTGTATCATCATACTGCATTAAGCACCATGAGGCCATTAGGATATATCGAATTAGATGAGCTGTATCATTGGTTCTCAGATAGCCTATCTTCCAAGTAACATTAAGGAGGCAGCATATGTTGCATCTAGCTACTTTTTCTGAAAATACAGCACATTAGATAAGGAATGCACAGTTAGATGGGTTGCTAGCAGCATGGCAATTGATGAAATCACATCCTTTTTCAGTGTTTTTCTGGCAATTGCTGTGCATCATTTTGATCAGTGTATTGCCCACCGTCTGCAGCTGAAAGAGGTTACTAACAATTTCAATTTTTGGCAATACTTTAAGTGCATAATCATTAGGGAATCTTATCTCTTTCTATCCTAATAGCATTGGTCATAAAAATGAGTTCATTTTGCTTCCATCTGGACTGTGCTCTTTGCACTTCCATAGAAAATTCTACTGGGGCCTTCTCCTGCTCCTATTGAATTCAGGGGAAGGTTTGAACAGGGGCAGAAGCAAGCCTTTATAGTTCAAGGTTTTCAGAGCCTAAGTAACACTATCAAGAGTGAAATTAGAAATACTGTTAGGTTAAAGGTTGAGAGAGGCTCAAAAATTGGACCTTAACAAGAACGCTTTCTTAAGCCCTCCTCCAGAAACTAAAGAAATAATATCAGCGCTTCCTAACGGAGGGCTGTATGACCATGGAACTTCCAACTCCTCTACTTGGGAAATCCAATGTCACAGCTACATAAGCTCTCTGTGCCCTTTAAAATGCCATCTGCAGAGTTTATGAATGCCAGCAGTTGAAATGCTCAACTCAATGCATTGTCAAATCCTGTCAGCACATCCTAAAGTGTTTGTAAGCGACATGAGCACAGCCAGTGCAGTGAGGCTGCAAACTCCAACCAGAGTGTTTTTATTCAGATCTATGCTCTTTTATTGCATGTTTCATTAACTAGACTACATCATAAGATATAGACTACTTGAAGGGTATATTAAAAGCTACCGTAAGTTTTCAAATAAATAAATAAATAATTTATTTTGAAAGAAAAGACCACAAAAACTTTCCAGATCACAAGATCTCATTAAGATACAGTTGTGATTATAGATATAGCACAAAAATGGGTAAATTATTCATCTGTGAAAGATGGATACCAAATGCTTTGCCAATTTGCTTCAGATTTTTTTTACTACACGAGTGAAACTCTGGTGAAAAAAAAATCAACAAAGAACAGGAAATAACTCACCAGAGAGCATTAGAAAGCTTGAAGAACCACTTCTACACAAAAATTTGCACTAGGCAAAGGGATACCAAAATAATTCTAACAAAAACTTTAACACATTCAACTTGTGTCAGAAGTCACACCACGTGTTCTGTGTATGATGGCAACACTTTACATCAGAGCTTAACATGATGTAATATAAAGATTTCATTGGTACTCAGCTAGGCACTCACTGCATAACTCATTCAGAGTTTTACCACTTAGGAGTAACGCAACACTCCCAAACTCATGCTGATCATGCTTTCATTCTACACCAAATCCCTTCCCATGAAAAGAGTCCCCAGTCCTGCAAAAAGGAACCTCAGGGCAGAAATCCATGAGGTTGAAGTCAATGGTGCTCCATACAGGCTCAGAAATCCCATCCATGCCCAACCAGAGCCTGATGTACCCATACTTTAGGGCCCAATTCTGCCACCCTTATTCCCATTGATGAGACTACTTGTGAAGTAAAGTGCTACTTAGCAGGAGTTAGGGTGACAGACTTGGGCCTGATCAGGATGTAGATATCATTGGCAATGTGAGAGGGAAGGGCAGAGAAAAAAAATGTTTTTGATTGACTTAATAAAACCTACAACTCCTAGTAACTTAAGAGGAGGTCCCACTCATCCGTACAGAATGCCCAAGATACCTTGGCAGTCCTCAAGTGGTTTAACCCTAAGTGTGGAAAAAGAAATGTGATTTTTAAGCCATCAGATGTAATTCAGCAAAATTTCCCAGACTCCCCTACTGGGTCTTCTGTGACTCAGCCCTCCAGCTAAGTCACATAATAGTTCAGTCCTCTTCCAGAGTTCAGCTCTAAACTAAAAGTCCTTTTCCCCTTCTGGGCTTGATTTCAATTCCCTTACTCTTGTAGAGCTATAACTCAGGGTTTCCCCACAGGAGTCCTCTGTAGTGCCTGAGAGTCTCATAAAAACCTTTAAGGCCAAAAGGGACTATCATAATCATGTAGTCTGAGCCCTAGCACACTACAGAACCTCACTCATCCACCCCTGTAGTAGACACATAGCCTCTGGCTGAGTTACTGCAGTCCTCAAATCTTGATTTAATTACTCCAAATTACAGAGAACCCACCTTTTGTTCTGGTTCAATAAGTCACTCATACTCTACATCACAATCAGCTTCCCCTAGAGAGAAATTCCTCTCCCAATCCTTACCTTAAGAAGTACCCAGCTCCATTTAAATAGTGCTCTAGCTGCTTTACCACCACAGCTGGAATCAGTCTTTGTATGTAAGCCCCATTAGTCTCAGTTGGGGCCACTAATTATCCCTTACCTTGTCAGCTTACTAGTGAGGCTGAGGGATAGTTGCTAAGTCATGGTCAAGACTGAGCCCAGCTTGCCTCAAAGGGCCAGCCAGCCCATGACACTGTAGTACAGCTTTGCTCTATGCAAGGCCATTTATAGGTCATGCACTTCATTTTAAACCTATTAGATCTACAGGTTTCGTTCAGCCTCTTTTCTAATTGCAAGGAAATTAAAAGTGGATTTGCTAACTTGCAATAAAGCCCCTGGCCAGAATAAAATTGAAATGGAAATAAATTAACATTTGATTTCTCTGCCAGATTTAATGTACATTTTTAGGTTATATTAGTTCAACACTGTTCATGTGTCCCAGAGATTTAAAGTAAGACCACATTGGAGCGGTTACCATCAATTCGTTATTCACTAGTCACTGTTTGCTCCTCATTCCATATAGCAGAAACCTAATAGACTTAATTCAAACTTGGGACAGACATTTCCAGCTTTATTTGTTGACTTGGGGCCATATCAGCCACCTTTGATACATGTTATGCATTATAGAATTGTTTGAAGAAAAATCTTCCAGTGCACTATAGAAAATAATTGCAGTAGCTACAAGTACGTGGGTAAACCTATTTTATAATCTCCTCATTCAATGGCATGATCGCTCAGTGGGTTTCAGATCACCATAAAGCAGACAGAGATTTACTGTATATGCACTTCAGTCAGTTTTAAGGTTCAGTGGAACTGGGATGGGACTAACCTTTAAAATCTTTGCAATGAGAGACTATATGTAAGTTTGAAAGCCTGGATTTCTCCTGCAATGTATCACAAAAGTCTAGCTGGGAGAGAGATTGCTAAATTGAGCAGTCTTAAAATTAAAACTTGGATAACACGTAAAGCAGCTAGTGTTCTGAAGAACCAAAGTGGAACAAGGAACATAGAAAGAGAGATTAATCCTAGTCCCTTTAATTCAAAAAGGGTCACTTTTCACACCTTTGCTCTCAAGCTGAAGCACAACAAAAACAGCACTCCTAGACCAGCATCCCCCAGCAGTCACCTGCCCCTAAAGCTGGCCCTCAGCTTTTTAGCTTCTCTTCCCCACATTTCCTCATAGAGGCTCTTCAAAGTGGTTTCCCTACCTGGCAGCTGTTCCTCAGAGCAGCAGCAGTGGTGGTAACAAGCATGTTGTCCTGCAGACTCTCCTGGCAGCAGTGGTGTTAGACAAGCCACTCAGCACACTGTCTGCTTGCAGTAGTTGGGTGAAGGTATAGCCCCTCTTGCGATGGGTTAAGTGGTCATTGTTAGAAATCAGTTTTCAAGTGGTCTCCCCTAGCAGGCATGATATGACAGGAGTGCAGGTTTCTAAGTGGGTGAAAGGGGGGTGGATAGGGAAATAAGTCTCTGCTGGCTGGTGGAGTAAAATAGCGCTAAAAGCTTTCTCCCTGTACCAGCCTTTCAGGCTCCAAGTTATGCCTGGCCAGGCAGAGGGGCAACGAAGGGGAGAGAGATGGGCTATAATTGCTACAGATTCCCACTCAGTGTAGCAGAAGCTTCATCCCACCTCCCTTCCTCCTCCTCCTCCTCTTCTTCACAGGCTCCTGGAGTAGCTGGTGGATAGGGAAGGAGGAGAAGGCATTCACAGGGGTAACACAATGTATTCACATGTACACCTAGACACTGTGTGGGGGACACAAGAAGGAAGTTTGCCTTGCAGTAGCTACTATCAGTGAGACAATCATGGACACTCAGAGAGCAGGACAATGCAAATAAGCAGAGATAGCAGCCCACTCAAAAATGTCAAGGCTAAGCAATATTATGCCACAGCCCTTTCCTAACTATACCCAATTTCTATGGTTATATGGTGGTCATGCCAAGCTGAAGGAGATTTATGTTGTAGCTCAGCCTTACCCTAGTCCTTTTATATAAATAGTGTCTATTGTTGGGATCTTCCCCCAGCTGTATATTTTGTTCACTCTTAATAAGCAGTTTGCATTTTCAAGGCTATCTTTACAAGGAAAAGGGCTAGAGCCATACTTTCCATGTGTGTGTAATTATAAACACACAAATATTATACATATTGTGGCAGGCAGCCGGCTCCCCCCTAGCGGGTCTCACGCTCTGGTGGCTTGTAGTGGGTCAGGGCATCTTCAGTCACCCCGTCTTCCCCGAGGAGGGGGTAGGGACCTGGGCCCACCCGCTCCTCCGGGTCCCAGCCCAGGGGCCCTATGAGAAGCAGCTATGTGCTGCTGGCACTGTGCTCCAAACTGCACTCCTCTTCCCCTGGGCTAGTTTTCCCCCTCTTTCTGGCTTCTTGAGCCTGGTACCGTCCTCCACAGAACCTCTGCACTCTGGTCTGTTCCGCCTCGCAACTCAGCACTCCAACACACAGCACGGCACTTCTACTCCTCCCAGCTCATGCCCTGTCTGTTTGGGGTGGAGGGTTTTTATGGAGCACCTGGCTGGTCCCTAATTGCCCCCAGCTGCTCCTAATTGCCCCCTAAAGACCCTCAGCTAAACTGCAGGGAACAGAGCCCGGAGCATTCTGAGGCTTATATATCTGCCTTCAATCACTTTCCTACAGCCTTCTGTCTTCGCTATATCACAATATATATATACACACACACACACACACACACACACACACAGCTGAGATTCTCCGTTATAAGGCCCAAAGCTGTGATAAACCTGTTAAACTTACTCTTCAAATTCTGTAATATAAAATACACAACAATGCTGATTTGCTCATCACCATCTAGAGGCTTTATTGTCAACTTTCTGTGTTGTTTTATCAAGCTATATTTCTTATATATCTGCATAAACTTACCATGGTCTAAGGGTCACTGAAATGTAGGGGCAAGATTCTGGCTAGATGGATACTAGTCTCAGTTCTGTCACACAAACAAACAATTACATATCTGTAAATACAATCTCTCTCTGAAAATACTTTCCCCAGCTGTATAACTAGGATAAATTTTCCCTATCTTACAGCACTGCTGTAAATTAAGTTATAATTGTGTATAAAGTGCTTTGAGATTCTCAGATGTAAAATACTAAATATTATAGGAGTAGGTAGTAGGAATCAATATGGATAGGTGGTAATTTGATTTCCTCCACAACAAATCATTGAGTTAAGTTTCTAATGGAGTATACCCTGAGGTATCTGAATATTCAGAAGGGAAATTCCTCCTTTCAACTACACAACTGTCTGAAGTCATCTGTTCATTAGCAAGCACTCCTTTAAATGCAAGCATTCAAGATTTGAAGAAATGCCTACAGCTAGACAGCATAGCTTGAAAAGCAGTGGCTAGGGATCCAATGGTTTTCCAACCCAAGTGAACACAGACAGGAGAAATAAGCTTGAGAGGGAATGGATTAAGGATGCCTTCATCAAGCCTGATGGATCATCTTTCTAATTATGTTAAAGGACTAACGTGCTTCAGCCTGTCATTGTTTCTCACTAGCTTTTAAACACAAGATTTTAAGACTCTCTCTCAGTGTATTCTAGCATGTTACTGTCCACAAAACAGCAATAACACAAACAGCACCAGACAGTACTGGGGAAACAGGAAGCATCTCATTAAGACACTACTGCAAACATCAGCAAGACAGCTATTGCACCTGTAAGCTGAACAAAGCTATTGCCATATTATAAACAGAAGCCTGGCCTGTTTTCATTTGACTGAGAAACAGGAAAATTGCGAGCAGCCAGAACAGTAAGTGACTCTGCAGGAATGTGGTTCTCTTACACATAACCATTGTCAGCATTAGAACCACAACAAAAGGGGGAGATGTGGGGAGAGAAGAAATATGTAAATTGGGGTATGTCTACATTGCAATAAAACATCTGACACCTGGCCCGTGTCAGCTGACTCAGGCTGCGGGGCTATAAGATTGCAGTGTAGACGTTCAGTCTCGGGCTGGAACTCAGGCTCTGGGACCCCATGAAGGTAGAGGATCCCAGAGGCTAGGCTCCAGCCTAAGTGTCTACAATACAATTTTATAGCTGTGCAGCCTGAATCAGCTGACACAGGCCAGCTTCTCATATTTTACTGCCGCATAACTATACCCTAAGGGCTGTGGCAGATAGCTGGCTTCCCTCTAGTGGGTCTCACGCTTCACCTCTCGTAGTGGGCCAGGGAGTCGCCTGTCACCCTATCTCCCCAGGGAGGGGGGTAGGGACCCAGGCCCACCTACTCCTCGGGGTCCCATCCCAGGGGCCCTATAAGTAGCAGCTATGAGCTGCTGGCACTATATTCACAGCTGCAGTCTTTTTCCCCTGGGCTACTTTTCCCCCCTTAGTCCTTCCGGCCTCTCAGCCCTGTTTCCTTGCTGCCCAAACTGGGCTCAGTACCTCTCTGGGGACTCCTCCACTCTGCTACACCTCCACTGTACTCCTGTCTGCAGCACACCTACTCCTACAGCTTGTGCACTGTTTCTCTGGCACAGTGGGCTTTTATCAGGCACCTGGCTGGGCCTTAACTGGCCTCAGCTGCTCCTAATTGCCCTCTACTGACTCTGGCTAGTCTGCAGGGAATAAAGCCCTGAGCATTCTGGGGCTTATATACTTCCCCTCATGCACTCTCCTACGGACCTTGCTATATCACAGGGACTGATACTGAAAAGTGCTGGGTATCTTTAGGACCTATTGACTTCAAGGGAGTGGGGCACCCACTGACACTGCAGGATTAGAGAACAGGAGAGAAGATTATTAGAAGGAAAAAAGTGAGGGGGAAAAGGTAACAAGTAGCAGATTAAGAATTTAAGAAGAGAGAGATGATGGGAGAATAGATAATGGAGCAGAAGAGGAGGATAATATAGGGGCTCCAGTAGCTTACTCCTAGATCCCAGCTCTACTCCCAACAATTTCTGTAAGGATTGTGCCAATGCCAAAACATTACCATTTCCCAGATGCAGACCTCTTTGTCCTTTAATTCATTTCATGAATTACATGCAATTCTGTAATCAAGCTTACAGAAAGGGTAAATTGTTTTTTAAAAAAATATGTAGACCTTAACTCCCCTGTCTAATTCTATTTCTTTTAAGGCAGATGGCAAGGGGTAGAGGAGGGTGGGAGAAAGAATTTCTCAATTTTAAGGCATCAGCCCCCCCACAAGCAGAGATAATGGCCACTGACAATTATGCCAAAGAAAAATTAGAGCACACCATCCAAGGTGTGCCAGAAGGAATATAAAAATAGTCCGTCAATGTTCCAGATTCAGCTATAGCATACAGTACATCTCAGTTCAGTGGATCAAGAAGATAAAGATCCTGAAGTATGGTTGTTTGCCCATCTGCCACCTGTAATTATTAGTGTAACAAATGTAGTGTAGCAATACTCCTTGATAACAAAATACTTCATTAATCAGACACCACATGAATTCCAGCCTGGTATTTGAACAGTTGTGGCAGCTGATTAAGATGACTACACTTAAGAGAATAGTCCATTAGAAATTAAAATGTATCTACAATGTGTATGGTAGACAGATGAATTTGCCCTTCAAACTGCTAGGTTTTATGGGGTCAAATAATTAATAATTAATTATGAATAATTGTCTGACAAATGTGACTCTTTATGAATCATATGTGAACTGCTGCCCAATTTCTAGAAATGTAATAACTATTTTGAAGAATCTACTTCACAATCTATGCCAACCAATTTCAGCCTATGAACTGTTTCTGAACTATTCATTTTTACAATTATTAATGGTGTAGATTCTATACTGTCTGCTTTTGATGGAGGCTATATAAATGGGACTAATGAACAACAAATAGTGAATAATGAACTCTCTATTTCACACATTAATACACTTGATCATATAACAATATGGATATTTATGCAAAGATTAGTGCAATAAGGATCTGAAACACAGAAGTGCTGGTAAGAAGATGAAATTTTATATCCCGGCACCATTTACCCGATCTTGGTGATGGTGCTAAAGGTCAATCTGTCCTGTGATAGAACACCTGGGACTTCCTTTGTATCTGGTTAAAAAAAAAATCCAAAATAAAACAAATAACCAAAACCAAAAGTGACAAACTGAACTGGCAATTTCTGCCCCTGAAGCCTAATGGCTGGCTGATCAAATGGCCATTTATTGTTCTCAGAGCCTTCTGCAGTGACCTTTTCAAACACTAAGGTGGATCCACTACATGCAGCCTGTGTTTGCTGGTTCCTGGTGCTTTTCATTGTGTTACTGCTGTTAGCACAGGAACATTCCAGATGCCCAGGGAAAAGAGAGCAGAGTCCTCCTTAGTTTTGTTTAGCTGTCTTTTATTCCTCATGCACAAACAACCCTTGACTTTGATGTAGGTGACTGGCTAAATGTTACAGTCAGCATGAACAAAAAGCCACTCACGTTAATGTCCATCAACAGCAAAGAGAAAGAGGTATAAACATTGTCAAACTGAGCAGCCATTCTGAATTCCAGAAACATTTGCAAATACTGTTTTGCAGTTTTCAGTCAGCTTTAGCATTCATCAAGACGCTGCAATATTTGCACAGCAAGATAGGGCTGTTTTATGCTATACACCATCCTGTAATCAGAACTAGTCTTTTCCTATAGACTAAATATGTTAAAAAGTGCAACAGGGAAAGGGTTGTTTTGCTTTTGTTTGTCACTATAAATGGGACAGGAGACACTTGGACTGATGAAAGAAATCTGATGTCAGTTGGCCTACTTAAAGGAGAGGAACACATGAAACAGAATTTCAACCAGCCACCCCTCCCCAATTCCACCTGTTTGTAACATCAAATGAGAAACTCCTGGCAGCAAGAAAGTCACATTAAAAAGTATGCCTTTAAACTGAAGTTTTTTATAAAGCCACAGTTGGAGTGATTTCTCTTTCACACTCTGAAACAAAGAACTGAGCAATACCAGGCTACTCTTAAACACTTTGTCATACATTTGCAGAAGCTGGCAGAAAATAGTTACTTTCATAGTAGATGTAGAAAATAATGTAACATAAAAAAGCACGCATTTGACATATAAGGAATAACACCCATGACTCTTGTTTAAATCTCTCAGTCTCCCTGGGAAGGAGTTCTAGTCAACAGCTCACCATACCTTTTTAACATGTTCCCAACAGGAGCGTGTCATGCTGCTAAGCCATGCTGTTAAGATTTGATGCCTCATTTCTTTGCCAGTTTGGTAGTGTAAATCTGTGAATCAAGCAAAGGCCTTTATTGAATGTCCAAAAAGTCATTAATGCAGAGTTCAGCTTGCCCAGTGGTGCCTCATGCCCTTCAAGAATGTGGAAAGTAGCTAAATTAAACCTCTGAAAATGAGGAAATGAAGATGAAAGTACACTCACCCACAATGCATCTTCAACTCTGCCATCTTTGAGCAATGTCCCAGCATGCCAACCACACACAGATGAGTTGTCAATCACTGACTATAACAAATACATTGCTATAGCAATAATCAATCTGGTCTTCTTGCTTGGATCATGGCAATAGAAAGCAAGGTACAATAAATTAAAAGCAGTATACAGGAAACAAAACCAAAATGCTGTACCCCAGTTATGCTTATTATGAGCAGCAACATACTAGACAGAGAACGTGTGTTTTGCAATCTCTCTCTCTATTACTGTGCTATTTTAAAGAGGAACCTGATTCTAAGTTACAGTGTTTTCCAAGAAACATTTCTCTGGAATGCAGAGGCAAAGTGATTGAGAAATTTATCTTGAGAGTTAGACTATATGCCTGTTACAGTTCCACTCTGAGGCTTTCAGAAGGGTTTTGACAAAGTTCATTTTTTTCCAGACTCTTCAAGTGCCTCGTGAAGAAAATAATACTTCAGTTTTAATGCTGACTTTGTTATTCCAGTAAACGTGTTATACTGTTGGTGACTCTAGATGTGACATTACGACTTGCATAGTTTCTCAAGGAGTGTGAGGGGATCATGAGTGAATAAATAAAATAAGAATGATATATATTTTTGGAGATCTTTTTTTAATTATTTGACACAAAAGTAAACACTAGCCATCAGTACTCATTGAATATACCTATGGATAAAAGTGACCACACAAGATTCCCCAACAGAAATGAGACCATTTGTCAAACCATTGTCATGGTGCTCGCACCAATGAAACTGGATACCAGATTATGTAACGTTAGCTTTAAAGGGACGCATGGACAGCTTGTTAGCTAATGGGATTTTATAAAACAATGTCTCGACCACCTCCAGAAACTTGCTATAATGATCCTTTCTGATTATTTTTAATAGGCAATAGCCAATTTTACCCACTTTTTGCTTGTATTTATTTTCACCCTTCTTGTATTTCCAGGTGTCTGTTCAGCATGGAGAAAGAGATGGAAAGTGAGCAGCAGAAGAGCTGCCAACAAGATAATTTTTAAGGCAAAGGCCAAAAACAAAGCCTTCTAACAGAAATTGAGCAAGGAATGTCCAGAAGTTCCACACCTGAATTTCTTGAATATCTGTTCGTAGTTGTGTTTAACCCTAAGGAATAGTAGTGGTAGTTTAACCTTAGTGTTAAATGTGGCTAGGAACAGATCTGTGTCCTGTAATAAATGTTTGTTTTTTGTCTATGATAGAATTACAATCGTTTACAAATGAGCAATGCAGTTCACAGGCATGTTATTTTGAGTGTAATGGATTTAAATAATGTTTTAATAATCATGCATGAACACAAAAAAATAAAAAATGAAAGCAGGGATACCGGACGTTTGTGTACATTGAAAACAAGAAAAAAAATGTACAGGAATTTAAAATTTAGAGTTAAACTTTCCAAGGCTTATCCTTTATCAGAGTCTACTAAGTCTCTTATGTGACCATTTCCCTTTTACATGTAATATAGTTGCTAAGGTTCTTTCTGTCCCCAGTCTGCAATTACAATAGTAATCACAGTGGAAAGGAAGTTGATTATTTACTATGATTTGCTACAGGTTGCCCTTAAAAACTTTCCATTTGATTAACATACATCAGGATTTACACAGTATTGCCTATACTTCACACACTGTGCAGTGGTCCCTCACTCTCAAGTCAAGAAGGAGGCCACTTTGTGTCGCTGTATCAGGAAACAAACAGGCAATTAACAGTCAAGAGCTCCGGCCATCTGGGCAGGGCCGGGCAGGGAATAGGCTTTTGCCTAGGCCTCCTGGCTAGGCAGAGCTACCAAGAAATTCTGGGGCTCTGGCCTTGTAGCAGGGCAGAGCTATCAATCAGTCCTCCTGGCCGAGTGTGAGGTAGCTGCTATTCCAGAGTGGGGTAGGCAGCAGGGGACAGGAAGGGGAGACCCAATCCCACCCTACTGCACCAAATCCCAGCCCAGGACACTATCAGTGGCAGAGGGTCCTGCCACTGGGTCGGTGGGGTCCCAGCCAAAACACACCAACTTGTGCCCTTACAACCAAACTGGATTAAAGTCTGGCTTCTCTGGGCTACTTCCTACTAACTTTTTTGGGAGTACCTGGCCCTTGGGGTCATTGTCCATCTCCCCAGATAGGCAGTTAACAGGAGCTCCTCATGGTCCCAGGTGGCTCTAGCAGTTTCTCAGCATCCCAAGTGGCAGGCTTGAGCTCTGACAATGAAGGAAGAGAGATATCCTTCTCTTCCAGCAGTTCCAGCCCAACTGAGCAGGAGGGCCCGCTGTTTGTAATTCCCCTTCCTGTCTCACCCTTCTCCTACATGGGTCTCCTGCTCCACCCACAAGGGGGAGTGTAGTGGTCCCTAGCTCTCAAGTGGGGAGGGAGGCCATTCTGCCTCACCCCACAGTGACAAAACTGAAATATTATTTATATTTCAGTAGTGGCCAAAATGTTCTTGGTCCTGTACAATCATGTAAGACAGTCCCCCGTCCCATGAGCTAGAACCCTGAAAAGACCAAATACAGATGAAGCCTGAGGGGAAAGTGTGCAAATGCAACATACGAGTAATGGGATCAGAGCAATGACAGGCACGTGTCCACAGTTGTTTGTTTTAAATAGTATGAAGGCCAAGGTGAAACGGCAGGTATTAACGAGTCAATAGCAGCAAAGGAATAGAAAAGGAGGGGAAAGAAAGGAAAGAGGGCCACAGAGGGAAGGAATAGAGGTAGAAAGAGAGGAGGATGAAAAGCACAAGGAAAGAGGCTGGCAGCAGAGAGGATTTCCATACTCCCACGAGCTCCTGCTGTGAAATTTGTAAGACAGGTTATGGAACGCTTAAGATCGCATTTCCACTATAAAATGGAACTCTGTGGTAAGAGGGTGCCCTGCCATGCTTGCATCTGTAATGAAGACGAGAGCTAGCAAAGAACTGATTTTTCTGTGGAGTGGAATGTCTTGTTTTATGGAGTGTTTGTTTGTTGTTAAATATACTGTTGCTATGGTTATAACAGGGAAGGGAAGGTTAGAAAAATACACCTTGCATTTAGAGCAGAAGGTGGTGAGATATGTGACGGCCCTTAGTTCCTGCGGACCTTCATTCCACAGTCTCAGATCAGCCCGGAAAAGGTTCTGTCTTACACATAGACGAGCTTTTCTCTCACTGTTGAGAGTTCCATTTTGCCAGAGGAGCAAAGTTGTTGATCACGCTTTTCATGATCCAGAGGGGGTCCATAACCTCCTCCTCTGTTTTGTGAATGGTGACTAAGTCCTCTTATGAATCTACCCTGAAAAATCAAAACAGTTTGTTTCAGAACTGTTGATCAGGAGAGTTAATTTTGACATTTCTACCCACGTCGACACAAACTTGTGAAATGTTTCAGTCAACTCAAATCTACATTTGTTGAAAAAAAAGTTTTGATTGAAAAATGAAACCCATCTGTAGTGATGACACACCCTTATATTGCTGCAGAGACCACACAAGTTTGACTCTGGCTAGAGCCACAACAGACACTTCCCCAAAGGTGATACGTGGGGGTGGGCACGCGGGGTCACAGGCCCCCCTGGATTTCTCAGGCCACCTCTTGCCAAGACACCCAGCAGTGAGGAGGCAGTGGCACTCACCATGTGTCTGTGCAATGCGGAGAGGGACGAAGCAGCAGGATGGCTGGCTGAAGGCTGAGCTCCCTTCCCTCCACTACATGGGACTGCATCTCCTTCCCTGCTGCTGGAGACCCAGCATTTTCTACTGCCTGCTTTGCAGACTGCCTGCTGAGGTGAGACAGGGGGGCATCTTCAAGATTGGGAAGAGGACTTGTGACGTAGTGCCCAATGCCAGGCAGCTCAGGGGGAGCACCATCCATCTCAACAGCCCCAATGATGAATGAGGGGAGCAGGCTGGGCCAGGGAGAGTGGGAAAGGGAGGCAGATGCTGCTGCTGCTGCTTCAGCAGCAACCTCCAATGTGCCTATCAAAGGAAGGCAATTTGGGGCTGTCAGATTCCCCCTCCCCTACCCCCAACAAAAGGTGACTGATAATTCTCCAAGTTCTTGTTAACCGAGATAATCCAGCCCCACACACCTTCCCATGCTGATGGCACCTGGGGCACTGTGCCTCCCAGCTGTGTTGCTGCCCCTTTTGTTGGTCTTGTTTTGCACACTTGCTAAATTGACTGAGGCTAGTTCAGACAGGGAGGGAGGCCTGCAAACTGTGCAAGTGGCTGGGCAGCCACAGGACAGAGAGCAGCAGGAGGAGGAGGAGGAGGTAGTTGCTAGTGTATGTATATACACTAGTGTACTTCATGTATAACAAATTTCAGGGGGTGGAGGAAGAGGCAATGGATATGGCAGTCATGGGTGCCCACCGAACTTTTCAATTGTGCCCCCTCCCCCCACCATCCCCAGTTATGTGTCGTCTCTGAGCTTCCCCATGCCAGCCGATATAGGTATAGTGATGTAATAGCGCCTGCTAAAACTTTTCCACAGTTTCAGTTTCTTTCCTGGAGACTACTATAAAAAGACAATCAGGTAGGGAAATAAACATAGCAAGAGAACTTGGCCATCTGGTTAGGGTATAGAACTGGGGATTGAGAGATGGGTCCCTTTCTTGTTCTGCTACAGATTTGCTTTCAGACAACACCTTTATTCTGATTGTGTCACAGTTTACACATCTGTAAAATAGGGATAGTTATGGGCATTTCACAGGTGTGTAGTCAGGCTAAATCATTTAATATTTGTAAAGGACAGTGAGCTAGTTAGACAGAAGGTGCTAGAGAAGTGCAAAGTATGTATTATATGAACAAGTGCAATTGTCCTCACATAATTCTCGCTTGATAAAAGCAATTTCTGTGCTGAAGCAATGCTGCTAGCAATTTATGATTCTCTCACCATGATTCTTCCCTTTTTTGATACTGAGCCTTCCACTATGTCATGGCCAAAGACTGCTGCAAAAACAACATTTTTACAAGTACATGTTAAAATCTTAGTAAGCTAAACAATGTATATGTACAAACAATAGTTTTTAATAATTACAGTATACATTTCCTTTTACTGAAAAAGCTAGAATCACAAACTTGAATCTGTATTAGTGCACAGCAGCATAACTGGGTTTGACAGTCAGATGTAAGCATTTGTGTTTTGTGCAATTATACATTTAAAAATAAATCAACCTGTGCTTCTTGCTCATCTGGTAAAATTCTCACCTGAGAAAGACACAAATTGGGGTTCTGACCCCAACATACCTGGGCAACTGGAAGGGAATGACTTGGAGGAGAGCTAGTGTCCTGAGGACAGAGATTACAGAGTTAGATCTCACAGAAAGAGGGTAATATTTGCTCACACGTGAAAAATGTGCAACATTTTTCACATTATTTTACACAGTTTTAGTCCTTCTTCCACTCAGAAATTTCATTTATTCACAAAGTGGCCATTTCTCCCAATCATAACACTTGAAATCTCAAGATTTCACACATTGTTAACATTTAATTTTCATCTTAAATTTAGAAATTCAAATATTTTGTGGGTATTGCATCAAGTTTACACAAGTTTTGAGTCAAATTAATAATCTTAAAAATAATCTTATTTTTGAGCAAATACACAAGTAATTTGTTTCCATAAAATCATTTTCCAAAACCCAGAATGAAATATGGCCACTTTGGATTTTCAAGTTGTTCTGCTTTTGTTGCAAAAATTCACGTGTAATTCTTTTCTTTCAGCTGTCTGACAGTGTTTCTTCTTGTCCTCGTATGCTGCCTCAACTCTCTTTTTCCTCCAAGCCCATCCTGTTGCCCACCTAACCTCAATTTACAAATGAGATTTTCCCATGATGGCCATTAAACCCCTTTTATTCTATAAAAAAAACCTAAACAAACCCATTGGTTCCAATTCTCTGCTGTACCTGAGGTACATAAAGTGAGGTGAGGAAAAGACATATAAAGATGGTTTTCAGCCACCTTTGAAGCCTCCTGTCCTGGGTCAGCTGGACACTGGACTGGTCTATCAATCAACACCTTTGCAAACCAAAACCAGCAAACTGTGCACAGCTCTAATAAAAAAGAGATACGTAGTGCATAGGGTCCTGTAACTCTGAAACATATACGTTTCCCATTGGTATAAAGAAGGCAAGGAGACTAAACCAGATGGAACAAAGTAGTCAGGGCACAAAGACCCTGTTTTTCTTATTCTGAGCAGAGGGGTCGGGGGGGACCACAACTAAATCTGATTTCTTTTCATCTAACACCACAGAAAAAAAAATGTCTAGCATAACCTGAGGGAAGGACCTCACACAAATCTTTTTTATCCCAGCTGGGTTCCATGTTAAAAGGAACAAGATAAAAATACTGATTTCTTTTTTCTAAGGAGATAGTGTCAAGAATGAACTTTTTGTTAAAAATACGAGCGGGGGATTGGGGATCTCCCCAGTCAGCAGCACATGTCCTCCAGGCAAGAGGAAAACTCCCTGCAAGGCAGACAGGGAGCGTGAATTATTAAAGCTGAAGGAATAATCTTCTCAGACTGATCAGAGTGGAGCTCTCATGAGGATTGGTGGGGTTTTTCCACTGGCAGGCAGACTGGATGATACGTGAGCTGCATTTAAAGCAGCTACAGTCGTATTTCCATACTGCTTTTTCAAGCAGAATTTCTAACACCTCACGTATTTTTTTAAAAACTTGCCCTTTTAAATTAGTAATATGAGTAAATACTATTAGATCTGGCTGAAAATAAAGTGTGATTTCCCCACCACCATGTCACTGTTTCTAGACAACCAATTTTGTAATTAAAAATAATTGCATCTAGAAATACATGATGCAGCAAAATTAAAATCTATGAGTATGGGTGTTTCCCAGGCAACCCCATTTCAATTGCCTGTTTCTAGGTAATGGAAGCTTTCTACCCTTTAATGTCCTGAGCGCACTTTATCTGACACGAACCAAGAGAAAGAGGAAACACAGAGGATTCCCTTGTTATGAACTTCATTTATGTGAATATATTCATTATCTATAATTATTTTGATTCCTACATTTGATTTCTGAAAGGATTGTTTAGAATTTCCTGTTGTGAAGCAAGGAATTTACTTATAAAAAGGAATTTATTAGCATCATCTTAAATGAATCTATATTTTGCTATCTCCTCAGAAAATTTACCTTCAATTTAAAAAAAAAAAAAAAGCAGCAGCAATTTCCTGGCATTCCCCCCTCCCACCGGGATTATTTCTGGCTGACTTTGTAAATTCTATAGTGTCATTCATATTTAGTCTGACTTTCACCTCCTGAGGGTTTGCCAGAGGAAATGCCAATCATGCTGTAGACTCATATATAAATAATCACTTGAATTCAAAAACACCATGAAGAGCCGTGCATCACAAAAACTATCACTGACATATTGCAAATCTTCTCTCCCTGTATTAGTTTCTTTGTTCTTAACTTTTACTGGAAGAACAGGACAGAAAAATGCCTTCATAGTCCCGCATTGGGTACTGCTGTTATACTAAACTGGAAACTCTTCAGGAATAGGAATTCCGTTTTAGAAAATTATTTACAACTCATTGAATGTTTCAAAGCAACTTATATTAAAAGCCTTAAATTACTGAAAAACAAGGATTTTCAATATCAGAATAATTGCATGTGACATGCTTTCCCTTTTCATGATCAAATTATCAATATTTTGCTAGAGGAATTCTGCTGCCAATCTCTTGGGCATCCATTTTCTCCCTCATCTTCACTTCCTGTTTGAGTCCCTTTTTCGTATATTTTATCACCCATTTCCTTTTCTCTACATTCTACTGATATCTGTGTAGATCTTCCTTGACTTCAGTGAGAGTTGGATCAGGCTGTAACAGAGTCATTTACAGAATCATTTTTGGGGATGGGGAGATGGGCTATAATCAGACAGCAAGTAAAAATAAATTCATCAGTACATTTACAGAAATAACATAGAGGGTATTTCAGGATCCATTTTGGAAATTCCTTCTCCCTGTACAGTGCAGAAAGACTGTCCAGTCAGAAGTGGCGCTATTGGAAACTGTAAATAAATCATGGGGTACTCCACAGGGCAACTTCACTTAACAACCAATTCAGCACAGCATCACTTCACTAGCAGGAGGCTATTGGCACTCCTGCAGCTACAATAGTGAGGGGGTTTAGAGATAGTGAAAGGTTAATTTTTAAACAAAATCAGTGTTCTCCTACTAAAAGAAAGAATTGTGTTTGCTTTTTGTCTCCTCCTTTCAGTTCTGGCCCCTTGCTACTAACGGCAAGAAATTACACAAACGCTTTGGGCAGCTCTTTTGATCTGGGTCTTTGTCTGACACAACAACCCCATATACACTCTTCCTTTTCAGACACACTAGTTTGTAGGCTCCTGTCTAATGTAATTTAGGTTTTTATATGAAAATGCATAGGCGAGAGCCTATAGATTTATCCATAAATTACAAAAAGATGGAGAAAGGAATGGACCCAGAAAAGAAACAAACCCAACATTAGCCTCCTGGTTCCTATGTTACACGGCTAAAAACATGCCAGAAGCCCCTGCCTGGACACATTCAAACCACTATTTTCCACATTTTCACCACAGCTGAGATTAATGTAATGCAGTAAATTCAGAAAGCCAAAGTACTATACAGAAGGAGAAAACTGTCATCAGAGTTCGCAGATCACTGAGATGGGCAGTGACAGGTCAGCAACAAATAGAAACTGTTCCCCAATTGATTTATTGAGACTTCATTTTCTTAAAAAAGGTGCACAAATGAATGGATTTTAATTTCACACTGAAAAAAGTTGGCTGTTTTATGTCAACCACACTATGCGTAACTTGGTCCAAATGTTTATTCTTTGCCCAATGCAACTACAAATCAAAACACATCTGGATAATGGGAAGTCTCAGTTTTTCAGGCTGAACTGAAGCACAAGACAAAAAACTGCAAAGCCTTGTGTACATAGGGGAAATTAACAGGTATGCTACTTCAAATTAACTATTCTGGAATAGCTTTTCTGATATAATTTATCTACGCTGGGCACTGTATTCCAGAATAAAATTCCAGAACAAAATTGATTACATTTTAGAATAATTACTCTAATTTGTGAGCAGAGAAGTTATTCCAGAATAGACGCCACTGACCAGAACTATTTTCAACAGCAAAAAAAGAATCTGCCCTGGATAATTCACTGGCAAAAAAAACTTCATCAAAATCAATGTGGTTGTCAAACTGTGGCACTGTCCCATTAAGAAGGAAGAGTCCGGTGTACCTGTGACTCATCAGATACCTCCTAACTGGATTTGAAAGAAAGCACCTGGGTCCTGGAGGGGAGCAAGTTCTGGTGGTGAACCAGAGCTGTTTGAAAGTGCTCCCTGAGGGCAAGTCTACACCTAAAACGTTGCATCGGCACAGCTGCACCTGTGTCACTGTAAACACTTTAATGAAGATGGAAGAGAGAGTTCATCTGTTGGCATAGTTAATCCACCTCCCCAAGAGAAGCTCTCCCACAGACATAGCACTGTCTACATGCGGGGTTAGGTCGGTATAACAACACCTCTCAGGGGTATTGATTTTTCACACTCCTGAGCAACATAGCTATAACCAACATAGGTGTGTAGTGTAGACCAGACCTGAAAGAGACAGAGAAGGGCAAATAAGGGTGGAAAGGAAAGGAGTGACCCAAGGGACACAGCAGAAGAAGAAGGCTGGTACAGAGAGCCATTGGGAAGAATAAAAGGTTGATGGTGTGGATTGGCAAGAGCTGGGGAACCCCAGCCAAACTAAAGAAGAGCTCATGCAGAGGACCCCTATGAAGAAGGGGAGGAACCAGCCTGGTTAGCAGAAGATGAGCCCAAAACAAAGGGTTGATGCTGGTGGGTGGGTTCCAGGAGTAGGCATAGGTCTTGCAGACAGAGAGAAAGGTCTGAGTGAATGGAGCACTGTGTGGGAAGCCTCCTTGAAGCAGGCCTGGGTAGAGGACTGCAGGAAGCTGAGCTCTAAACAAGGAAGGGTTGGTGCTGGGGGGACATTCCCTGAGCAGGGATAGGACTGAGAAGGGAGACGTGGCTGAATGGAACATGGGCGGGGGAGGGGATTTCTGTTGCTAGACACCTGATTTGGGGCAGTGGAAGAAGACTCGTGGGAGAGAAGGTGGTCTTGAAACTCTCAGAGAAAAGGCCTGGAGAACGGAGCCTTGGAACAGGGGCTAACGGAACTAGGACAGAGTGGGTAATGACTCTCAGGTGGGTAACATGGGGATGGGGACCTTTGACTTGGACTGAAGAGCTGCTGAGTGCTAATCTTGTTTTACACTGAGGTTTTAAGAACTATTTTTATTATGAAGGGAGTGTGGCATTTTATATGAATAAAAGTTTGAATTTGTCACTAAGAGACATTATTCCTTTGCATGGGTAAGTTCCAAGGGGAAACTGAGGCAGGTGTGCAGCCTTCATGCTGCAGCCTTCCACAGGAGGGCACCAGACAGGGCCACCCTCTCATAGAGGTGGTGTTATAACAAAGCAACGATAATGCTATGGGCCCTTCTACCTCACATAAATGTACACACTGTGCAAAACAATTACTTTTCACGATTATACCACAAAATTCATAATACCTGTAAACATTCAATAGCCATCTGTCATGCTGTCTGGCATGGCTCACGACCATGAATACCAGCATCATGGCAGACTGGTGAGAAGCAGAGCAGAGACCACAAACTGGCTGGATGTTTTATAATTAGATTTTACCAAGCCAGTAACAAATGTGAACTCTCAAAGCACTCCAGTCTTACCATGGAGACATAGACAGTCCCCATGGGCATTCCAATCTATCTTGCCACCCAGGCAAACTAGACTGAGGAAATGTCTACACATCTGGTGAAGATGTTCTGTGCCCATGGGAGAGAACTCTCCTGTCAGCATAATAAAACTACCTCTGCGAGCAGCAGAATCTATGTCGGCAGGAGAAGCTCTCCGTCGACATAGTGCTGTCCATACCAGTGCTTATTTCGGTGTAATCTATGTCCCTCAAGAGGGTGGTTTATTCACATCCCTAAGCAACATAAGTTCTGCCGAAATAAGCTTTAGTGTAGACATAGCCTTAGTGTTAGCTGGTTGCCGGTGTCACATATCCATCTATGGGGTTCTTTTCCCTTCTTTTTTCGTAATGGAGACCCAGCATCCCTGATCATAGGCCCTAGCTCTTTATTCTCATTTCCTTCAAATTTTCTTCCATTTCTCTTGATCACTTGTAATCAGACATGCTGGCTGAAAACTTCATGGGTTAGACTCTGCCTTCCATCTTCTTCAAGGTTGCTGGGCAATACAGAATTTGGAAGAATAAATGAAGCCCACATTGAAGAAATTAAAGCTATAAGCATTTTTCTTTAAGAAAATGGGGAGAGGGGTTATGATGCAGCTCATGATCTCGCCAATATCTGTCCCTTTTTTGTCAAGTTTATTTTTATTGGTTTATAATATGTATAAAACATTCCCTCATTACATTTGGATAAGCTTAATCTCTTTTTCAAACGGCTATTCTGTATACGCAGATGGCCCTAATGTTTAAAAGCCTTCTACTAAGGAGCTCAGTTAGATGAGTTTGGAGAACAGGGCATATAATAGACAGAGGGAAAACTCTAGTGGGAATAGCTCAGGGGAATCACTAACAGGCTTTGCTCTCTAAAGCCTTTTATCTCTGGGTCACCAGTTCAAATCTGAACCATATCGGTGGGGAGAAAAAGACATTATTGTCTGGCAGGCATTGTGTGAGCTATGTGAAATGAATTAGTGATCTCAGTCCAATTCCAAATGGTTTCATCAAACTCAATAGATTAAAACACAAGAGGGGAGCAAGCAGAGGCACACCCCCTCCCAATAATTGTCAGGGCACAGAACTCCTCTGGCCCTGGGGCTGTGGTGGGGGGGCCAGGAATGAGCTCTGGCTGGGATGATGGGTAAAAGTTAAATTTTGGTACATGCCCCTGGATTTAAGATAATACACAAAGACCAAGGACTGAATGAGCATGGAGACTCCCCTACCCTTTCACTACTTTTGTGGCTTCCTTCCAGGTCAGGATCAGGGCATACTAATAGAGGATTGATACTGAAGCTCACACTACCACTATATGCTGCACCTGTTCTGTAGATTTAGGTCCCCATCCTGTAAAGGGAGCTCTTAATCCCACGCGTAGTCCCATTGATTTCAACAAGAATCTGCATTGGCATCAGGATGGTTAATGTGGTCCCATTTGCAGGATCAGAGCCATAGAGATGACATGTCCAGGAGATGCAGCTACCACTCATCCTTTGATCTCAGATGGCAGTAGCAGAGAAGCTTAATGCACAGTGTTACCAAGTTTCATGATAATTATTGTTTTCCTTAAAGCCTGAGCTGCTGGAGTCAAGTGGATATGTATTGATTTCAGCCTTTGCTCTTAAAGAAAAGTAAGTTTCTAGCCCTCGTGACTGTGGAGAAAGCTTCATAATGTGCCCCAGTGCACCCTAGAGGTTCAAAAAGCAGAAGGCAAATAAAAAGAACATCAAATCTATTATTTTTACATAATCTCATGACTTTAAAGCCTAGCGTATGATTTTTGATGATCCTGACTCATGATTTTTGAACTTTTGGGGCAATACCAATGTGACTCAATCATCAACTTTACCTAATGCAGCCTGCAAAGATTAAATCAACAGCAGATATTTGGTGTACAGCTATGGCATTACAGTATTCTTTATCTATCCCACAAAGTCTATGGTTAACTCGGTTACCAAAGCCTCTTTCTACTCTGAAATTGGGTCATCTTGCGACTGAGGAAATGCATGTAGTCAGTTTAATTTTGAGAACTCTGTCTCTTCACAGAGAGTAGAGCCAAGACACCCACAGGCTTTAAAATCCATATTACTTTGGGATAAAGCACAGATCAACATCCATTCTTTATAGACTAACTGACTAGATATTAGGAAAGCAGAGCTGCTCTCCAGAGGTTAAAGATCATAAGCCTCAAGTTTTCATTATACTTTTACTGATTGTCCATAACTAATACAAGAAGTAAGACAAACACATCAAAACCATGCTATCAAGGGTAAATAAAACAAGCCCTAAAAGCTTACCATAATTAGAGGTATTGCTTTATTCTGACTTTCTTTCAGTTTAGACTTCCATTTGCAGGGTTAGTAAGTGGCAGCATTAAGAAGCTGTAAAATACAACATAGAATTCAGTTACTTATGACAAGTGTGCAATTTTCAGGTAAATAATATTCTATCAACCAAATCAGGTTTTAATAAGGAAGGACCAGCTGAAAGCTTCTTTAGATGAAGGTATAACAGTGCATCCTTTATGAATGGAGATATTTAAAAGCTTATTACCAAGAGGACTTCACAAACTTGAGCTGTACTTTTAACTTGTTTACTTACAGCGATCTGTGTTAATGTATTTCTTTCTCATTTCACATGCACCCTTTGCATAATAAACTCACCGGAACGCTGCTTACAGGCCCTCTCAGCTCTCCCCTGAACAGGAATTAGGCAGGCTATAGCACAGTTTACACAAAGTTATCACTCACATCCGACACAGCCTTAAAACTATTGCTGAGAGAGACTTTTAATGGGATTCCATTTCTAGCCAAGAAGTGATTTATTTATTGACCAGAAATCACTTTGATAACCCTGATCATTTATTACTAATAAAACTAGCCCATTCCACCTGAGGATCTCTGTCTACTTTACAAAATATTAATTTAGTCTTGGCATCCCTCTGAAGATAGATAGTCTTGCTCCCTTATGTGGAGAGTAAAATGGAGCTAAGCCAGACTCTTATTAGACAGAAGGAAAAAAGGAGAGGGATAGGAAAGAGAAGAAATAAGTTGGGGGAAGAAAAAGGACACAGGTGGTAAAGGATGACAAAGTTTCACATACCAGTTGGTTTGGGATTTTGTCAGTTGAGGTAGTAATATCAATCTGGGTCCCCCTCTCTTGACCCACTCTAGCTAGGATCTCTCTCAGGATCGGGACAATGAAGGTCCTTGGTCCCAGGAAATGGTAGGGAGGCAGCCATGAGGATGAAGCACACTCCTTCCCTCATCTTTCAGCCAGTAGCACTGAAGTTGCCAGCTTGTACCCAAAAAGTCTCTTTATCATCACCACAAAAGGGAGTGATGAGTGGAATAAGCCATCCCCTCATTATTTTGTCCACCAATTAGGCCTAATTTCTGACACACCAATTCTGGTTCATTAACTTCCGGTCCCACACTTATTTTGTTTACCAAGCATGATCTTAACACAGTCATTGAACTATATCAATGGGCCTTCTTGATTAGACTAATTTAGTCCTTCTTCCTTTTGCATCTTTTTCCATCAACATTTATTATAGATTATTGTAACACTTTATAAACTTTTATCCACTTTCCCAGAGTTAAGCTCACAAATGGGGTAAATTACAACAAGACACAGCCAGAGGGTCATTAAGCTATAACAAGTTATTGGGCCATTGAGTACTTATCCTGAATGAGATGAAAAATATCAAATGAGTTTTTCAGAAGAGGAGCTCTGAAAGCTGTAGAAATAATTGATCTCTACATAAAGTATTTTGTAAAGGATCTTTTTTGGTCAATACCAGCTTCTAGTTCAAAATTCTCTCAGTCACTGAAGATTACAGTGTAGGTTAGTACACAGATTTCATAACTAAGTGGGAAAGACAAGCGCAAAATTAAGGCCAAATTATAAACTAAAAAGAATAAATAATATTTATAAACCAATGGATGGATAACAATATGGATTTTAGGTAAACCTACCCCTCTGATTCTAGAGGTCAGTGTGGACGTGCCCCTGGAACCGGGGAGCAGCGTCCGGGTCTGGCTCCCTCTCTGGGTCCTCCTCAGAGGGGGACCAGCCCTCCCGGCTACCTCCCACTGGGAGCCGTCTTGCGCCTTTCGCAAGGCAAGCAGTCTATAGCCAGGCCCTCGAGCAGGGCTGGCGAGGCCCTCGAGCAGGGCTGGCGAGGCAAACAGTCTATAGCCAGGCCCTCGAGCAGGGCTGGCGAGGCAACCAGTCTATAGCCAGGCCCTCGAGCAGGGCTGGCGAGTCTATGGCCAGGCCCTCGAGCAGGGCTGGCGAGGCAACCAGTCTATAGCCAGGCCCTCGAGCAGGGCTGGCGAGGCAACCAGTCTATGGCCAGGCCCTCGAGCATGGGGCTGGCGAGGCAACCAGTCTATGGCCAGGCCCTCGAGCAGGGCTGGCGAGGCAACCAGTCTATGGCCAGGCCCTCGAGCAGGGCTGGCGCCCTCGAGCAGGGCTGGCAACCAGTCTATGGCCAGGCGAGCAGGGCTCGAGCATGGGGCTCGAGCAGGGCGAGGCAACCAGTCTATGGCCAGGCCCTCGAGCAGGGCTGGCGAGGCAACCAGTCTATGGCCAGGCCCTCGAGCAGGGCTGGCGAGGCAACCAGTCTATGGCCAGGCCCTCGAGCAGGGCTGGCGAGGCCCTCGAGCAGGGCTGGCGAGGCAACCAGTCTATGGCCAGGCCCTCGAGCAGGGCTGGCGAGGCAACCACCAGTCTATGGCCAGGCCCTCGAGCAGGGCTGGCGAGGCAACCAGTCTATGGCCAGGCCCTCGAGCAGGGCTGGCGAGGCGAGCAGGGCCAGTCTATGGCCAGGCCCTCGAGCAGGGCTGGCGAGGCAACCAGTCTATGGCCAGGCCCTCGAGCAGGGCTGGCGAGGCAACCAGTCTATGGCCAGGCCCTCGAGCAGGGCTGGCGAGGCAACCAGTCTATGGCCAGGCCCTCGAGCAGGGCTGGCGAGGCAACCAGTCTATGGCCAGGCCCTCGAGCAGGGCTGGCGAGGGTCTGGCCGAGGCAGGCCCTCGAGCAGGGCTGGCGAGGCAACCAGTCTATGGCCAGGCCCTCGAGCAGGGCTGGCGAGGCAACCAGTCTATGGCCAGGCCCTCGAGCAGGGCTGGCGAGGCAAACAGTCTATGGCCAGGCCCTCGAGCAGGGCTGGCGAGGCAAACAGTCTATGGCCAGGCGAGCAGGGCTCGAGCATGGCCAGGCCCTCGAGCAGGGCTGGCGAGGCAAACAGTCTATGGCCAGGCCCTCGAGCTATGGCCAGGCCCTCGAGCAGGGCTGGCGAGCTGGCGAGGCAAACAGTCTATGGCCAGGCCCTCAGTCTATGGCCAGGCCCTCGAGCAGGGCTGGCGAGGCAAACAGTCTATGGCCAGGCCCTCGAGCAGGGCTGGCGAGGCAAACAGTCTATGGCCAGGCCCTCGAGCAGGGCTGGCGAGGCCCTCGAGCAGGGCTGGCAGCAGTTTATGGCCAGGCCTCGAGCAGGGCTGGCGAGGCAGCAGTTTATGGCCAGGCCCTCGAGCAGGGCTGGCGAGGCAGCAGTTTATGGCCAGGCCCTCGAGCAGGGCTGGCGAGGCAGCAGTTTATGGCCAGGCCCTCGAGCAGGGCTGGCGAGGCAGCAGTTTATGGCCAGGCCCTCGAGCAGGGCTGGCGAGGCAGCAGTTTATGGCCAGGCCCTCGAGCAGGGCTGGCGAGCAGGGCTGGCGAGGCAGCAGTTTATGGCCAGGCCCTCGAGCAGGGCTGGCGAGGCAGCAGTTTATGGCCAGGCCCTCAAGCAGGGCTGGCGGGTGAGCAAGCCGCTTTCGGGAACGGCACGGTGGGGAAGGCTTCCTCACGGAGGATAGGGAAGGGGGGAGGGGGACGCAGGCCCGCCCGTCTCCACTGCGTCCCAGCCCAGGGCCCTAATAGCGGCAACAGCGTTTGCCGCTGGATCGGTGGGGCTCCAGCCGCAACACACCGCCCAGGTTGCCCCTGCCTCAGCCACTATCGTGCGGCTATCCCTGGGCTTCTTCCTCCCCGAAACCCCCGGTACCTGTCTCCTCCGGGTCGCTGAGGTCGGGTAGACCGGCTAGGCCCTCATTGTCCACAGGCGGCAGATCGGGGAGCTCCATGGGCTCGTCCTCGAAGGGTAGCTCCTCTAGGTCCTGCGGTCCCCAGGCCTCAGGCAGGGCCGGTAGGTCCTCGGGGTCCCAGGCTCGGCATGGCTCGGGCAGATCTGTCCCCGGCTCCCAGGCCCCGGGTGTTTCCGGGGGTTGCTCGTCAGGCCCGTAGTCCTCGGGGAGCCCTGACAGGCCCTCTCCTGGTTCCCAGACCGTGGGGGTCTCCGACGGTCCCTCCGACTCCCAGGCTTTTGGGTACCTGGGGAAGGCCTCGGTCGATCCCCGGGCTGGGTTTACGGCCGGCCACTCCCTCTCAGCCCGGCTCCCCGGCCCGGCCTTGGCTAGGAGCTCCGGAGGAGATGCGTCCTTCCCCTTCGGCCGCCTCCTCCCAACTGAGCTCGCCGGCCGGGCTCTTAAAGGCCTAGCTCCGCCCCCCTGCTTCCGGTCAGGTGGGGCCACTGGGGCCTTTAAAGGCCCAGACCCGGCCCCTTGCTTCCGGTCAGGTGCTTCCCTGGGGTAGGTCTCTGTCAGCCAGGGTGGGTCTGCCTCCCTCTCTGGGTCCTCCTCAGAGGGGGACCAGCCCTCCCGGCTACAGTCAGGAACACAAACTGTGTCAATAAGGGTGTTACACATTATATCTATCTGTACTCAGCCTGGGCTATCCCAGTATTCCAGTGATGGCCAATTAGTGAACTTGAACCCCTCATGTTTTCATTTGTCTTGCAAAAGTGGTCTCCATTATGAAAAATCATGCTCCTTCAACTTGGTTTAACACAGCGTGAGCCAGACGCATACATAATATCTCATTAGGAATTTCTGAGCTGCTCACATCTGGAAATGTTATACTATGGTATGGGGTATGTTTCCTGGTGTGGATAACTTAAACTTTAACAAATTCTATGCTTTGACTGGTCGTCTGTATGGACCCTACAATGAGCATCAGTATTCCACCTCCCCCTGTACTGTGACAAAGAATTGAATTACCACAGTAGTCAAGCTAGCTAAAAAGGTGAATTTTAACTTAAAAATTCATCCCAAAAAACTAAATAAGCACTGACCACCCTCTTTGTTAATTGTGCTGTCAGAAAATGTACTAGAAGATTCTCTCTAAGGCCTAGACTACACTAGGAAAGGTTAATTACACTGACAGTGTAGATTGCAGCTGATATATTTTATACCAGTTACTTAATCAACATAAGCTATAACATAAAAGGACATTTATGGTGGTATAACAGTACCTACACTAGGGTTTTTGCCAGTATAAAATTAAATTAAAAAAAAAATCACCCCCATAATTGACATTAATATGCTGCTACAAGTTTCTAGCATAGACCTGGCCTAAGAGTTGCTTGCCCTCTTTCCGGCCCATTCCTGCTTATTGTCATCCTCAGAAGGGCAAGCCTTTACTCTGAAAATGACCTCACCTTTTATAATACTAGCAGATGACAACATTGTTGTATGCTACTCTTAAGCACCTGCTGGTATTGCTCTTAGACACACATTCCTGGGGAGAGGTTTTTGATTTCTTTGTTTTTTAAAACTAGGCTCTGGAGTGTGATTCTTAGTCACAGTGTCACCCTCCTGAGTGGAACACAATGGAAGTACTGTGGGTGGCACACACTCCATCCCCAAAGTATATGGAGTGGGATCAATTTAGGTCAGTTGATGTTGGCTCAGCAAGCTCTAACTCTTCTCTTGAGGCTGCCATCTTGTGTACAAAAATCTCAGCTATGTCAAACTGAAGTCTCTAGCCCTGGTGGTTGTGACTTAGGGCTTGTCTACACTTACCTCAGAGATTTGGCAGCAGTCGATCGGAGTTACGCAAGCTACGCAAAAAACTTGCATAACTCCTGTCGACTTCTCTGCTTCTGTTCTGCGCACTGTCTTCACTGCACTGTGCAGACGGAAACCGTGTTCCTGTCGTCACAGCACTACGCTACTTGAGAAAGTGATCTTAATACATCGATTTCTGGATCGACTGAGCGGGTCTTCACTGACCGCTCAGTCGATCCAGAGAAATCGATCTGATGGTAGCAAATTTGCCGCGGTCAGTGAAGACGTAGCCTCACAGTATCAAAGATTCAGGTCCAGAGGTCCCTCTCAAAATTTCTCAAAGATAATTCCATCAAGATTTTAGTTGTTTTTATTTTAATCTCTCTGTCACTCTTATTGTTTATATTAAAGGGACTCCAAAGATAAACAACCGTAGGTGTACAGGAATGTTAGGAGTCTAAGAGAAATTATATTTGTATTTGTTGTCAAAGATAATCACCCCAAAGAAGGACCAGGCTTAGACTGGGTGAGACCAGAGCAGCTTGCCTTAGCTTCTGTGTATTCTTTGGTTCCAGCAGAGGCTCTGCTGGATAAGCTGTTAAAGGTGGTCTGCCAGAGAAAGAGAATGGATTTTATATCTTTTTTGCTTCTTTATGATATATAAACAAAGCCCACTTGTTTTATGCCTTGGAAATTCAAGTCTTGCCTACCCCAGAGACTCTATGGGGACAAATGGAGGACTAGTGACATTATGGTATAAAACAAAAGGAATTTTTTATTTGATTTCATTAAAAGTTTAACTTCTGTGCCTAATTAGCATCTTGGAGAAATTATGCTTTTGTTAAAGAGTTAAGTCCCATGCTCCATTTGTTACCCTCACACTCCAAGAAGTCCCCAGAAAACCTGAAATTCTTGATATGTCCAAGGTTAAAAAACAGCAGAATTTTTTTAAATTTTCAGATCCTCTTTCATTTCAAAGACGCAAAATAGAGCACAAACACAAATTTCTAAAAATAATACTTTGCATAAGCACCTTATGTCAGAGATTCAGTATTCTCTTTTACTCATTAATATAAATTGGCTCTGAACACATTATTAAACATTAACATTAACTTTACCTAGCCAATTTTAGATGTCACTAGCTTCTACTGGTTCTACACACAATGACATTAAGCCTAAATGATGTTGGTGGGTGTATTTATTTGAACACCCCCAAAGAAAAAAAATGGCATGAGAGAAAAGAATTTGTCAGATATTCATCAGTAGCAAATTAACTTTTTCAAAATAATACACGCAGGATTGTCCTTCTGAAAAATTTCACATTTTTCTTAGCAAACATTAAGGGAAAAGCTGCAGTAATTTAAAAAATATTTGTGCCTAAATAGTATAGAGCACTACTTAAAATGTACTCATGGATCTATATTTCACACATTTTGCCTAAGTTTTCCTTGGCAGAATACCACCACCTACTGACAATGAGTGTTTATGGGAGTTTCCAGAAAAAAGATTAGTAGACATGGAACAGAAAGTGCTGACATGATTTTTTTTGATACCCTAAATACTGTAATTTATTATGTGGGGAGGCAGGGGAAGTATGCTAAGAACCTGTATTGATTACATTTTTAATAACTATTACTGAGAGGCAATAGTTATTTTGTTCAGGAGATAAGAAACTCTCTCTAGCTAAGAGTAATTTAGGATAGTTACAATGGGGTAATTACATTAACATTTTTTTAAAAAGGGAAACCATGAGGAAAGCCTTCCTGATAGTGACATCTGTTTGGCAGTGGAATAGTCACCAAAGGAAAGGGCTGGAACTTTGCTTGGGAATATTTAAAAACTAGACCAGAAAATGCACCCATTCTGTATCAATAAGACAATAAACTATTGTATATGATCCAATAGGTATTTTCCTTCTCTAATTTCAATGATTCATTAAGGTATTTAAGAGTCAAAATGGAAATCAGCCTTAAGGATAAGGATCTCCCAGAGGAAGTATTTATTCTTATTAAGGTGGTCCATATCTGCTGCACCATATTGCTTCTCATATTTCACTCTGTTTACATCTAATTCATCTCTTCAGTGCAAAATATGCATATAATCTTTTCAAAGGCTACCTCTGGGAAATCCTTTCAAGAAAAAAAGAGATACATCACTGTGGTTGAACCTGATGGCAAAGTGTCAGGTTATCTAGAGACATGGGAAGATCGGAGATAAATAAAGGTGAAATGTGGATCGTCTTTGAAAGTCAAATTCTAAGGCCTGAATACAATCCCACTGAAGTCAACAGAAGTTTTGCCATTGACCTCAATGGGAGCAAGGCAGAGTTCAGATTAGGATGCCTAGTTTTTCTTAGTTTAGCATGGAGCAAATTAATTCAGTCAGGTAGTTTTTTATAGTCTTGTGACAAGGATACCGACTCACTATGACCTTCACTGATACCTCCAACCTATCTTGTATGCAAAACAGTGATCAGATTATGATAATTTTAAGGCACTTGCTGCCAACACTGGCTAGTTATGAATCTAGGTACACAGGAGTGAAAAACTCTGTACCCAATATTTAATTTCTTAAAGCATCCAATCCCCCAAATTAGCACTTTTTCATTATGGCTATTAACGATATTCTCAAAACTAATGGGCACCAAATCTGTAAATAAATCATCTATATGAAGATTTTCCCCAATTTTTATTATCTATATATCTGCCAAATTATAGTACTCAGGAAAATAAATTACAGTCAAATACAGTAATGGGCTTTGTGCTAGCTTCTCCATAAAACCTAATGAATGCATTTCAATCCTGACCTGTAACACTCCTGTTGTTCCAATACTTGGACAGTCCTCACACATACCAGCTCATTTACCCTGAATTGTCTGATGATGTTATTACTAAATTAGACTAGCATAATATTTCATTTGTTCCCCAAAGCTAGTTTTAAAGTCAGGTTTCCAGAAGCTAAATAACCAGCAAATTAATCTAAGAGCAGTCTGAACTATATTTCTAAAAGCTATCCCTTTTGGTCAACAACTCAGTTAAAATTAGCCTTTATTATTTCTCTACCATTTTTGTTTTGTTCACCACCAGAATTTTCCTCCTATTTATCTCTAGCCTACAGAAGAAAGTGAATCAATATAACCTGACTCCACTTAATACTTTTAAAGTTAGTGTTATTCTTTTGTTCTTTGTAGAAAAGTGATTAAAGTTTGACAAGTGGAGCGTGTTTCTTTGGCACTTGTGCCCTTTTAAAAAAAAAAAAAAGAAGTTATTTTTATGCTTTGTGTATTATTTTTAGAAACTCATTCAAGTAATGGAAGTTGGAATGGAATGATAGACCTCTCTCCTGATAAACTGAGCCAACGTAACACATTCTTACATAACCTGCTCTGGGAGAGCATGATACCAATATTCACACTGAATTTTGTCTTACTCCAATTCAGTGGGACTAGGTGCTACTAAACTAGAATAAGTATCAGAATCTGGTCCTCTGGTCATCTAGTGGTTTATAGCATTTTGTGCCTTGTGTTACAGATCTGGAGAATTTACATACCGAAATAAATCAGATATGTAAATTCCATCACGTGTGTGACCTTCTAAAGGCTACAAATCATAAAAACTTCTTTACATTGTGAGCGGTCATCCTGTTCTACACATGCCTCACAGGTACCCACAACTCAAGGGCCTGCAAGACAAGGAAGTCTGAGTACCTGTGCACTTATGCTTGTTTCAGACTAGAAAGCCCAGGATTGTGGAATCGAGCTCCAAGGAAGGGTAGTTGCAAAAGGCAACAAGGGTCAGCTCAGAGACCAAAGTGAAAATGAGTGCATTTGAAGGCACTGCAACATCCCATGATGGCATAGCCATCATCTGTAGAAAATTAAATGAACAGCTGAGGGATATCAGGGTATTGTTGGCGACAGAGACCAGGCACCTCAACACTTTTCTTAGATTGTGGCTTGAATATTTCTTCTCAGCTTCATTACAGAGGTGCATTGAGAAGATTTTTGTTTTTGGGGTCAGGAGTATTCTGCACTGGAGAACTATGTTTCGACAGACAACCAGAATTCTTAAATTTAAAGGTACAGTACACAGCAAACAATGGCATAACAGTTTCATGCTAGGCACAGCACAGATGGAAGAGCCAAGAAGTGAAACTGCAGGACAGAATACTAGGGAACTGATGGAATTTTATTGCTTTAGCAGCAAGCTGCCACTACAATTGGATAGATCCATGGACAGGGAATTGGGGATGGCTTATTTGTGTGGGGCAAGAGGGAGGGAAAGGACCCTCTACGAACATGACCCTGATATGGCTACACCAACTTCATACAAAAAAGAACAATGGAATAACCTCACTGAGCATGCTGTGGAATATTGGGAAGTAGGAATAAAGTAAAATGAATCTTGTTTAAAATAACTACAAATAGAAGATATAAAAATAATCAGAGCATGGAAGAATACCTTGATACAAATCAAATCATCCTCATCAATTTCAGACAGCACAAGCCAAGAAAAGCATCCTGCTAACTGAACTTCTATTTCCTCCTTATATCTATCCTTTGTCTAGAGATAGGCCTGAGCCATGAGGATCCAGCATCCCAGTGTTTTGGCTGGAGGATTCAAGATTAAGCCCATCTTTAATGGAGGAAACAAACACACACCAGCAAAGGAAAGCAAAACACCAGCTAATAAGAGAGGAAGCATGGAATAAAGAGTAGAGATTTTTAAAGGCACTTTCCTCAGAAAGAAAATTTCACAGGTAGTCTCCAAAATATGAACATAATTCAGAAAGAGTGACAGGAAAGAGTCCTCTTAGCCTTGGTTTTTAATCAAGAAAAAGATCTGAAAAACCACATTATGGAGTCAGAGTATTCTTTCTAAAATATGTTATGTACTACATGCAAAAGAAGGTTAAGAGGGTGATTTGATTACAGTCTATAAGTACCTACTTATTTGGGGAACAAATATTTAATAATGAGCTCTTCAATCTAGCAGAGATGGGTATAACAGTCCAATGACTGGAAGTTGAAGCTAGACAAATTCAGACTGGAAATAAGGCATAACTTTTTAACGGTGAGAGTAATTAACCATTGGAAACATTTACCAAGGGTCACTGTGGATTGTCCATCACTGACAATTTTTAAATCAAGATGGGATATTTTTCTAAAAAAATATTCTCTAAGAATTATTTTGGAGAAGTTCTATGACCTGTGTTATACAGGAGGTCAGACTAGATGATCACAATGGCCTTGCACTCTATGAATCTATGCCATTCTTACACAGGATAATGTGGGAGAGGATAATATCATGAAGAACAAAGTGACCCTGTGCCCCAGTAAAGATGCCATTCTCTCTCTTCAGGTCTTCAAAAAACCTGGATTTAAATCTAGATCATCTCCTTAATAAAATCCCATGGACTTAATCAAGTTCTCTTCTGTTTACCGCTAAACCACATCACAAAATTACCACAGAATTAAGCATAATTAGACATAACTGCCAGCTACTGCCTAGGGCAAGCCCAGCTAGAGTGCTGCAAGCCAGAACTCAAACACATCGGGAGAGCTAACATATAGAGAAGTCCCCACCATCTGTGCTCCACAATTCCTTGTTTCCAGATGGTAACAACAGGCTCCACCAGATATAAATTCAGCATCAGCACTTTACAATCTTAGTCATAACTGGAATTGTTATTTTAATGATAATTTTCAAAGCTTAGTTAAAAACAACAACTAATTCCTACCTGCAAAATACTGTTTCTTTATCGGAATGTAATCAAGAGAGATCCACAGTGGAGATCTAAAGGGAAACAAAGCTCAGAGGTGAAGATTATTTGAACTATTAAAAAAAAGAAAAAAAAAAGGAAAGTTTGCAGCATTCCTATTCTAGTGTAAAGTATTAAAGATAATTATCTATTTCTGACATTAGCACGAGACAACTAACAACACAGACATTGTTTTCTGTCTGGTTTAATTCATAGAAACAACAGAGATAGTTAAGCCCTGTTGAACATTCTATCCTATATATTTGATTATTATTACAGACACTCTTGTTTGCAAAATTGCTTCTTTTATCCTTTTGCATTTTCTTATCTCTATTTGACTTTAGAGGGTCTCATCGCTCATGCACCTTACTATACTAGAATGCTTATCTTAGTGAGATGTAAGCAGAAAGGTGGATCCCTGAAGCGAAGATCAAATTATTGCTTCTAGAAGGCAATGAGGTTTTTTTGCCCTCTTAAAAATTCCTAAAGACACTTTTTTTTTTTTTTTTTTTTTGCATACCTGCTCTGTTCATTATCTGAATTAGTTAGAATATAGTTTTATTTTTCTAGGGTCCTCAACTGTCAATTTTTGAAGTTATATTCTGTGCAGTCTCTTAGCCTGTAATAAGAAAGTTTCACAGTTGACACCCTTCAAAATAAAACACAAAAAATACTGTACATGCTTGTCAAAGGCACTGGAGGGACCATGCTTAACCAAAGGAAACATAGAGGCATCAGTTATGCTGAAAAAAGTAAAGCAGAAAGTCAACAGAGAAATCTTCTAGCTGTTTTGTTTTGTTTTGTCCATTATATTTCATGCTGTGTGTGTTTTCAGCTGGCAGCAAAATACATGAAGGTGTTTGGATGGGTGACTAGGAGCCATTTTCATGACAACTGTGGCTTCAGGCCTTTAATGTTCTTAGGCTCCAGTATTTGAAAGAAACCTACACCTTGCCACTTAAAATTCACCAAAGCTTTACAAAGATTTCTAGCTCTCTACCAAAAATACTGTACTACTGTAAGTTGAGTCTTACTGTAGGACAGTTTTATAAGGGTTACCTCAGGCAAATGAATACGGAAGTTCCATTATTATTGTATTACATAGATGCTCCATTACTACAGTTCCTACTTCAACAACATAAAGGCAAAACCAAACAAGACCATCAAGGTTTCCACTAGTAAAATACACTTGTGGATTGGAGGCCAGAGAAAAGGGCACAAACCCAGGGAATGCACAAATACTTAAGGTTATGCACAATACATTTCTGCAAGGGGCATGCTGACAGGTTGGAAATGCTCCCAATGTCTTGGCCAAATCCAGCTCTATGTCATATGTCACTTCTGTTAAGATAGGAATCATTTACATACAGGCTTGTGTGTGGTGTCCATATTTGCTCAGGTTGACCATATTTGTGAATATGCACAATAATTATCTTGGCCACATCCTGCAATGCTGCTTTGGAGTGGAAGTCATGTAGAACCTCTGGAGCTCCTGCACTTCCTGTAGAACACACGTTCTCAAACTGGGAGCCATGACCCCTCAGGTTATTATGGGGGACTCATGAGCTGTCAGCTTCTGTGCATCCAAGTTAAGGTGGGGTGGCATGGCATGGGGAGGGGGGAATCGTGACAGCCTGAAATATTTTCAAAGGGGGTCCCAGCAAAAAAAAGTTTGAGAAACCCTGCTGTAGAAAAATCATGTGGCCAGCTTCCATCCTGTTCTTCCACGACAGTTTCTGGTGTACACAGGACCTTAGCTTAGGTTGCATGTGGTGAGAGGTAAGTAGGCCCCTGAGGCTTCATCAACAAACATATTGTGTTTCACCAGTTTTCAAATACACCAGGAATACAAAGGGACAAAAACAGTTCTTCTCCCTCTGTCCCCAATAAGGAACGTCCCCACTTCACTGCATCACCCACTGCAGCCAGACCCAGACAAAAAAATTATATAGGGAAAAGAAATTATAGAAACCAATTCTTAAATACTAGCACCAAAAAACCCTCATTCTCAGAATAAATGAGGCAAATCTCAGTAAGAATTCTGCTCTCTCCCCTACTGTTCCAGCCTAGGGAACAGAAGGGCTTCTGGGATGGCAGCTTGAAACAGAACTGCTGCTTTCCTTCTTTTACAGTATGTCTCATGATTTCTCTTAATTACTATTCAGCAAATGTCACTTTGTGGTTTTCCCCAGTCCATAACAATCACTATTCATGTTCTTTGAAAAGGAAGCTGAACTTTTAGGAGAGTCAGGATGCTTCTGACCTCTGAGAAGACAGGGTGACAGATGGTGTCATTTTGAACATTCATCAAAGGCCAAAAATGAGTTCATTTTTAGTGAAGTGGTGTGGGGACAAGGAAAGATTGATAAAGGTCAAGGCTTCTGAGCCTTCAGAAGCAGCTGTGGAAGAAGGCAAATCAGGAGTTCCCAAATGAGACAAATCAGTTGTCATTTGCCTTTTCTCTGATCATCATGTGGTATCTCTTTTTCCTTCATCTGCAGCACACAGAAAGCCTTGAATACTGACAACTGTCCACTTTATCTAAGCATCAAACAACTCAAAGCTGTTGTAGTTCCAGCAGTAAGACAACAGGTAGTGCCTTTTCTGAATGACTAGCATATCTCAGGGGCGCATAAGCAAACTAGGGAACTGTGGTCTAGATGAAGTTACAATAAGGTGGGCACATAACTGGCTGAAAGACCATCCTCAAGGAGTAGTTATCGATGGGTCACTGTCAAACTGGGAGGCTATATATAGAGAGGTCCCGCAGGGGTCAGTCCTGGTCTTGTACTATTCAACTATTTTAATTAATGACTTGGTGATGGAGTGGAGGGTATGTTGATATTAGGGAAAACTTTCTAACTAGAAGGACAGTTAAGCTGTGGAACAGTCTTCCAAGGAGGTTTTTAAGAACAGGTTAGACATACTCCTGTCAGGAATGGTGTAGGTATACTTGGTCCTCCCAGCCAGGCCCTTATCGGAGGAGAAGCTGACCTCCACTGACATCCCCAGCGGCCACGCCGACCCAGCCTCTCCGCCTCCAAGCTTGGCACAAGAGCCACGGGGATCCCAGCTGCGCAGGGTCCAGGCAGCCAAAGGCTGGGCTCAGGAGCAGAGCTTGTCACACCCCACCCACCACCGGGTGGCCCCCTCATACTTACATTTGCACCCCTCCCACCCTGTTGATGGCAGCAGCAGTGCCCCATTGGGAGAGTAGGGAGGTCTGCAGGCCCATTTCCTGCTCTCCCCCACTCCCACTCCCCGCCGTACCCACTGCCCCCACAGCAAGGGGGAGTGGGGGAGAGCAAGAAACAGGCCCGCAGACCCTCCCGCCCGTGGGGTGCTGCCACCATTGCCGTCGAAAAGGAGAGGTACGAATGTAAGTATTGGTCCCCGGGCACTGGAGACTCACCATTTGCCACTGAGCAGGAGGGCTGGACTAGATGACCTCGCCAGTTCCTTCCAGTCATAGGCGCCAACTCCGTGGGTGCTGCTGAGCGAGGCACCCACAGGAAAAAAATGACTATCTGACCAATTGGGATAATAACTGTTGGCAGGCAGCCAGCAACTCTTTCACACAGGCAGCTGCAGCTGCTGTTTGGCAAGCCCTGCCTGCCCATCAGCTGCTGACTGAGTCCATTAGCTCTTAATTGGTTTAATGTGGCTGAGGCACTAAATCACAGCACAGCCCCCAGCCAGGGACACTGGGAGGGGGACGGGGGGCAACTCCCAAATGATTCCCCCCCCCCCCCCCCCCAGCACTGTGTAACAGAAAGGGGAAAAAAAGGCTTGGGGACAGGGTTAGGTGTGGTCGCCCTAGGTCCTCAGTATGCAGGGTCCCTTGGGCAGCCAGACCCTGCTGCTGCTCACCTGGGAACACACCCTGGGCCACCCCACGCCTCTCTCCAACTGCCTCCCCTCATATCTGCATGAATGTACCTCATGGGCAGATGGCAGGTGTGGCTGTAGCCTGCAGCTCCCCTCCCAGCACCCTCCCAGGCTCCAGGTCAGACTCCAGACAGTAGGTAAGTCCCGGCAGAGGGAACCCACTATTAGAGTGGGGCAGAGTGTGGGTGAGTGTGTAGTAGTGGCCAATGTGGGACCATTGGAAATTTGGGCACCAGCTGGCACCCCCAGCAGCAGATGTCCAGGGACAGGTGGGGGGAACTAAGCCTTGGCCGCCAGAGACCCCCAGCAGAAGCCAGGCGGATGGGGGGGGGGGGAAGCCCCACCAGCTGCTGCCACCTGGGGAAGCCATGGGGGAGAGCTGGACCCAACACCCTGGCCCCAGCAGAAGCCGGAAGGGGGCAACTAAGCCCTGGACCCTGGCAGAAGCCAGGCGGGTGGGAGGAATAGTCCCGTGGGGAAGCCATGAAGGGCAGAGGGGAGCTGGACTTGACCATTAGCCCTGGCAGAAGCCGGGTGAGGGGAATTAAGCCCCGGCCCCTGCCAGAAGCCACGCAGGCAGGTGAAAAGCCCTGTGGGAAAGCCACATAGATGGGAAGCCAGACCTGACCACTGGCAAAACCAAAAGTCAGCACCTATGCACATTTCTAGAAAGGAGACCAAGACTTGAAATAATCCCCTAGAAATGCACACTGCCTGGAGTGCCTTAGCACGACCATTAAACAGAATTTATACACAAGTAGACCCACACAGTTCCTGGGCATTGCTGCCACAAGCATGACGTTACTGACAGTCAGTAACAAAGATTTACTTCTGTGCAAAATTCCAAAGCCATTTTATATAATAAAGCATGGGTACGGAGTTCAAATTATTTCCCTTCATAAAACCCACCCCAGATTCCCTTTGATCCCTTCTCTCAGTAAAAACTGGTAACATTTCTGTACAATGAGCATTTAATGCAATTTTTTTGCAGACAGTGTAATAGATCAGATATCCAACATGACCGGTTCTTTTTTATGTTCTATGGACATTTTGTACATTTCTAAACTAGAACATATTTTCCCTAGCCAACTGACCACATTTTCATTTTCCTATTAAATTATTCCTATTAAATTTCTATTAAACACACCTTTTGTTGTTGTTGTGTGTTGTTTATTTTATTCATTTTTGGCTCTTTCCGCCGTTTCCACTTTCCAATTCTCAGCTACCACCCCTCATAAATAACTCTTTCTCCAAGCAATTGACAGAAGATTGCCCCCCATTGAAATACTCAATTTTCACATTGCTGATTTCAAGAGATAACTGTTGCTATTGAAGCCAAGGGGCCGCCTTTGACTTTCAGACTATCTGCTGTCTCAGCTGAACTGTAAATCAGAGGTGAATTTGTAAAGCAGAGCTGCTTTACTGATAAGAGCCTATTTTTGTAGGAATCAAATCTTGATTGGCAGAGAAAAGCAGTAACATGCCAAGAGCTTGAATGCTTTCCAGGTATTACTTGGGTTTTTTGTGGGCTATCTTTATCATGTGTACCAAACAATTAAATAGGTTGCTAAACAGTCTCATGCTCCCTCTCCGCTCCTAAAATTCCTCTTTTAAAATTTGGTTAAGCCATTTTACTTTAAAAACAGGTTTTTCTCACTTATGGCCTGATCCAACAAGCATTCAAGACTTTGGGAGTCTTTCCACTGACTGCAGCGTGTGGTAGATTGGACCCTTACTCTTTTACTGAATCATAAATTAACAACCTGCTTGGAATTTTATTTCATTTTCAAATTCTGCTGCACCAGATTAGACTGCCATTTACTAGTCCGTGTTTGTTTTTAAAGCCACCAAATAAGACACTCAGTGATATTTATCTGTACCCTTTAGTCCCTTTTGTGGTTTTAATTTTTAGATATAGCAAATAGTAATTAGTGTATCATTGTGTGCTCCAGAACAATTAAGAGGAGACAGAGTCCCCTTTTCTTTAAGAACAGGACTTTTGCAACTCCTCTTTATTGTAGTAATAGCCAACTGATCAGTGGAAGAAACAGGAAGTATGTATTGAAAAATATAGTCATCCAGCTCTGAAATCCAGCAAGACAAACACTGTCATACACATACACTTTCCAAGATTATAGATATGAGAGGGCTTAGCAAAGACATTGTGAAAGTTCTGTTGCTAGCTATTTAGGGCAACAGAAACAGTGAGTTAAATGGAGACCACATTTATTTGTATAAAGGAATGTACTGATGCTTCCTCTGACTGGCACAAGGAACCTCATACTCTGTGTGCTTATAGACTTGGAGCTAGGCTAGCACAAATGTACACAGTAAATGAAACAAATAAAGTATATACAGTAAATAAAATAACACAAACAGCACTTACATAGCATATTTCATCTTCAAATCACATTACAAACATTAACTATTCCTTACAAAATGCCTACTAGGCATTTATTAAATATTAGTATCCCCTTACTGTAAGTAGGGAAAGAGAGAGAAAAATTATCCAAGGTCATAGAGAGAGGCCATGTCAGAGCTGGGATGAGAATTTATAATTTCCTGATTCCTAGTCTTGTGCTTTGACCTCACTTCCCTCTCTAGGCCACTATTATGGTATCATCCAAGCTTTCAATTTATTTTCCTCTTTGTTGTTGTTTGTTTTATGACAATAATAATGTTTACAGTAAAGGCAATGTAATTTAAAACCTTTTAAAAGGTAGAGTAATCCTTTCTGCCCTGATCCTGTATCACCTTGGCTATCTGCAGGCAGAGACTGCTCTTTAAAAAGGCTTTTAAAGGAAATGTCACATCTCTGATTAATGCATGGCTACTGGCCAAGAGAAAAAGCTTCCCTTTAGAAGAGTGAGCACTCACGGGTGAATAAGTAGTCAGGCATAGAGCAAGAAGCACTGTGTAAGCTTCCACACGCAGTTCAATCTTGATATGCAACAATCCTACATCTGGGACTTGTGACTAGTTCAGGCCATGCTGCCAATCCCACTACAGCCTCAGGAGGAGGACTTATGTCATATAGCACCCACTCCACCAACGACTGGTCTGAAATGTTACTGTGATGTTTGCTGCTCAAGCACCAATGACACATCGTGTGCAGTACATGCTGACTGAGCTCTCTGTCTCTGGAGTGATAACTTGAACCCCTGGCAAATCAGGATGGTTCTTTCCTGTTTACCGTGGCCCCAACTGGGGCATATTGCAGGTTCTTACTTCCTATCAGGAAACCTCATTCCACTATTTCCCCACTCCCTTCACAAACACACACACCAGGTCTGGACAGATTCTTTATTCTCATCCCCTTTGCATGAGACTAGTTCTCACTGCCTCACTGTGGATATAATGGTACAGCAGCCCGAGGGAAGTGTGAGAAGAGCAAGATTCACACTTAATCTTGGACCTTGCAGCCAGAGGGAACTAACCAAGGAACTTCGCAAGCAGTCCCACATTCACGAGACTGTCTACAGCATTTCAGTGTGTTGGTTCTGTGCTCTGGAGAAATGCTTTCCTTAGCTCAAAAGCTCGTCTCTCACCAAAAGAAATTGGTCTAAATAAATATTACTTAACCCACTTTGTCTTTCCTGAGGATAAGACCATTTCATTTGTAAGCATGAAAAAAGTTGAGTGTTTTTGCCTGAGTAACCAGCAGTAAAAATCTAATACACAAGACAACCGCACCACCTACCTTCATTTAGAAGGATTTTCAAGGTCATAATGTTTTTCTCAGCCTGGTTATTTATGTTCAAAGGAGCTGCCTCACAATCTCACTTCCCCAGCCTTGTCCCTTGCCAGCAAATTTGCAAACAATTCCACAGCTGCATGATCTGTGGACAGCTAGAAGCCCTTCTCCTACACAAAATGTGTTCCTGCAAGTACCACAATACTTTACTTTGCAGTCTTGCTATAAAACAATAGTGCCTTTTCGCTTATTTCTTCCCTTTTGTTTTACAAAGGGAAAGGTGATGGAAGCCTGGTTCTTTCAGTAGCACAGCTAAAGTGCCTGATTTCATGACAATGCATATTATATATTACACACACACAAAAACTAAGTTAAAAAACAAGGTTACTTACCAGTAACTGATGTTCTTCAAGATGTGTTGCTCATGTCCATTCCACTATAGATGAGTGCACGCCTCCATGCACAGTTCCCAGAACTTTTTTCCCCTTAGCAGATCCAATAGGGCCGGCTCCAGCGCCCCCTGGAGCTGCATGCACATGCCGCAGTATATGAGGCACTGCTGGCCCTACGCCCCCTCAGTTGCTTCTTTCTGCCAACTCCGGCAGTGGGGATGAGGGGGTGGGTTGTGGAATGAGCAATACATCTCGAAGAACATCAGTTACTGGTAAGTAACCTTGTTTTCTTCTTTGAGTGATTGCTCATGTCCATTCCACTATAGATGACTAACAAGCAATACCTTGGAGGTGGGTCGGAGTTACCGGTGAGCTGCCCTCAGCACCACTCTGCTGAATCCCGCGTCTTCTCTCTCCTGCTGGACGATGGCATAGTGGGACGTGAAGGCATGCACTGACGACCAGGTGGCAACTTTGCAGATATCCTGCAGGGGCATTCTCTCCAGGAAGGCCGTAGACGAGGCTTGAGCTCTGGTTGAGTGCGCTGTGATGGTTCCCAGAAGTGGCACCCTCGCCTGCTCGTAGCGGAACTTGATGCATGATGTAATCCATGAGGAGATGTGCTGTGTGGAGAGAGGTGAGCCTTTCATCTGGTCAGCCACTGCGCCAAAGAGCTGAGTTGATTTCCGGAACAGCTTTATACGCTCGATGTAGAAGGCCAGGCCTCGTCTCATATCCAGCAAATGCCATTTCCTCTCCTCTTCTGAACCGTGCAGTTTGGGGAAAAAACACGGGGAGAAAAATATCCTGATTACAATGAAATTAGGAAACCACCTTGGGCAGGAAGGCTGGATGTGGCCTCAACTGCACCTTATCCTTATAGAATACTGTATAAGGGGGCTCCGAGGTCAAGGCCCGAATCTCGGAGTCCCTCCTAGCTGAGGTAATGGCCAACAGGAAGGCTACCTTCCATGAAAGCATGAGCAGAAGGCATGAAGCCATGGGTTCAAAGGGGGGGCCCAGTGAGTCTCGAGAGGACCAGGCTGAGATCCCAGGGAGGCTCCAGGTCTCAGACCTCTGGATAAAGCCTCTCCACCCCCTTGAGGAACCTGACCGACATGGGGTGGGAGAACAGGGATCTTCCCTCTAGTGGCTGATGGAAAGCCAAAATGGCTACCAGGTGAACCTTCAGTGAGGCCAGCACCAGTCCCTGGAGCTTTAGCTAGAGCAGATACTCCAGGATCACCTGCACAGGTGAGAGGCTGGGCGGAATGCCCCGAGACTCCGCCCAAGAGGTAAACCGTTTCCACTTAGCGTGATACATGACCTGTGTAGAAGGTTTCTTGCTGCCAAGCAGGACTTGTTGGATCTGCATCGAGCAGGCTCTCTCTCCCTCCGTCAGCCACAGAGCCTCCAGGCCATGAGGTGCAGGGAGTCCAAGTCCGGGTACAACAGGCGACCATGGTCCGGGGAGAGAAGGTTGTGCTGCCTCGGGAGCTCCAGGGGTAGGCCGATCGAAAGGTCCAGCAGCATGCTGAACCAGTGCTGTCTTGGCCAGGCTGAAGCAATGAGTATAACGTCTGTCCTTTCCCTTTTTATTTTCAGCAGGACCTTGGGCAGGAGCGGAATGGGCAGAAACGTGTACATGAGGGTCCCCGTCCAGTCCATGAGGAACGCGTTGGAAATCGACCCAGTTTCGCGACCCTGGAGTGAGCAGAACCTCAGACACTTCATGTTCCAGGCCGATGCGAATAGGTCCAGTTGGGGAACGTCCCACTTCTGAAAGATCATAGTCACTAAAGCCAGGTGCAGCGATCAGTCGTGGCAGGGTAGAAACAACCTGCTGAGGTGATCCGCCTCGTCGTTCCTCATTCCTGGGATGTGAGAGGCAGTCAGGTGGAAATCGTGCCTCACGGCAAAGTGCCACAGATGGATAGTTTCCTTGCAGAGGGCTGTGGAGCGTGCTCCCCCCTGCCTGTTTATGTAAAACATGGCTGCGGTGTTGTCCTTCAGCACCTGCACCGCTCTGCCTGTCAGGAATCAGAAGAACACCTTATGTGCTAGGGGAATGGCCCTCAGCTCTGTCACGTTGATGTGCAGGCACCTCTCCTTCCCCGACCAGAGTCCCTGAGTGCCTAGGTTGGCAGTGATGTGGGCACCCCATCCTACATCGGAAGCATCAGAAATTAGGGTGACCGACGGGACCAGTTCCTTGAATGGAACGCCCTTCATCACTGCCATGGGAGTCCGCCACCAGTTTAGGAAGGCTAAGACGGGTGGGGGAACTGTGACCACGCAGTTCAATGGGTGTCTGCTCGGCACATATACCGAGGCCAACCATGCCTGAAGCAGTCTGAGCGTCAGGCGAGCTAGTCTCACCACGTACGTGCAGGCCGCCATGTGGCCTAACAGCTGTAGGCAGTGCCTGACTGTTGTCGTGGGGCACTGGTGCAGCTGGGAGATGATAGAGACCATTGCCTCGAAACATGGCTGAGGCAGGAAGGCTCTGGCCTGGGAGGCATCCAGGGTGGCCCCAATGAATTCTATACATTGCACTGGGGTTAGCGTGGACTTCTGCTCATTTATGAGCAGACCCAGCCTGCTGCCCGTGAAGCAAGTGAGGGACACACTCTCCTGCACTTGGGACCTGGACCTGCCCCTGATCAGCAAATCATCCAGGTAAGGAAAAATTTGCACACCCTTTCATCTCAGGTGGGCAGCCACTACCGCCATGCACTTGGTGAACACCCTTGGAACTTGGTAGTGGGAGCCAGCCACTGTGAAACGGAGAAAACGCCTGTAGCTGGGAAAGATAGACACATGAAAGTATGCATCCTTGAGGTCGAGGGCAGCATACCAGTCTCCTGGATCCAGGGAAGGGATTATGGAGGCTAGGGAAACCATGCGGAAACTGAGTCGTTTGACATATTTGTTTAGACAATGCAGGTCTAATATGGGTCTCAGACCCCCCTTCGCCTTGGGGATGAAGAAGTACCTCAAATAAAACCCCTTCCCCCTTCTACTTTGGGGGACCATTTCCACTGCTCCTATGTTGAGGAAGGTGTCCACCTCCTGCAAGAGGAGTTGCTTGTAAGAGGGGTCCCTGAAGAGGGAAGGGGGTGGGGGGGTGTTGAGGGGTGGAGATGTAAACTGTAGGGCATAGCTCCCTGAGACTATCCCAAGGACCCAATGGTCCGAAGTGATTTTTGCCCATTCAGGATAGAAGGGCCTTAACCTGTTCAAGAAGGGACGGGCAGATCCAGGAGAGCAGTCGGGGCGCCATCCTCAGGTGCACCATCAAAATTGTTTCCCCTGGCGGCCCTTGCTGGGGAGCTGAGGACGAGCTGGGGGGCTGATTTCTCCTTCTAAATACCCTATTCCTATGCCTATAGGGTCAGAAAGGCCTAGGCAGGGGGCTTGGCTGCTGTTGCGCCTGGGGCCATGACTGATGCCTGGAAAACTGGGGCATGCACAGGCCCAGGGAGTGAAGCGTGGCCCTGGAGTCCTTCAGACTGTGCAACTTCACATCGGTCTGGTCGGAGAACAGGCCCGAGGATTACAGCCACGAGCACCTTCTCATACAGATGGTGGAGGCTATGGCCCTACCCGCCAAGTCAGCAGCATCACAGGATGTCTAGAGTGCTGCCCTAGCCACCGTGGTTCATTCCTCCACGATGGTGCTAAAGTCTGCAGCCTGGTCCTGGGCCTCAGTGAACCGCCTGAAGGAGTCCCACAGGTTGAAACTGTATCTACCCAGGAGGGCCTGATGGTTGGCAATCCTGAACTGCAGGCTTGCCGTGGAATAAACCTTTCTCCCAAACAAGTCCATCTTCTTATTGTCTTTGTTTTTGGGAGTGGACCCTGGCTGACCGTGCCTGTCTCACTGGTTAGCTGCGTCTACTACCAGGGTTCCCAAGGCAGGGTGAGTGATCAAATACTCAAACCCTTCGGCCGGAACATAATATATTTTCTTGGCCACCCTTTATATAGGGGCGACCGAGGAAGTGGTTTGCCACAGGGCCTTTACAATCTTAAGGACTTTTTCGTGGACTGGGAGAGCCACTCTTACTGGGGCAGCTGCCGCCAGCACATTAAAGAGGCTATCTTCAGCCTTTTTTAACTCCTTTGCCTCCAGCCCCAAGTTGGAGGCCACCCTCTTAAGCATCTCCTGATGCACCCTGAAATCCTCCAGTGATGCCAAGTGGTCCCGGGAGACTGCCATGGGGTCTGACTTCTTGTCCGAGGAGTGGTGTCTATGGACCTTCTCCTGTGCCAGAGGCATGGATTGCACCCCCGATGACATGAGGGATTGGGTCCCCGGCCCCATCTGGATACCCCAATGGGCCCAATAAGGCCATTGATGCAGCCATTGACCCTGGGGCCAAACCGAGGCTGACTGCGCACCACAGACTGTGATGCTTTGTGGGGGTGTTGACTGTTCCGACAACTGTCCCCCCTGGAAGCCCCTGAGCCACTGGACCAGGGGTGCCATGTCCATCCTCGGTCCCGGGCGCCCTTCCGTGCCAGGGACCACCCTCTCAACGCCTCCAACCTGGAGGACGATGAGGATTGCCTCTGGTGCCGCGAGCAGTGCCGACGAACGGAGGCGCGCTCCAAAGAGCTAGAGGTACTGGAGCGTCGTCTCAGTACCAATGATTTCCGGTGCCGCTTGCCTTGCAGCACTGCAGACACCTTCGGTGACCAAGGTCCTTGGTGCCAAGCCAGACTCCAGCGACCGGGTTCCGCTTCGTGGACTGTGCAGTGCCAGGTCCTCTGACAGCGACCAGGTTCTGCGCCACCTCGGTGTGGGTGAACTCCTTGGTGCCGGGTCCTCCGACGGCGACGGGGTTCTGCGCCACCTTGGTGATGGTGAACTCCTTGGTGCCGGGGATCTGGAATGGGAACTGTCTGAGTGCCGCCTGGCAGACCTCGACTGGTGCCACCTCCTGGTATGCGCTGCCTCAGGTGCCGGGAATCAACGTCGGCCCTACGTTTCTATGATTATTAACTATAAATAATATTACCAGTGGAGTATAGAGTAGCAACTTCAGGATGCAAAGATGCAGGGGGGATATAAGACCAGAAATAGAAAGAACATTTATATTAAACCTCTGACTGCCAGAAGCTGGGACTGGATGACAGGGGATGGATCACTTAATAAATTGCCCTGGTCTGTTCATTCCCTCTGAAGCATCAGGCACTGACCACTGTCAAAAGACAGGATACTGGACTACATGGACCATTGGTCTGATCCAGTATGATCATTCTTATGTAGAGCTCTATCTGATCACAAACAAGGGAGTACATCTCAAAGCAAAACTGCCCTGGAACAGTCACTCTATGTGTAAAAAGAAAACTTAAAATCAGATGACAATTGACCACTGAACTACGGAAATTAACTTGTTCACTGAAAAGACAAAAGGAAAACCAACAGCCATCAGTCTGATACAGTACAAGACAGGAATTGCCATACCAGATCAGACTAATGATCTATCTTTGACAACCAATACCAGATGATTCAGAGAAATGTACAAGAAACCCCATAATGTATAATTAGGGAATAATCTAAACAAGTTTCTTCTCCACCCCCAGGTCTAAATTCTATCTGCCCATGACAAGCAGTTTATCCAGCTTTACTAATCAGTACTGTTCTAGGGAGGTGTTCCTACACCATTGTTGTTGATTGCAGCATGCTGAGGCATTTTGCATCAGAGCCAGCTGCAGAGCTTCTGATTCACTGTCCCCCAGGATAGGTCTTCACTGCAGAGTTAGCACAAGTGATCAACCCCTGGATTCATTAAATCTGGGTGCGAACAGCCACAATGCGAAGCGCTACCTATCTACCCTAACTGGAGTTGCACTGCACCATGTGTCTCTAAGGCTCCTGGGGGCATATCCATGGCTATTAATGCTACAGTAAGCCAAACTGCTTTATAATTAATTCCCTGTGAATTGTGGGAGAACTCATCTTTCCTTCTGGGCACATGAAGGGTGGTGGTGGTGGGGGGGGGGGGGGGGGTAAATGGGAAAACACCAGAGGACTATCAGCACTCCAGTGATTTTATAAAGTGGGCAGGTTAGCAACCTGAGTAAAAGTGGAAGCCAGGCTCTAAGCTGCCACCACCCCCAGCCATTCCAACTAGCCTGGGTTGGAGACACCACTACGTTCAGGTGAGAGGTTTATGTGTGGATGGAAGGGGGGTTAGACTATACTTGAATAAAAACCTGGGTTAACTGTGCCATGAACCCCCAGGGGCTAAGTAAACAGCATGTTTAGGTCTTTTAACATTTCTTCGTTTTTAAAAAAAAGTATGAGTGTAGTTTTCATGAAAGGGAATGATTTTTTCAGTAGTCTACAGCCTGGCACAAAAACCTTAACTGTATTCCTCTCAGAGGCTTGACTCAGTTAGACCCTGTCAAATGTGCCAAATTATATAATGACTTTGTGATGCAGACCAGTGTGAACAAAAAGGAGACCAAATTCACCAATCGTGACATAGAACAGCATGTAAATTTTGATTTCTAACCAATTAAAAGTGGTAGTGTATGAATCCATTACAACATTTATGTGATGTCCTGAATGGAGTACCCAGAACTGTAAGCCTCTGTGTTACCCCACTCAGCCTCTGCAAGTGAGTTTTGCTGCTAAGCTACGTGTCACACCAGTTTGTCTGTCTTGCCAGCAAACTCTTCAGGGCTCTGCTAGTCCAAACCTTGCCTTGCAGGTAACAATCAGTGAACCTCACTGCTCCAGGGCCCCTCAGAGAACTCAGAGCCATCTCTTTACAGTGTCCAGTCCCTCTCACTGGACACTCACAGAAGTTAAGTTCGCTTACTCCAAAGAGAGATACCAAAGAGATGCATCAGTCTGCTTGGGTAGCTGAGCACTCACCCTCCAGTTTAATGCATAGCATTGAGATTGATGCATAATAAATCAAGAATGAATTTATTAGCAAAATATCACTTAAACCTCTAAGTATGAATAGAAGATAGGTATGGTTACAAATAAAACAGACAGACATGCTTTCTAGTGACAAACTTAATCTTAGCAAGTTAGAATCTTTGCCTCAGCAGTTCTCGTACATCAAGTTGCCAGCATCCCTAGCCCTCCAAACTAAGGGACCCCACATTCTCAGAATCTAAGAGTGCTGTTCCTGAACTAAAATGTCTCTGTGCCCCCCTTATATTACCTACAGTCACTCTAAGGTTTCTGTTTCAAGAACCAGGAAGGCTTCCTGGGGTGCAGATTCCATCCCTCCATGTGATTGCTGAACAGTCTTCTCCCCCTCGTTTAGCTTGATGGCTTTGTTTTCCATCTATATAAATGTACTTCTATTATTCTTTGCCTGTAACCAAGCCAGTTGGACAGGTAAATACACATTTCTTTGTCTAGGGAAGGCTTGGTTCATGCTCTGTCTCCCAAACACATTTTAAGAATGTATTTCCAGTACACATCTATAACTCATTATGCACAATCCAGACACATCACAGTAATTTTTGGGAACAGTGTCACCAGTTAACAAAAAGATATCTTACACGATGCCTTTGCGATCTATATTATGACAACAGTAGGTTGGGGCAGTGTGTGTGTCAGGCATGACATGAGTTGGGGGGGGGGTGGGGCCTTTGCCACTTGGATTGAGGGACTCCTCGGGCCACACTTTAGCTCTTACTTTATTCAGAATGGCCATTTATTTATACAGGGAGTCAAACCTGAAACATATAAAACTAATGTTTTGCATTTTAAAAATGTATACATGTTTATTAGACACTGGCACTGTGAAAATACTAGACTAAGATTTTTTGCTATACACTGTTAAGCGTAATTTAATTAGAAGAAAATACACAATGAATGGAGCATCTTAATAGCATCATTTTAATTACATGAAGATGATAATGCAGGTGGAAAGCAGTATCATACATACAGCCACCCTCCCCCCCATGTCTACTGTACATCATCATCAACCTATGCGTAAATGGAAGTTTCCATGAGCAAGCTGGTTCATAATATACACCTATTCAGTTAAAAAATAAAGTTGACAAAATTGTCTTAGTTGACCACAGATAAATATCAATTTAAAAAAGTAAAAACTAACTTCTTAAAGCAATGATGTTTACAGGTAAATGGGTGTAATTTTATATAAGTGTTTTCAAAGTTTAATCATGTGGCTAAATCTCAGATGGATAGTCAATTTAGCTCTGAAAAGTCAAAATGAAGAGATACAGTGGTCAATCCAAACAATTTACATGCCTCAGTTCAGGTCCTACTTTTTAATAAGAACTGTGTTTCATTGTTACTGCCTTGTGATGCAATTTTACCAGCTTCCAAACTGAGTTGGATCAATTATTGCATACGGTGGATATGATATTTTTCACAATCGCACTGCATAATAGTTTAAGCTGACCATGCACTGTTAAAAACAAATTGCCACATTTCATCCCAAATGGTGGCCCTTATTTCTGTCTTTGAAAGAAGGGGTGAACTGTTTGCAGCACAACTTACTACAGATTTTGGCTCCCCAGTTGTAATTTTAGTGTTCTATACCAATCTCAGAAAACCAACACACCACACCACCACTTCTCACTGCAATTGGTTACAGATTGCTTGAGACAAGTTACCCTAACAAAAAATTGAAAGGAAAACACAAGCAGAGGTTTTCACTCTACTGAGGACCACCTGAGAACTAAATTTCAAGATAAAAATCTCCAAAATGTAGACTATTTCAATAATCTTATTTTACAGCAAAATTATTTCTCATGGCTATTTTCAAGGTCAAATTGTCAAGGGCATTAATGAGCATCTGCAATGGAAAGGAATTTTAACCTTTAAGTGTCAACCTTCAACTGCATACCTTTAAGGGACTAACATCAGCCTCAAAAATTATAAGAAATTGTGCCAGGTCACAATTTCCTTGCTACAGTGAGCACTGCCTGTTAGTAGAGCTCTTTCCAAATAGATAACTAAGCCTGCATTTTAATTTGCATGAATGGTATAGCAGTCAGGGGTATTCTTTATGAAAAGAATACTTCCTTTACAATGTGTAAACGCTTCCCACTTTCTATAGTTTCACACACAAAGATTCGCTCACTAAGATTATCTGGATTCTGCACTTGACAACAGCTAAATTCTCAGTGCAGGTCTTTCAAACATATTTTTTGAGGTAGTGGTCAAAGGCCCCCTATCAGATGGACGCCCTTTTGTGCAACCATGATATAAGCTCATAGTGTCTTCCTATGTCCTAAAGATTTCACAATTTAAAACAAGACAAGTGGAAAGCAGAGGGTAAAATAGGGGTGAAATCAGATTAACACAGGCTAATATGCACATTTTAATGACTGACACTTAATTGTTTTAAAGCATGAATTTCAAGTTGACATTACATTGGCCTCCTTCATGGTTACAAGATTTCTCATGCAGAAGATCTGACAGCCACTCCAAGCTGTTCTTTCCAGCATAGCTGACCCTCTAGAGAGTTTCAGGCCCATATATTCAGGTAGGGTCTCTAAGGCTATTAAGTATACACATTATATATTACAGTGACATCCAACTTGTATTATGCACTGGTGAGACAGACCAACCCTGCCCCATAGAACTATTTTATAGTTATGCTATTTGTGTTATAGTTACAACTATTTGTGTTGTGCTACTCCAGTGTCCAACACAATTCAATGAGACCGTGTGGTGCACTGAACAGAGAGGAGGGCAGTGATGGTGAGATGGAAGGTGAGGGTCAACTAAGCCAAACAGCAGATAGGGTAACAGATAGCAAGCGTGAAAGATCAGGACAGGGGCTGGAAGGTAGTTGGCACCTATCTAAGACAAAGCCCTGAATATCAGCACTGCCCTATAAAATTGGGACATCTGGTCACCCTAGCAGCAGGTGAGTGGTCCATCTGCAGCTAGTGAGGAGGGAAAAACAGTGAACATGGTACATCAACAATGAAGGATAAGAACCAGGGACGGACATAGCTAAACATGAAGGCAGAAGTATCTGCTTTTTTTTTTTTTTTTTTTTTTTTTAAAACAATCAGTAATAGTAGGAGCCATGCAAACCCAGAAGAAAGTCCCCCAAATACCTCTTAACTGGATTAACCCCCCCAACTGGCTTGAAAGGGCCACAATAAAAATAGCTTGCTGACTGGATGAGGTCCTCGTTTCCAAACTCCACTGTCTCTGGCAAAGCCAACATATGACCCTGTGTCTGCACCAAAACAGATCCTGGTCAACAGCCTCCAAACCAGGGTTCTGGCTACCACATGGAGATGTGTTGGGGATAACCTCATCCTCAAGAAAGATCCCTCCTTCTCCCACCCCCAGTGGGCTAGATCCACAAAGGGGACTAAGACTCAATGTTGCAACACTTAATTTGTAGGTATCCTCCCGCCTAGCGGAATTTTCAGCCCAAAATTAGGCACCCAGGGTCCCTATATAATGCATAGGAAGAGTTAAGCACCTTTAGATGCAATTCAGAGATGCCAGCAAGCTGAGCAGGGGGCTGTCTAAGCTAGCCAGTAAAAAATGCTGATGAGAGGAGCAAGGTATAAACCCCACTCCTAAAAGGAGCTAGGTACTTCCTTTTAGGCACCTCTCTCTGCTTCAGATTCACCATGAACACTCTCTTGTAGTTAGTTGCTAAGACAAGTCAGTCCGGTCTTGCAAAACACATATGTGATGGTGTCCTCTACCCAATAGCACAGTGGTTAAAGCACTCACCCAGGATGTAGGAGATAGGTTAAAATCCCCACACTGACTTATAGGGTATTCTAGGGTGGGTCTCAATCTTTCTTGTTGAAACTGTTCCACTTCACATAAAATATTAAATGAGCATTGGACCAAAGAATTACTAGAGACCTGTAGTTAGGCCAATCTCCAAGGAGACTAAGGTTTCAGTCTCTACTCCAATTAATATTTAACTATTTATACAAGTCGGAACAGCTTGAACAGGCACAGCCACTTCAGGATAACCCACGGCCCAGTGGTTAGGGCACTCACTTGAGAGGAGGGAGACCTGGGTTGAAGGCCCTGCTCCACATCAGCAACTGGAACAAGATGTGGTTCTTGCCCCACAAAGCAATGAAGATAACCTCTTCAGAGATGCAGGAAGATATGCAAAGTATAGTGATCAAAGGCAACATCAGTACACAGGCTGAGAAAAGTAAAATGCTCACCCCAAAATATGTCTCTACTGCTCACGTTTGCATCAGTAGGATTTGAAGAGGTGGCTGATTCAGAGCTGACATGACCCAAAGCAGTCAAGTGTACAAAGATGACCAGACAGTCTACTTCCTGCTATTGTTCCATGTTGCAGAAGATTGTTTGAGCAATTCAATTACCTTAGCAGGGAGAGAAGGGGTGTCCATGCTGGTACTATATCAATGAACTTCCCAGGCAACTTAAATGGATGAATGTACAGAGAACCATTAATAAGAGAATTTGTGTACATAGGCATGGCACTTGCCACCAATAGGAAAGATCCACCAGTGGAACCTTTTAATGTGGACAAGCCTTTAGATCCCAAAGCAAGTCTTAAAGAGGAGCCTAAGTGAAGGCCAAGCTAAAATTCAGGTCCCTGGTCTAAACATCAAGAATGGCTTGTGTTAATGTATTGGAAACTAACTGTCATTGTGCAGTTTAACATCCTAGATTTAAATATTTATGTTACCAAACTAGTTTACTTTGACTTGAAAAAGTAGTTATCCAATTTAGGTGAGAAAATGATTGACAGACAGGATTAATAAACCTTCGTCCTGTATTTTTATTTAGAAATACACAAATGTCTGCAAGTGACTTTGAACAGCAAAATGAGACCACAAATCACAATGTTTAGTCTTCTTAGTTCAAAATTTCATCTCTCAATAAGTTAGTTTCTTCAATGGTAAAGACTGAAGACACTTGGATCTACTAGAAAGCTTTGCTGGAAGTTTTTGCGTGTATCAACTTGTATTGCTATTTATTGCAGAGGCATTTACCACCCCCTCCACAGACCACACCACAATTATTGTTGCTGCATGTCAAAAAACCCTCAGGATGAGCATTAACAAATATCTAACTATTCACGATTACTTGATTTTCTATATCTCCTGTTAAAGCAGCCTTATAAACTAATGGGAAGCTTTTTATTATTATTGTTGTTGTTGACATACTGTAACACTGACCTTACAAATGTATGAATTAGAGGTTTAAGCTCCTTTGTATCCTCATGTACAACAGTTATTGTAACACCCATCAGGTTGTGCAAGATATTCCCATACTTATACCCATAGCTTTTTTATGGCACAACCCCCATTTACCTATGATGTTGGTACTGAAGCCATTACTCATTTCTGATTTTATCCTCCCAGAGGCTGGAGTTCAGTTTTCCCTCCGAGACACGAACTGTGAATGCCCTGAACTAATATCCATGGACAAAACAGGAAAGGAAGAGGTCTTGCTACTTGCATGGAAAAAAAAAATCCAGAAAACAATAAAAGCAAGACCACTGGACCAATTAATTGTGTGCCCACCAGAGTCAGAATTTGTAGTAAATTACAAGATTGGAAGCTAAATTACATCTGAGTCCTTACTCTCTCAGCACAGCATTACCCTGGTTTTGTCGAGATTAGCAGAGATGGCATGCTCAAAAAAAAAAACATGGAAAATTCATCCTGATGTCCCAACCGTGCTATAAAATCCATTTGCTGCATTGTCCCATAAATTGAGATGAAAGGTATAGACAACTGCAGAAAGTGTGGTTATTATGGAAATTACTACCCATTCCTGATTCAAAGTATTTTACACTGTGTTTTATAACATTTTGGCTCATAATTAACTCAACTTCTCCCACACCTAACTAAGAACTCAATACATTTACTAAATTAGTTTTACTTCCTGTATAATATACTGCATTTTTTAAATGTGTATTGCCAGTTACTATTGTATTTACATTGAATTTGGTCAAGTAGTATTTTTACTAAGATCATCTACTCTATATACAAGGACTAATGATTGGAAGACATCATAAAGCTAAAACTGAAACAACTTTATTCCAGAAATTCCATATTTCTAATTTCAAAACACTAAACAGTTAAAATGCAAAATATGAAACTAAGCTCATTGTTAGCAAAATTTAACAAGGGAAAACGTAATTACAATGATGTACAGTGGAACCTAATTGCAGGTGATCTCAAACCAAGCGTGTCAAATCTATACAAGAAAAATTTAAGTTAAAGAATAAAAATTCATGCAGAAGTCAGTAAGCATTCAGAATATCTTTAATCTTAGCTGATGTAATGTATCAATGTTTCCCCAAATAAAACAGAAGAATTTTCTTTTCTCTCTCTTTTCCCTGCTGTTAAGGCCACTCACAATTTTTTTTCTTCTTGTGAGTTTTTTAACGTATAGAACTGCAGTCCCTTCCAAAGTTTTAATGAGTGTTGAAAGGGAAAGTATTTAAAGATCAGTGACAGATATCACTGGACTGCTAAATGTCCATCTTGCCCATCAAAACAGTACAGCAGCTATGTATATCATTAAAAGTGTAACACAGTATGGATGCCTTCATGTACATGTAGGACAATACAAAAGCATATATGCAGGTCAGGAAAGAGAGCAATTAGAAAATTAGGTCTTCAACAAAAGATGCTACTTGTTAGAAACCCAAGGTTTTTGGCTTTGACTTCAGCCTTTGAAAAAGCTGATCCACTTTCCATACAGATGATAAATAAGTAGCAATGAGGGAAGTATCCACCGTATGAAGAGGGAGTTATGGGTATGCAGATTAAAAAGATAGGTTGGTCTAGAGGGAGTTTCCAGTCCCCCTTTCAGGCAAGGGAGAACCTTCCTTTCCTTTCCATTCATGCTGCAAATTTAAATGCAATTTTTAGTTAGCAAGGAAGGAGCACCCTCTGCCCCATCAGTTGTCTGCATATATCCAATAATAAAAGTAGCCCTTGAGCATCTAAGTTGAAAAACCTTCAACAACTACATTTGGAAATTTCTGTTCTCAAGAACTAAATAATAAAATGTTAATTCTAAGACTAATTAATATTACACTAGTTGCTCCCAAACCTTCTGCTGCACTGGACTGTTCTGAAAGGAAAGGGTCTATTTAACTGCCTACTGTACTATTTAAAATTCACCAGCAACTTCAGTCTGCTCCATTGTTTTAAACTTAATATTTGAAGTTTCAAAATTAAGTGTTTAGAAATAAATTGCACACTGAACATCACACAAATAAAACATACATCATTTTTCATTCAGTCAAAAACACACTAGCAAAATGCTGTTATATCAGTTATTACTGTGAGCTTACTGAAAACCTGCTTCATTTTATTTTTATGATGCTAATTTTAGAGAAATGGTCTGAATTCCAACAGCCAATTTCATTACATGGCTTTTCCCTCTTCTATTTGTGTCAGTGCTGAGCAGTGCTGGTTCTAGTGGTTATAAAAACAGATGTTTCTCAGCGGCCAGAACTGTAAAATTCAAGGAGAAAAAGATTAAGAAAATTAAAACAATCTATATTTTCTCCAACAAAATTAAGCAGCAGCTTTTTTCTTTAATAGTTACCATTAAAATTGGTGAAAATACATAGGATAAAGACCAGGAAAAGTTTACTGATGATCTACCACAGAAAAATATGACTTTACATGATAGTGTAATACCTCAAGTGTGTCATTGTATATTGTCAATCAGTTGTGTTTTTCTCTCCCAAAGGAATCCGATCCCAAAGCTGTAGCAACTGTTCTCCAACCTGTGGTTCCAATTCCTGCAGACCAAAAGAAAAATAACTTACGTGATACATTTAATGGCATTTAATACTACCAGACATGTTACAAGATGACCACAACACAGAGAAGCAAATTACAGCAATGGAGGTAAAGACAAAATTAGCAATATTTGGTTTTTGTTTTGTCTGGAAGAGCGAATCCTGTTTGCTATTAATACATACTAAGTACAATCAGAGGCAGATGTTCAACAAATACGTTACAGATCCCAAGTTAGATACTTAAATATTATGTGTAAGCGTGGTATAAGAATCTTTATAATACAATAGAAAATAGAAAAGTTGAGGATACAACCTAGCCTGTCTCAAGCAATAAGCAGAAGTAAAATGGTAAAGTGTCCACGTGGCTGTATTCTCATGGTTTTGAGGGAAAACGGGATTCAGACTGTTTATACATTTCCTCCATGATTTTTCGTAGAACAGCGGTCAGGGTTCTTTCCTGGGAGACCTGCTACAGAACTCTAACACTCCCACACAACATTAGTGTATACAAAAGGACATCCTAAGCATAACTAAAAAAAATAATATAAAGGGTTAGAGTCCTTAATGCTCCACTCCATCCAAGAAAAGCTCAGATGAGTGGACAGAGGGCACATGGAACTGGTGGCACATGCACTGCCAGGCTCCAGTGCAATTCAGCGTTGCACAGGAGCAACCCTAACTTAGGCCACTGGCATGATTCTTAGGGGCTTCACATCTGTAGAGGCTTGGACATGGTAGAGCTCCACTGTGCCACACTCTTTCCCCTCCCCAACCCATTGACATAACTCACCCTCAGCACTGGGGAACGGGGGTTACTGGGCATAGGAGGTAGCAAAGCTGCATCAACAAGTTCTCTGTCAGTGGTGAATTGCCCTGCACAGGGGGAATCTTCCACCAGCTATCTCAAATCCATGTCTCACTAGTGGACACAAAAACATCTTTGCACTGAGACAAAAGTTCAGGATCTATCAAATCTGTGTACTGCCTGTATGGCTATACGAGTCAGAAATCTGGATCCTAAAATCATCCCACTTGCGCAGTCAGTGCCAAAACCTGAACACAAAGTAGTCTGACTTTGTAGGAAATGTCACAATCTTGCAAAGATGTGGCCTTCCTTCAATTGCTCCTTATATTCAAAAGCCGCATTGTATAGACTTTGGCCACATTGTCAGGATGGACAAAAACACCCCAGCACACTGTGCTCTCAAATTCTCCATCAACTTGTGAAGGGGTGCATGCCTTGATGCTGCCTGTGGGCCAGGCCATCCAAGAGATTCATGGATTCACAGGATTGAGCCAGATCTGGGAACTTCCCTACATGATGCCTGGCACAATGCCATCAACTGTGGTCACTCTGGCTGGTGCAATGGTGCCCAGCAGACTATGCATGCTTGATACCATTAGTTGCTTGTGGCCTTAGTCTGGAGGATTGGGCCCAAGGATAATAAACCCCACCCACCAACTCTCTCTCAGGGTAATGATACAGTCTCCTAAAACTATACAAAAAACTCAAGTTCTCAGCTTTGAAACCTCTTTGGGTAGGAGGGACTTTATCATTGCTGAGAAACTGAAAAGCAAGTTAGTTTCCAGTTAATGGAGATTAATTTGAAAGTAGCACAATAGGTTTGCCCATGTCCAAAAGAAGCAAAAAGCTGGCTGGATTTCATGCGACTGTTTACTCTGGATAAAAACAAGCAACCCCATTTCAGAACAAACTTCAACCAAGCTGCAAATAAAGGTAAGGCAAAACAATGCAGGACAAAGGAATAATTCTATAGGATTTCCAACAACCATCTCAGCAATAAAGGAATACAGGAACCCTCCCAGTAAGTTAATGGTAACACAGCCCAGTGAGCCAATGATATGAAATTGAAGTTTACCAGATAGGAAAGGTTAGAGTGGGCAAAAGCTTAAAAATAAGAAAAAAAACTCATGCATTAAGATTAGAATACAAAATGGAAAGTAAAGAAACCACAAAAACCACCTTTTTTAAATACACGGTATGTTCAACACTGAGCAGTGTAATCATATTTTAAATGAAAATAAATGCTACCTGTCCATCTCTGCTTATTTGTACTTTCTTATTATCATTCCAAGGGTTGAGTAAGTGGTGTGCAAACTGAAAGGGAAGACTTTCTTTCCGGATCCACTCCACCTTAAACACTCCTCCCAAGCCTGTAGAACCCCAGTCCTGACTTTTCTCACGTCCTATCTCTGAAGACATTCTAGCAAAACCCTGTGGAAAAATTAAAAATAAAAGGGAAGCAACATATATTTAATTGAAAGACAGAACTAAGTAGATTGTATAAATCAAACAATACCCTGCCACCTAGGAATAAAATAATCATTTGCATTTACATAGTCTCTTTAATACAAGAATGTCAAAGTGCTTCACTCAAACATCAGTCTTTCACCATATTCCCCATGAGGCACACAAGTATATTTTACTTATTTTCCAGAGGAGGAAACAGAGGTATAGAAAAGATAAGTAGAGGTATCAATCAGATTTTCCACAGGTAATTCATGTCCCTTGGTGCAAATGAATGGAATTTTTAGATAGAAATCACCCATATAATGAAGCTGAACAAAAATTCAATGTACTTAAACACCTCATCTAGCACTATTTTTCTTTCCTTGTCTGAAGAGAGATATAATCAAGTTATATAACATATGAAAAGTATTTAATGACCTTCAAAAGTATTAAAAAAACTAATTACAAAAATCTGGTCCATGTACTGGAATGCAATTAGGTCAAAACGTGCAAAACAGCAAATTTAAGATAGTAAGGATGTTCAACACAGGCTAGTTTTTTTAATACATCTTAAAAATGTCAATGGTGGAATTGAAAGTGATTGCACTTCACTTTAAAATAAAAAAAAAAAAAATGCCTGATGTAATATTTTAAAACAGTCTAACACTGATTCTGATTTTTTTTAAGGTCTTGATAATTTAAACAAGAAAAACAATGACTAAAATGATTCCATTATTTTGTACATTGAAAGGCACACAAAGTTAAAAAAGCATGGTAAAGTAGTAAAGTGTATGGCAATATTATTTTAATTTTTCAGTTTATTTATATTTATATCTAGAACATTTGATCACTGAACTAAAAATCAGTTCTCTAGGTGCAAGTGACCATAATTATATTTGTGATGTACAAACAAAAACACAGTCCAGATCAAGAAGCTCAATTTATTTAGTTTATCCAAGAGAAGATTAAAATGTTACTTGGTCTTGGTCTCCAAGTACCTGCATGGGGAGATTTCTGATAGCAAGAGACTCAAATCTAGCAGACCGAAGCATAATAAGATCCAATAGCTAGAGGGTACAGCTAGACAAATACAGTCTAGAAATAAGGCACAAGCTTTTAATACCCATGTTAATTAACCACTGGAACAACTAGAGATGAGGTAGACTTCATCACTTCAAGTCTTTATAACATGATTGGATGTATTTTAGGAAGACAGATCTTAGCTTAACCAGAAGTTACAGGGTGAAATTATATGTCCTGTGTTACATGGGAGATCAGATTAGATGATCATAATGGTCCTGTCTTCTGGTCTTAAGATCTATGGATCTAGGACAAATACTCAGTGGAAGCAGTCTGTGTATCGGCATCTCTCCCAGGCTAGGGAGCCCCATGATTTTTAGAGGAAGTTTCCATGCTAAGATCACAAATGTACACTATTACATTTATTTTTAGAAGCCAGAGGAAGGGGGGAGGGAAATGAGGATACCCTTACTTATTTCCCCCTATGTTTTTAATTCCAGAGAACACATGGAGGACACAAACATTATTCTGATTAATGAACTATATCTAGATTTCCTCAGTTTTTCAATGACTTTCCTGAGTTAGTTGGAAGGGGAGACTCCAAAGGGACGTGAAATGTTCTTTCTCCATCACTAATCACTAGGGTGACCAGATGTCCCAATTTTATACAGGCAGTCCTGATATTCAGGGCTTTTTCTCAAATAAATAGGTGCCTATTGCTCTCCCACCCACATACGTCCTGATTTTTCACACTTGCTACTTGGTCACCCTACTAATCACAACAGTTGTAAAGCTTTAAAAATCAGAAGCAAAACTCCCATTCTGTGCCTTGTAATTTGTTGCAGTGCTATGAGACCACCAGGGTGCACTAATTTAAGACTCACCTGAAAATGTCCCGATCCTTGAACTGAAAATACCAAGTAAACCATGCTGCTTTCCCAAAAGGCTCGATTTAGTTTACGCTCATTACTTGGGGTTGTAGACCAGATACCTTTTTGTTGAGAAATATCAAGGTTTCTTAAGTTGCTGCTCTTCATAATGAAGTACCGAACTGGCATATTTGGTCTTGGTGAAGGAGACTTAGATCCCTGCAAAAATGAAGCAGACTGAGTTTCTAGTATTTGAAGAAAGCAAAAATCCCTTGTTTAGCCATCTTTTCACAAAGTTATAGCAGAACTATAGTCTTGCAGAAAGAGGAATTTCTTACTGCACTAATGCAGGCTGGATAGGTGTGGTTTCTCATGTGAAAATCAAGGAGGCCACCAAGCACAATGAGTAACACTTGTAATTCCTTCATCCACAGACCCTGCTCCAGCTGACAGCCTCCAAAGCAGAAATTAGTTTTCAATTTTAGCAAGCGACAACAGAAGCCTACTGGATGGAACTAGCTATCTGACTAACAGCAACTGAAAGACAGGTGTTGGTACAAGTCTGGAGACAGGGACTGCCATATAAGAAATTCCCATTTCTGCAGATCAGTTGCCATCGACTCAGATAATGAGCTATGAGTAATATTACCCAAAATAACAAGGAGAAGCAGCAAATAACAGCTAGCTAAATATCCCATTTGAGATTAACTGAAATTAATTTTGACACATCTATCTAAAGCTATTAATTTAGGAAACTCTAGCAAATAATAGAACTAAAAGAACAGTTCTCAGAAGAATAGCCCTAAGCAACTGCAACAATTAGAAGTTGCTCACTCATGTTTGATCGTCCTTTTGGTAAAACATATGATCAGACAGGCTACAGTTTAATAATTTACCTTAATCCTATCAAAATGTCCTTCTCACATCCAGGAACTGCAAAGATGTTTCCCCTCTGCATTTTAGGATTAGGATGAAAAAAATAAGCCTTCCAGAAATCACAACTCAAAAAATTAAATAAGGAATCAATTAAACCTGCTAGAGACAAAAGACCTGCAGGAGGTGGGGGGAAATTAGACTGCTATAAAAAAGGAGCAAACAGTATCCAGTATCTATGGAAATACTGTGAGAAAGGCAAAGGGAATCAGTGACTGAAGGCATACTCTCTATGCACATGAAGGAAGCTAAACTCAACCACTCCATTGAAATATTTCTTCTTGTGGAATGCACATAGCTACCACAATGAAGCTACAAGACATAACGCAAGTGTCACAAAATAAAATGAGAACCATGGAGTGTGGCCCTGATGCACACCATTAAAGGAAATGGAGGGAAAGACTCTCAGACAAAAGTCACAATAGTTGGAGAAGTCCAGGTGCTGAATCTCAGTCGATTAAGAAATTGCTATGATCACCAGTGAAGTTGGTGTGCAATCTGATAACTTTTCTAGCTGATATTGTTAGAAAAAATATAAAAACATTTTCATCTGACAAACAAAAGGTTTGAGTGGACTTATGAAATAGTGGCTAAATTCTGATTTAGGAAAATTTTTGTAATTAAGGAGTTCACATTTTTCAGATACATTAAACATATACCCAAAGAATACAGTGTAATTCTAGGTGGAAAGCCCTATCTCCTATAACAGTAAGCCACAAAACAGGGAGATGAACATGAAGGAAGACAAAATGGAAGATACCCAAAGAAAAGGGAAGAATGAGTAAGAGATACTCAATGTAGCAAAAGAAAATTTCAGTTAAGACATATAGTTATACAACAGCTGATCAATTTACAGTCCAAAATTTTTAATGCTCAGTTGTGAGCTAGAATGCAAGATTATTCCTTATGAAAATGGTAGTTGCATTCTCCTAATGTATTATATGGTTTTCAAATTGAGGCAAGTACAATATTAGTCTAGGGATATTATGTTCATCACCTCAATTTCAGTGATTAGACCCCTCTTTTTAGATCCCTGCCCATCTATGTATGCTGGACACCTACTGGTAATTTCAAATTCAGACAATTTACTACCAAGACACATTATGGAGGCATGCTAATATACCTCCATAGTAAAGCAGCACCAAAATTTTCCCATTAATGGGACCTTTCTACATTAGAGAGATGAAAAAGCCTATTAGGTCATGCTACTATTTAATTTCATAATCTGATTGCTAAATAATTAAGTACATGGCATTTAATGATTTTCATATATTATTCTAAAACCATGAGGAAAAGGCAAGGTGAATTTAATTCAGTATGTAATGTGTACGTGTACAATAAGACAGACAGCTGTTCTTGCACACTTACATGTAGCAACATGCCCTGTGTGCAGCATGCCAAAAGCTTTCCAATTTGTTCTAATTCATCACTCTATGAAGAATTCCTCTGGTAATAAATTTTGTTGTGTTCAAACTATGGTACTGAGGGTATTTAATGTAGAGTGTAAGCTCTTGGAGGCATGCACTACTTTATGTTTGTATAGCAAAAGGGGTGGGCAAACTTACTGATCCTCCCGAGACTCTCCTTTCCACTAGACCGAATCCTCTAGCCCTACCACAGGGCAGAAGCTCTGAGCTCCCCACCCCAGTCTGGTAGGTGGAGAATGGGGAGGAGGGGGGCACAGGGGACTCCGCGGGCCGCACTTTAACTGTAAAAAAGAGCCGCATGCTGCTCATGAGCCACGGTTTGGCCGCCCCTATAGTGCTTTACACATTGGAGCCAGGATCCCTGATTAGGATCCACAAGTGCCACTGTAATACAAATAATAGTCTGCTCTTTTTACATCTGAAGACTATCAGCAAGTTTACTTCAGATTTTCTAGTTTTTAACACTTATGAATAAGATGATACTTTACCTTTCCAGATGATGGAGGAGAAGGACTGGCACATGGGCTGGGATAACTACTACTGTCTGTGGATTTCACAGATGACTGATCTGACCTGTCATCTGAACTTCTTTTAGAGTGCAAGATACCTCTTTCTTTGTATTTCTGAGGCTGGTGAAATGCTGGAGATGTAGATTTCATTAGGATTCTGAGGGAGGATAGGAGAGGATATAAAACTGTTCACAACATAACAAGTGATCGGTACAAACAGCAATCATAGCAGAAAGTTTTTAAAAACTTCAGCTAAAGCTCTAAGAGTCTGCAGAATGGTTACATGCATTACATTCCTCACACAAGTTAAACAATTTTCAGTTAACTTTAAATACCAGTTATTCTCTGGTTTTGGAGGATGGGGGTTCTGCTCCTTCCCTCCAGAGGCAAATTTGGTGGATAGGGTGCATTGGTAGCATGCTGCCCCTCAGAGGACAGACATACTTGGAAAAATATAGTATTCTGTCACACACACCCACGCTTCTTAGGACAGCAAGATCTTTCAGTTGGTCTTCTTTCCTAATGATGCATGAGACAGATTCCCCACCCCACACTCCCCAATTAATCTGGTTCAGAAGTTAAGTGTACTCAGAGTAACCTTATTTGACAATTAAGAAATAATTTTGGTGGCTTTTTAAAAAAATTTCTGGTAAAGTTACCACATTTTATTTTTTGAAGGGGCTTGATATTATGGACGCATATAAGCAAGATCACTGCAGGAGGCAAATTTTAACACCATCACAATATACCTAACAAAAACTGTTGTATCACACAGCACAGCTAAATGTTTTAGTCTTAAAGTTTACATTTCTCTTAGTATTACTTACATTTAATAGACACTAAACCTATCTCATGAACACATACTCAGACCAATTGTTTTTCAAAAGGCAATTTGAAAAGAGAAGTGCTTGTTTCTGCATAATAGACCTACCCCTGGCATCATGATCCATATGCATCATGCAAAGTTTAATCAATTGTATGACAAATTTGAAATTTACCCTTGTATAATTAAAAATATCTGTTTCTATCTATGTGTCTGTAGAATCCGTTAAAGGAATGGAACGTATAGCATAGCCATAAACCTACCAACACAACAATAAGAATCTACTTCCTATCTAGTTCAGGCATGACTTTGATTTCAATCTGGTCACCTTTGCAGAATCTATTTTAAAATAGTTATTTGTCTGTTTTCTCCTCTAGGCCCCTAAAAGAATTCAAGGTATCCTGGAAATACATAAATAAAATTAAATAACATTTCCTTCAAAGTATAAAAATTATTACGCCAGTCTCAACATGGCATGGGCTTTTCATAATGCAATTTATGGGTAGATGTGGAGAAAAGAGATAAATGAAAACAAAGTGGGGAATTAAATGGAATTAAATTAAAGAATTAAAATGGAATAACAATGGATCTGAAGAGCAAAGAAAGGTGTGTGAGCACAAGTGGAAGAAGAAAGTGAGACCTGCACAGAATGACCAACTTTCATTTTGTGAGTAGTCATCTGCAAAAAGTGAAATTTTCTATTGTATATACAAATTTGAACCAGACCTGCTTTCAGTTTGTCCCAGCGAAAACTATACTATTTCATTCTACTCCACAACCACGGTCATGATTTTGCCATAAGCAGAAATACAGGTTACACTTTTCCACCTAAAAAAACCCAACAAAAAAAAAACACCACTCGTATCTGGAAGGTTTCTACCAACTTACTTTTCAGCATTAGAAGAGTCATCAGAGAATTCTGTTTCTGCTGAGCTTTTCCTACTGCTATTTGATCTCCAAGAAGATGCTAAGGGAAGTTCTTCAGAAGACATAGGTCTTGGTCTTTGCCCAATTCCTGAAGGTTGCTGTAGGCCTGCAGACTGCTCTTCAGTACTTAAAACAGCTATGATTGCTCTTATAGTTGCTTCATCAACTTGAGACCAAGGTTTAGAAGGAGCTCGCATGCGGCGCAGAAATAAACTATGCCATTTCTGTCTGAGCTGTAGCAGCAGACTGGCAGCCTGTAATAAATTTCATCTCTGTTAAAAAGGACTGATTGCAGTTAGACGCCCCCCTCTCTTAACATCCTAAGCAATGTGTGACATTCTAGAGGGAAAAATGTCCAAACTGTGACATACATCATTTTTTAGTAAAACTAAAAATCAGTTTTAAAACCACTAGCCTATCATATGGTCTTGTTTTCTGCACATTCTTCTCCAATTTTTTTCTGAAATTATTTTCAACCACTTTTATTTTGCATCTGCATCTAATCTTTTCCATAACTTTTTGCTTGTGAAATTCCATTTCCTGAGTTTTCTTTTTTTTTTTTTTAAACTTTATATATTATATAAAAACAATAAATATTAACAAAATAAAACAAAACATTTCCTGAGTTTTCCTTATTCAGCTTTCTCGGCAGTTTCTCTAAATTTTTATTTAGAACCTAGTTTTTATTTGTTCACCTGTTTTTCTCTTTTATCTTATGCCTTTTCTCTGTAATTTCTCTTTCTGAATATATGCATTCTTCAATCACAGTTGGATAAAACAAAGTCTTAACTGAACGCCTTCCCTTAAAATAGATTTAAGCTAAAATGGATGGCTTAAGAGTTCAGTGTGGATATTAGGTGAACTAATAAAAGCATTCCAAGCTCACTTCAAAAAAGCGTTCTACAGATCTCTATACTTTTCTGTATTGGGTCTAAAGGCTTTTCCCTGGTAGCCCATGCTCCTCATCCTATTTTAGGTAGAACACAATTTTAAGAAGAGGCATTAAGCTAAAATGCCTGTCTCTTTAGTGTATTTTCACCCACTACCTAAATAAGCTTCCCCCATATCTCTCACCATTTCCTACTTTTCCTTCCAATCATCTCTACCTCTCCTTCTCCTGCCAACTCCAGATTGTACCTCAACATCTCCTCCTTACAGAACTGATGCCCAGCTTTGCTCAAGCATGCCCAGTCAGATTCTTTCTCAACCCAGATTCACCCAAGATTGGTCACTTCCCAATCATTACCACTACCACCACTTCCCCACCTCCCTCAAGATTTACACTCCCTAGATTCATCCATGACAGTTCTCATATTTGACTCTCTCCATATTCCCTCTTCAACTCCAGAAATGACCACTTTGTCCCCAGCTTACTCTAGCCTCTGCTACTCCTTTCCTCAGGCTGCCTAACAGCGTTCTGCTGTGCAGAACCACCTAGGGAAGCGGAAGCAGCATCGTGTTGATGACTGTTTGGTGTTCAACAAGATTCACTCAATGGCTGCGTGCAGACAAAACAGGAAAATATGAAAGGTAGCTTCCCATATGGAAATGTAAGAGCTACCAGAAGAAAACAGTTAAGACCTGGGCATCTCAATAATGTCTGATGGAACCATATACATAGTCACTGGATAAGGTCAGACATTCATTTATTGAACAAGTTTTATGGGAATTCCCCAAATGGAAGACACTGACTTCTGTTCCTTATTTGGTGCCCAAGCAAACTCTGATGTCTCCATCTAACAGTAGTGCTTTGTTTCTGGTGCAAAGGAAATGGGTAAACAGAATTTGAAAAGTGACACTCAAACTGGAAGCAAATGTAAAAATTCCCCAAATCCCACATTTAAAAAAAATACTTGCCAGTGTTTCTGTATTCCATTTATAATATATACTCCCATACATCTTACTTTTCAGTCACCTGCATAGTTATACGCCAGTTTACAACATTAGGCTCTGATCCTGTATTTGATAACGCACATCCTTGTACCTATTAGATTCCAAATGACTTTGCCTTCAGTGGGAATCATGCAGAAGAATCTGCATTAATGCATCTCAGTGCAGCATAAGGACATTAATTTGTTGCAATCGGAGAAAGCTATTACATTAATTTAAATTACTTTAGGCCTTGATTAATTCAGTGGAAGGTAGAGTGTGCAAAAACCCTTCTGTCTTAAAAAAATATATCTGATAATTTGAAAAGACTAAGTGGTGGGCGAGCAGGCTAATATATGATACACTGGTCACTCTGAATCCTTTAAAAAAAAAAAAAAAATCTTTTTGCTTATTTCAACCCAGTGTCAAGTTCTTAGCTATGATTTTCATTTAGGTCTCCTAAGAAGTGTGTGTGTGTTTGAAAAAAAGATGCACAATTATTTTTAACTTCTCAATGAAATTCTGTAAGACGCAACTATTTTAAAAATCACAGTAAAGGGAAGAAATTCAGAAAGCAAACAGTATTTGTTTCTTGAAAAGGGGTAAATTCATTCAATGAATTACTTACCTCAGGATCCAGTTTGAAATGTAGCCATTCATCTAATTTCAATGCAGCCAGATTAGCAGTAGTTCTGTCTTCCATCTCGCTATCACTACTATCATTAGGAACACCATCCACTAAATTAATGTAATTCAAAAAATAAAAGCTACGTTAGCATTTTTATTAAACTGTATACCTGTATTTTAAATATGAAAATACAATTTCTTCCCCTACTAGTTTTGAACTTTTTTGTTTGGCTTTTTCTCTTTCCCCTGTACTTCTAATGAAGGTGGATGTTAAAATATAACTTTTCTGTTTAATTTATGATATAACTTCTCACAAAAGAGTTTGTTAATTTGGAGTATCTACCTTTACTTCAATATCAGAGCAGAAAATACCATTTTATTCCGCAGGTCTTGAGGGTCCAATCCTGCTAATTCTTATGCATTGCACAAAAGACATTTCTTTTTTCTTCCATTTTCTGTTTTTCCATTATTTACTCTTTAAACAGCATATACCATAAGAACCAAGATGTTTGCTATGGGACCATTAACACATTTTTCAATGGTTGCAAGAGCTATGGTTTTGGCTTTGACCCTCACAATTTACCCAAAATACATTAAATATTCCTGTATAAGCAGTCTTGAAATTCTAATATGTCAAAGTACTGTTTATAATTGAAAAATTTCTAATTCAAAGCATTATACCTCTAAACGATGAAGGTTCCTGCAAAGCATTACTTGGCAACCTAGCTGGTCCACAGAAGAGGGACACAGTGACAGTCGTCACAGCTGAACAGCATCTGATGTTGGCTATCCTGTGTGCTCTAGTCATTTCATCATATATAAGCCAGTCTGTGGGGAGTGTTTGAATTGCTGCAGCTTGACCATTTGCTGGAGGAATCTGTTAACAAAAACAAGGCTCTTGTACCTTTTATTTGTTAGAGAATGAAAACATTTTAGGAACAATTTAAAATAAATGGTTATGGTTGCAGGGTTGTCACAGTCAGAAAAATGGCACTGATACTGTGATTTTTCTATCAATCTGCAACAAACTCACTCTGCATGGTGGCAAACTCAATCTGGCACACGGGGTCATAACACCTCTCATGACAGAGGAGTGGCCAGGCCAAACCTGAGCAGCACTGTGACCCCATGTGCCAGGTTGCAATGGTCAGAGCATGGAGCCAGGTCCAACACTGTGGGACAGGAGCTGCTGCTGCAGGGTCCTCCAGCCCGCCCGCCCCCTGCAAGACCCCCCATTCCCGCGAGGCAGAACCCATGTGTCTCCCTCTTCCCCGAGATAGCTCACACACGTTCGCATGCACGCACACTTTAAATGGTACTTCAATGACTTGACACACCATTTCCTCCCAAACCTGTGACTTTTCCTAAATTTACCGTGATTGCTCTGCGATTTTTTGATAAAAATGCCATGACAAATCTGCAGCCCAATAAACTGTAAAACAGTTCAGGACTGCAAAATGAGATATACTAAAAATTAAAATGTATTATAGTTTTACATTATTATTTTATAACCAAATTTCTTTAGTTAAAAAAAAGAATATCAAAGGAAAATCTAGGTCAGTGCTTCTGGTCAAAAATCCTTGTTGCTGTCATTCCAAACTCAGTCAACACTACAAGTCAATAAATTTTCAAAACAACTCCATATTTTTATTTAGTAATTTTGTCTCATTCCCCCAAGCAAGATGACTCTGGTTCTGGTTCAGGGCAAGATGACTAAACATATATTGCTTTTAAAACATAAGCTGACTCCAACCCATCTAGCCAATTTACAAAAACAGTTACTTTATCTTCCCTATAGTAATTAATTTCACATATACACACACACACCTTTTTAAAAAGGACAGAACTAAGAGGAGGTATTTTTAAAACTTTTCACAGAAATGTTACCTTTTTATACTGAGGCTGGCTAAGAACAGAGGTAGGATGAAATCGCACTCTCTTCTCCTTCGGGCCAGTCAATAAAAGGTGTTCTCTGTCCACATGCACTAGATTAGGATACATTCCAGCCACTAAAGCACCTTTCACCACAGCCCAATTTTCAGAGTTGGTGTTAACATCTCGAATATCACCTCCACCTCTGGCTCTAACAAAACCTAAATGGGAGGGAAAAAAGATTACTGGAAGTCTTAAAAAAAACATACATTTTAAAATTTCCATTTGAGCAAAAACTATGTATTTATGCTTTATTTTATAAACTCACATAATGCTTCTTGTAAATTTTATACTAGCTAACACAGTATGTATTATTACCACATTTAATGCAACAATTTGGTTGAGATCCTTACAGTTAGTGGGCTTTGACATACTAAAATAAAGTGGCTCTTTATTAACTACAAAATACTGAGAATGAAGACCTTATACACGTAAGTTGTTTCATTGGGATTTCTATTCCACTAAATATCAGACCAGATCTTGGATCATTTTAGCCAGAGTAACTTAGAACAGCCCTTAGGGTTGCCCCAAGTTATACCACAGAAGCCAGCTTAATCCATCTGGATCAGGAAAGGAAAGCCAGCTTAGTGCCATCTTCACTTCCTTCTTAGGACCTATACCATTCACAACTCAGCTGAACGTAAGAATCTGACTCACTCACTGTGTGTTAGCCCATTTCAGGTTAAACAAGTTGATGTTGCATAATGAGATCATCAAATTTGGCTTTCTGAGTCCCTGTATTAATAAGTACTACACAAATAAGTTATGGTTGCACTTCCTTGAAATTCATTCTTATTATTCAAATTTTAACAATTCATAATAAATCTAGTCTCAGAAAAACACATGAAACGTTTTTGAAGTTACCTGATGCTCTGAGCTGACCAAGCAACTGTGTTCTCATTCCTATGATGATTTCCATAGTAGCTTGAGAGAGAAAATTCTTCTCACAGAAGGCTCTCTCCCAGCCATCACTTCGTGCCTTCTGCCATGCCTGCAGAAAAATATTTTTTCAAATGCCTACAAATGTGTTTAACTCAAAACTGCCAGGTGTTTATTTTGAGTATAGTGCAATTCACTTCAACTGAAGACAGAAACAAAAGCCTAAAGGCAGTAAGCCATCTGGACCTTTTTCTGTTATCATCAAGCAAAATAAATACTCTCTTTATATTTTCTCTCATCAACATAATGCATCTCAAAATTATTACTTTTTGGTACTATATTAAGTGTAATTTAAAATTAGAAATACATCATCAATGAAAACTTTTAGAGTTGAATTAGGTCAGCAAAATCATGCTTAAAAGATTAAAATTTAAAAGATTTTATTTAAAAGATTAAAATTAAAGATTAAAAATTTCCTCATACATAAAATTACTAGTGGGTTCAATCCAGAGAGAGTCTACCAGGAAACAATGAAATCCTTTACAAAGGACTTAAAGTTATAGTTGGACTGTAAAGTCCACCATTACTTTATATGTGATCTAACTATTATCAATACTCCTTCTGTAGATAAAATAATAATACCTGGAATGCCCTGAGGAGCGCCATATGGTCACTAAACGTTCCTGCAGTAAAACGTTTTCTACACAGCATAGCTGCACGTTTTTGTGAGGCCTGTGTAGGTAGGACAAAAGGGTCTCGATATGCAAGCGTGCAAGCAATTGTAAGAATAGGATCCAGGCACTTCAAAACAACAGCACACAACACCATTTTACCAAGGTGTGGCTCTACAGGTAAGTCAGCCAGATGATAACCAAGTTCTGTGAGATCTTCCCAGGTATCCATGGCATCTATTATCTGATTTGAAGGGGGGGGGAAAAAAAAAGGAGAGAAACAAGCAAGCAAGTTTAGCATAAAAGTAGGAAGTAAATGCCATCCAGGTAACAGGATTAGTAAAACACAATATACCAGCAACATAATCAGACCCAAATTTGGAATGACTCCTTCATTCCTCCTCCCCTTCCATCAACCAGGAAGGTCAAGAAGACTATCATATCAAGGGGTAAGTAGTAGCAACACAGACAGAAAGAAGTGCCTGAGAACAATGAAAAGATGTTACAGCTGCATATTTGTTTATGTCCTTATTTACCTGTAAAGTATGAATAAAGGCTTTGGAAAAGAGTAAATCAATCTCTTCTCCTATCCAGGGCATAGTGTTAGCCTAGTCAGCACCAAATGAAAGTCTGAGAACACTTAACAAGAAGATTCCCATTAAGCCATTATCCAAATGGAGGCTTTATCTTGCAACTGCGTGCATCTTGAACTTAGAATGACTCCCACTTATGTTAAGGCAAATGCCACCAAGAACAGAAGCAATAAGCAAAATATTAATGTATAAATCTATTTCATTTACTCACCTTAAGCATCTGAACAGCATTTCTCACAATTAAGGTTGGTGGAGGATCTGGGGCTCTCATCAGAAAGTCAGCAATTGGACAATTAACTGGTGCTAGCAGTTTTGTGTGCAAACAAAGTTCCTATGAATTAACAATGGAAAACTATTTAAGAAAGCCTCCAAAAAATCAGTTTCTTATACCGGATTTGGACTTCATGTATGACCTGAAATATATTCATCATTCAAATCTTAATAAGGGATGATTTGTAATCCACAAAAAAAATGAATAAAATACTATACCTTCTTCTCTCTCAATGCACATCATTAGACATGTAGTGAATGCAAACTGTGCCAGAAAGCAACTCTACATCAAAAGTTATTCAAAACAGTATTCTATGCAATACTTGAGCCCCCCTACATTGTGCAAGCAAAACAGGTAATAATGCACTCAGTTTTGGCCTTTTTAAAAGTTTGACAACAATGGGGCTAGATTAAAAAAACGGAATTTCAAGATTTTCACGGTCACTAAAGAAATCTTTAGACTAAATGACCATAGTATTGGATATGACTGCATGTGTGCAAAGATACAACACTATGTAAACATAGTGAGAGGCAATGGGCAAAGTAAACAATAAAGATGAATTACCTTAGTTGCATTATTTAATCTCTACTTTTTCCCTTTTAAATTAAAGAAAAAAATTAGCTAAGTATCACTCTTACAGCTCATTTAACCATTACACATAGATTGATATGAGTACTAAAATTCTTAGAAAGAGTTATTGGATATATGATCTAGCTAGCAGCTTTTAAATCTCATTAGCAGCTTGTATTTTCTTTTAAGAAAAGCTAGCACACAATACACTGTCAATCTGAAATCTAGACAATTTCAAAAAAGTGAGTTAAGTGAATCACGTACTACATTTGCCCTGAGTTTTCCCCAAAATGTGAATTACAGTAATATTTTCTTTTATAGTGTTATCAAATATACAAAGTAAATTGAAAAAACCTAAGAAATACACTCTTCTCATCTCTTTCATTTATAGTCATCTTCAATGTTATTTATGATTACTGGAGGTAAAATCTCAGAAAGTGTGATTTTTAAATTGACAATGTCCTTTAACGAATTATTAAATCAGTTCTTTTAATTCAAAACTAGTCCAGCTTCAGGAGTGTAACTGCAGTGTTACTATATGCTAAAATATATCAATTTGGTAAGCTGATAAAATGAAACTTCAACTTCAGATTTTAACTACAGGTTGAGATCTTGCACTCTATTTTCTGTGTTTTCCCACTGACATTTTTAGAGCCATATTAAATTACAGGTCCCTAAAATTTTTTAATAATTTAAACACTAATTTTAACACTCGAACTATCCATCTACAACTCATCTTATTTTATTCTACACTTGTGCTCCTCCAGATGCATTCTAAGTGCCCACCTTGTTTTCTCCACTTCCTACTTAGTGTAATGATTTGCCTTAAACAGCTTCCCAATTCATAGGTATCAAGCACCCATCCATGCTTCTGTGTTACTCCACCGCACTCATCTCTGTTCCTACAATGCCTCTACATTTTTTTGGAACCTGATCAATTCATATCATATTTTACATCCCATAATATACCCGAGGTTGTAAGTATTAAAGATGGGGATCTTTTCTTTCATCATACATAAAGCAATATGTAGATTTATGGTAAAACAGAAAAAAATATTGTTTTCAAGGGAATATCCACCTGTAGTGGCATTCTTAGAAGTTCTGGAGTCTGAAATTCCAACATATTCTGAAATCGGAGCCTGCTGAAGAGTCGGAAACAGATACCAGGCCGACAGCGTCCAGCCCTTGGAAACAAAATACAAGGTTACTTACCAGTAACTGATGTTCTTTGAGATGTGTTGCTCATGTCCATTCCATGTCCATTCATGTCCATGTGTGCATGCCTCCGTGCACAGCTCTCAGAACTTTTTTCCTCTTAGCAGATCCCATAGGGCCAGCTCCAGCACCCACTGGAGTCATGCGCACATGCTGCGGTATATGAGGCGCTGCGAGCCCTACGCCCCCTCAGTCCCTTCTTTCTGCTAACTCTGGCGGCGGGGACGGGAGGGTGGGTTGTGGAATGGACATGAGCAACATATCTCGAAGAACATCAGTTACTGGTACGTAATCTTGCTTTCTTGCTTGCTCATGTCCATTCCACTACAGGTGACTAACAAGCAGTACCTTGGAGGTGGGCCGGAGTTAGCGGTTAGCTACTTGCAGCCCAGCTCTGCTGAAGCCCGCATCTTCCCATGACCATTGGACAAATGCGTGGTGGGACATGAAGGTATGTACCGCCAGCCTGGCAGCTGCTCTGCAGATGCCCTGCCCTGGCACTTCCGCTAGGAAGCTGTAGATGGAGCTTGAGCTCTGTTGAGTGAGCTGTGGTGACGCCTGGAAGCGGCACCTTCACCTTCTCGTAGCCGAATGCGATGCAGGAAGTTATTCACAAGGAAAATGCGCCGGGCATAGGCTGGTGAACCTTTCTGCTGTGACGAAGAGCTGCATCGCTCTCTGGAACGGCCTCGTACATCTGATGTAGAAGCCAGGGTCCCTCTCACATTTTTAAATGAGTGCCGCCTTCTCTTCTCCTCTGAACCATGTGGTTCGGGGAAAACATAGGGAGAATATATGTTGGTCACAATGAAACCGGGAAACCACCTTAGGCCGGAAGACCCGGTGCGGTCTCAACTGAACCTTATCTTATAGAATACAGTGGGGGGGGAGGGGGGGAGAGGGGGGGTGTTGTTGGGAAATCCGAGGTCAGAGCCCTGATCCTGGAGACCTTGCTTGCCGAGGTAAACCGCCCCAGGAAGGCCACCTTCCTGGAAGGCCGGAGTAGAGGGCATGACACCCTGGGCTTGGGAGGGGGAAAGGAGGAGAAGGAAGAGGGGGGGCTTGTGGATGGGAAAGGATCAGGTCGAGATCCCAGGGAGGCACCGGGTCGTGGACCTACGGATAGAGCCTTCCACCCCATTCAGGGAACCGAACCGACATCAGATGGAAGAACCGCAATCCCCCCTCCAGCGACTGATGGAAGGCTGATATGGCTTCTAGGTGGGCCTTTGGGGAGGCCACAGGCAGTCCCTGGAGCTTTAACTGTGGCAAGTATTTCCCGGATCGCCTGGATTGGTGAGAGACTGGGCAGAATACCCTGGGATTCCTTCTGGCAGGCAACAGCCACTTCCGCTTAACCCGGTACACGACCTGCGTGGAGAGCTTCCTTCTACCCAGCAGGACTCACTTGTCGCCTCTCGGCCACCAACCCATCACTCCCTGAGGTGTCAAGGGTCCAGGTCTGGGCACCACAGGTGACCATGATCCTGGGAGCTGGGATCATACTAACTCGGAGGCTCCCGAGGCGGTGATCGAGAAATCCAGCAGAATGCTAACCCACGCTGGCGTGCCCAGGCCAGAACAATCGAGATGGCATGTGTTTAACCCCTCCTCATCTTTAGCAGGACTGTATGCAGGAGGGGAAAGGCGGGAAGTGAACATGAAGCTCTCTGACCGCTACAGACCAACAGCATTGGCGATCGCCTCCCCGCTTGACCACAGAGAGAGCAGCACTGTGGACACCTTGTGCTCCAGTCCGATACGGACAGATTCCCTTTGGGGAAACCCCCCTTCCAGATGGTCGTAGACGCCCTTTATGGGCACAGCAACGCATCGTGGTGAGGAAGAGCGACCCCTTGACGCGGTCTGCCTCATCGTTCATCACCCCAGGGAGGTGATCACTGCCAGGTCCTAAGGACCGATAGCTTCCCTTCATGAGGCTGATGAATGGGCTCCCCCTGCCTGCCGATGTAGTACATGTTCGCTGCACTGTCTGTCAGCACCTGTACCGCCCTGCCCTCAATAACGCAGAGGAACATTCCACAAGCCCTGTGAGCATTTCGCGGGTATTCACATCGGTGTGCTGACGCCTCTCCTCCCTTGGCCAGACGCCTTGTGAGCCGAGGTCAGCGCTGATATGGCACTTTACCCTCTGCTTGAGGCAGCCAATATAAGGGTAACTGAAGGAGCCTGTTCCATGAACGGAACGCCCTTTCACACATCCCGAGGAGTCATTCACCAGTCTAGGGAGGCTAGGGCTTGCTGCTGTTACGTTTTTTTGGATTTTTTTTTTGGGAAGGGAAGTGGGGGAGGAGAGGGAAGGGGACCGTAGCCTCCTGGTGCAGAAGCTAGCTGCTCGGACTATATCCCGGGGCCGTGACTGAAGTGGCCTAAGCATCAGGCTAGTTAGCTCACCACAAAGGTGCAGGCCACCCTGTGACCTATCAGCTCTCAATGTTTGGCTGTTGTTGTAGGGCATTTGTGCAGGTGGGCTATCCTGAGGGACACTGTCTCACAGCACGGCTGGGGCAAGAAGTTCTGGTCCGGGAAGCAATCGGTCACACCGATGCATTCCGTAGGCTGCACCTGAGTTAATGTGAACTTCTGTGTGTTTACCAGCAGGACCCACCAGCCGCAAGTGGTGCCTGGCTGGCTCACATTGCTCTGGACTTGGGACCTGGACCTGCCTGGGCGAATCTTGCACCCTCAAGCGCGCAGCTACCACTGCCAGGCCTTCAGTAAACACGCTCAGGGCCAAGTAACAGGCCACAGGATAAAGCCGTAAAGCTTTAGAGGGAGCCAACTCCTACGAAGTGAAGGAAGCTTTGAAGATATGCGTCCCTGACATCCAGGGCAGCATATCAGGCTCCTGTTTCCAATACTGGAGATGGGGAGACCATGGGAGACTTGAGTCCCTTGTTCAGTATTTGAGACAATGTAGGTCTGCCACCGTCCTTAAATTCCCCCCCACCACCACCTTTTTTTTTTTTTTTTTTTTTTTTTTTTTTTAAGAAAGTGGACAAGGAAGTACCTCAAGTAGTACCTCTTTTGCCATGCCCTGTGGGACCTTTCCCACTGCTCTGGGCTGAGGTGGCCTCAATCCCTTTGATGTGAAATTGCCACTGAGAAGGAGGAAGAGGGAGGTGTCAAGGTGGCGGGAGGAGGAGACGACCGGAGGCCCTAGCTCACCGAACTACCCAGTTGTCTGATGGCATTCTGGCTCACACGAACCTGAAGGAGGGTATAGGCTAGGGTGCTGCCCTTGCATGCACCATCAGAAAGGGCCTTTTCCGATTGCCCTATCGCTGAGGGAACCCTTACTAAGGGCCTAAGAAGCCACTCAGGGCAGATGGTATCTCCTAGATCCCCAGACTCTTGTTGCGAGATGGCCCTGGCTGACACCTCTGCTGCTACTGTCCCTGGGGACCTGCCTGACACCTAAAGGTCTGTGGCATGTAGCAGCCCAGGGAACAGAGCGTGGTCTTGGAGTCCTTGAGACCATGCAGCTTCGCCTCTATCCAAACCAAAGACAAAACTGACTCATCCAAGGAAGGGCCCTGGATGGGCTGCTGGACCTTTTGGGACAGCCCGGGATTGCAGCCACTAACCTCCAGCAATGCCGATGGCGGGGGGTATGGCTCTGCCCATCGAATCAGCAGCAACTAAGGATGCCTGGAGAGCTGCTCTAGCTCCCATGGTACCCTGTTCTTCAATAGTATACAGGTTCAGCACCTGCTGCCAGGCAGAGCCTCAGCAAGAGGCTCACTGAGTCCCCCGAGGGCTCACCTTCTACTTGAATAAAATTTTTCTCCAAAGAAGTCTGGCTTGCAATTGCCCTTGTTCTCTGGAGTAGAGCCCGGCTGCCCTGCCTATCCCTGTGGTTGGTGGCAACCACCACCAGGGACCTGGGGCGGGGTGGGTGAACTGTATTCAAACCCCTTGGCTGGGGTGTAATACTCTTCTCGGCTCATTTAGGCATTGGGCTACAGAGGAGGGGGTTTGCCATGAGACCCTCACTATGTTGAGTGTCCCTTTGTAGACCAGGAGGCCTACCACACTGTGGAGCCCACTGGTAGCACATTAAAGATTGTCTGACACCCCTTTTGCTCCTTCGCCTCCAACCCCAAGGTGGAGGCCACCTCTTGAGCAGTTCCCAGGGCTCGGGAGCATGCTTCATCTGGCAGGAGGGGGTGGGGGAGGGAAGGAGGAAGGGCTCTGCAGGCCACAGCACTTCTTCCTGCCAACAGGCAGTCCACACAGGAGTCCCTGCCCATGGGGCCGAGTAGTCATCCGAGGGTGAATGGTGGCCCTTCCCTGTACCTGAGGCACTGACTGAATCCCCGAGGGGTTGATGGATTGTGGTCCCGTCACACCCCCCGGGAAACCCCCTAGGCCTCCATACAGCCATTGGGGTGACCATTGCCTCTGAGGCCATCCACCTGGAGCTCTGGCACCTTTCGTTGGTGGTGGCTTCCCCACGTACTACATCCCGAAAGGGACACTGAGGCACCGTCAAAAAAGACCATGGCTGGGGCTGCCCCAAGGGCTCTCACTATGCAGTACCGTCGCTCCAGAGAGCGTCCCCTTGACGTCGATGACCTTGACTACCAGGTTCATTGTGGGTGCCACGGCTGGAGCAGGCATACGGACAACACTCCGGCAAGCTGGGCTGACCCGTGCGTCATCCCGGTACCAAGGACTTTGTGCTCTGCATGCATCTCAGCTCCAAGACAAACCCCAGCGACCGGGCTCTGCCCAGCCTCTGTGCAGGGCAAACTCCTCGGTGCTAAGTCTGTCTCTAGCCACCAAGTTTGATGCAGGCTTGGTGCGGGGGTGAACCCTCGGTGCCGAGTCTCTCCCCGGCAACCAGGTTCAGCAATGCCTGGCGAATTTCTCAGTATCGAGACGGTCTCCAGTGACCAGTATCAGCGCCGCATCCTTGCAGGTGATCTCTGTTGCCGGAGCAGTGGGATGGACCTCACCCGGTAACGGGGGTGGGGGAGAAGGCGGGAGCAGCGCACAGAGACCAGTGTCGGGCAGGTGACTTTGCTCTCCACCTTGATGCAGGTTGGCCCAGCAACTGCGACCTGGGATAATTTCTAGGGGAGAGTTCCTGCTCTACCCTAGGAAACCCATCTGCAGATCTTCATCCCCATACCGGAGATCTCCTGAGCCATTCAGGGGGTCCCAACGCAGGCTTCCCCCATAAAGCCAGCCCCTTCTCTCTCGTGGACGTGTGGGCGGCGGTGGCATATGCAAGGCCAACAAGGCTCTTGCCACCCAACGGCCACCAAAGTAGACAGTACCAGTAGGTGCCGAGGGGCTCCCCCACTCCCGAGTCAGAGGAGGCTCCCTGGCTGGAGACGCTGGCTCAGGCAGCGGGCCTCCGTGATCTGACATGGGTACGGATCGGTGCTCCACCCTGCCTGCTTTGACAGTGCGGTGGAGCATCCAAGCTCCAAGCGCTGATTCCGTGCATTCGTGGTGCTGAGTCAGGTCGGTGCCACCGGTGCCCTCTGTACCAACAGCATGCTGGGTACTACAGCAGAGTGGGTTGGCTCAGAGCTGGCTGGGGGGCTCCATGAGCCAGGCTTTCAGGCAGATTTTCTGGAGGTCTGAAAGCCTCTCTCTCTCTCTCCTTACAAAGGGCTTCTTCCCCCCACCCCACGCTTCAGGCAGTGGGGGTCACTTAGTGGGAAAACCTTTCTGCCGGAAGCGCCTGGCTTGAAGCCATGACATCGGAGCATATCTGCTCCTGGTAAAGCCTCAGCTAGACTATCTCAAAGTCTCTAGCTACCACTACAACAGTTATTAATCTAACTAATTAACACAAAAAAATAATTGCTTAAAGTTCAAAACACGGGGAATTAAGCATTTGCAATGCAAGCGCAGGCAGTTCTAGTAACCATCATGGGCGGAAAGAAGGAACTGAGGGGGCGTAGGGCCAGCAGTGACTCATATACCATGGCAAGTGCATGGGACTCCAGGGGGCGCTGGGGCCGGCCCAACGGGATCTGCTAAGGGGAAAAAAGTTCTGGTAGCCATGAATGGAGGCATGCACACACCTATAGTGGAATGGACATGAGCAAGCACTCGAAGAAGTATATCACTTAAAATATAGCTGAGAATCAAATACAAAATGTGTAAAGAAACCACAAAGAAATGCTCATTACGAAAACACAAAAGCAGATCTACAGTCAAGCCCATTTAACGTGAAGATAAATGATACTTTTTTTAAACACACACAGATTTTCCAGTAAAATAATCTAATCTTCCTAAAATAAAAAAAATTAAATCGAAATGGACAATTATGACTCCACTGCAGGATCAAAAGGGAGTAATTTTCACACTCTAAGGCCCCTTCACATTGCCAGAATGGCGTGAAGTGATGCTTGTAATACAAGTGAGTAAGGTCCAAATATTTTCAAAAACCAGCAAACAGCAAGGTCTACATCGAAAACGTCGGTCAACCTAGCTACATCGCTCAGGGATGTGAAAAATTCCCCCCCTGAGAAACATAGTTAAACAGACCTAAGGCCTGGTATAGACACTGCTAGGTCAACAGAAGAGTTCTTCCATTTGTAGTGTGGACAAGCCATAAGAATTGTGAATAAAAAAGCAAGTAAGTGTATTTCTGTTTTCAGACTTGTACGTTATAACAATCTTCCCAAAATGAAAGTGTGCTTAGGTGAAATCTTATAACAAATCTTATATCTCATTCAAGCCTGATTTGAGTATCAATGTTTTCCCTGTAGTAGTAATTTAATATTATAATAGAAACACAAAGCTTTTAAATCATTTTAATTTAGACTAAAAGGAATACATTGATAGGTCACAAGATGAACCATTCATATCACAACACTTCTTATCAAAATGCAATGGTCTGCCTACTTGCTATATTTAAAGCATGCAAAGCTCAATGTTTGTGAAATAAGATGCAATATGAAATGTACGTTACCTGCCTTTTCTCTGGATGGCACTGGCTTTTGAAATCCACACCATTTTTAGCATAGTAACACAGTTCAGTGCATCAAAGGATTTCTACAACATTAAGGCAGAATTCATGTCACCAGAGCAAGAGTTGGATTTAATAGGATACATTAAACAAAGTAACATACATAATAACCTAAATTACTAAGCTAAATTCAACTACAATAATTACAAAAATTGTACCTCGACATGTTTAAAGCTAGTTAACAATAACCAACTTTTTATTTAGAACATACTTCTCTTCCTCTACAAATACATAGGCCTGGTATACACTACAAACTTAGGTCGTAATGTATGCGTCTACACTAACAGCTCCCTTCTGCCAACCTAACTCGCCTGTTATGTCGATTTAATTACTCCACCTCTGTAAGTGGCATAGCGCTTAATACAATGTTGATGAGTTGACAGACAGGCAGTATAGATGCAGCCTTGTGTAAGTCTACTGAATTGGCGTCCAGGAGGTGTCCCACAATGCTTGGCATACGCGCAGCTAAACCAGGCTTTCGAAAAATGTCACAAAAAAGTATGGATTCTTTGCCATTGATATCAGGGTAGGTAGGAAAGGAGAGAGGAAACTGCATCATGGGAGGCTGAAGTCATGTTCCCATTTCCTTCTGAGACAATGTTTTGGTCCCATAAGGCATTGCAAGCCCTTTCCAAAACCCCCTGCGACTAGTTGCACTGTACGTAACTACCCACAGTGCACTGCTGTCTATTGATGCAAGCACAGCTAGCATCACACTCCACTAACACAATGAACGTCGTGTGGACATGCCTGACCAACTTAATTACTGCGGTGGTTGAATGTCTACTTAAAAAAGTGACCTTAGCTTTGTAGTGTAGACATGTCCATAGACACCTTTTTAAAATTCAAGTCAAAGCCAAAATCTGTTCCATGTAATTTTCTGGATATCAGATTCTTTTCATTTATAATGCCTAGCATAGCACAGAAAGTGGTTTGCATTCCCTCTTGCTTTATCATAGGGCCAAGCATAAACATCTCGTTATTGTAAGTGATTGAATTTTATTTCTTCTTGGCTACATTTGTAAATTATAACCATATTTTCCTACACTTAGTATTTGAGTGCAAAATACAACTGTACTAAACATATATATCTTTTCAGTTGTCCAAAAATTTGGATTCAAAGACTCCCCAATGAGTTCAGTAAAATGAATATGTATTTGATAACGTCAGCAATAATCCTGCTAACAGTGGGTATTGCCTACAGGTATTGTTAATATCTTTACTTAAAATATGTACCACTTGACACTTCTCTGTATTATTTCTTTCCATAATAGTAGCCGAAAGTTTATCCAACCATACCTCTTTCATCTTGCCAGAGTCAATAACAAAGACAACATCATTGACTGTGATGCTGGTTTCTGCAATATTAGTAGAAAGAATCTGCAACAATAACGTTATTTTGTAAGTAACTGTATACCTGAAAACTGCATGAATCAAAGTGAACAGCTGAAAAGTCATTTGATACTTGCTATTTTGCGAATGCCCAGAGGTGGATTTTTTAGCACCTTCTTCTGATCTGATGTTTGCATATTTGAATGCAGCATAAAAACTTGATATCTAATGGCAAAACAGAAGTGAAAACTTAAAAAAATAAATCAATGTTGTGAAGATGACAAGAAGCAATAAAATTATCAACAGACACTAAAGAATTTACCTGTGAGCATTATCAGCAAACCTCTTGTCATCAAACAGAATGCGATCCCTCAAGCCAACTATCTCATCATATCCAGGAAGAAAAATTAAAATTGCTCCTTTTTTTGAACAAAAGAAAGTAGAATACAGAAGTCACATAGGAAACTCATTTTAATCATAGAAAAACATGCTCCAGTACTGTGTATTTGTACACACCAAGGTTTTACATGCAGTATTTCAGTGTATTTAGTTATTACTATTCACGAAGACAAGTGTGATCACTGATACATCTGAAACAAGCTGTATCCACAGTAACTTAATAAAATAAAGATGTTTTAATATGTGCTTACCAGCATCACAACTATGACAGATGTTGTAAAGTAGATGCATAATCAGATCTAGATCCACTTTTTCATCATCAAAGCTGTGATGATAAGCTTTCAAGAGTTCTCTTTCTTCTGCACTAAGGTCACCACCATTTGCCTGCACAAGAGAACTTTCATCCAGATTTCCAAACTCTAATGAAGCACTGAAATACACACAAAGAGTCACATAAAATAAACTTATTCCTCATAAAAGACGGGAGAAAGTGCATCAGATTATTAGGCCTCCCTATAGCCATGAATTCAAAATCAGATCAGAACTACCAAGATGTCCAGTTCTTATTCCATAATTAAATATTTGAGATGATGTAGGTAACAACAGAATATTATACATATAAAACCAGTCATCCAATTTTTCTTTTAAAGGGAAAATGGGAGCCAAAAAATGCATTTTTTCTTAGCTATACCCAGCTAAACAAAACACACAGCTGCAGTTTGAGTAAGTGGTAAGTCAGTTAACAGTTGCTGTCTTTGCAGTAGTAAAATAATCGAAATCCAGTAAGGCTTTTATCATGATAAACAGGAAGCTTCTATGCTCCAAAATATCATTCTTGAATGTTCCAGTGTATGTATTATTTATGCATATATTATTTGTCAATACACATCATGCTAAACAACCCCAGTGACAACCACATTTTCGACAAAGTATTCCAAAAACAGAAATGTAGTTGACATCAAGTTGAATATTAGTTTCAAAACTGCTAAATCCCATTTCAACTAGAGACTTTTACTCTGGAAGAGTTGAACTGACTGGACTAAAGTTTTGTCTGCACATAAAAATTGTAGAGTTTAATTCTACTGGTATAGTTAAAGCAAAACTAGTTTAGTGTGTGATATACTTATATCAATATAAAGGTGCCTTATACTGGTATAGAGAAAGGGAATAACTATAATGGTATACGGCTCTTTTATATTGATATAAGTGCACCCACCTTAGGATTATACACATTTAACAATTTTGACAGAAAAAAAAAAATCACACCCTTACTAAAAATTGTGTTGACAAGGCCTTAGAAACTTCCTCTTACTCTCGTCATAGATATATTTAATTTTTGTTGATACCAAGGCTAAGGCACACAAACAAAAATATTAATAGAAAATATTTATGCGTGGAAAACCAACATACATAGTCTATTACAAGAACAATTTGACTTACTTTACATTTGCTCAACTTGGCCAGGCCAGCAATGATATTTGCCGAAGTGTTGCATAAAATGCACTGCATAAGTATCTGTAAACATCTTCCCTCCCTTCATTTTGCTCAAGTCGATTTATTTTATAGTTCATTTATTAAGACTCAATATTTCTCATCCTTACAAGTATCCTCTGTTTATCCTTGATAATTGCTCAAGAATTATTTTAATAAGACTATATATTAATTTTACTCAAATATATGGTAATAATAATGGCCATCTAGTATTTAAATACCAGGGTTACTAGCGGATAACTTGTTTGGTAATTGCTCTATTCATAGTGGTCATTTGTATGAGATAATCATTAATACCAATAGATGTTAAACAGAAAATCACCACAAAATTGACTAAGACCTGAAGTTTTTCCACACACAAGTCATTACTGTATTTGGCACCTGTGTCAAAAAATGTTAACATGAAATAAAAGATATGGCTAAGTATTAGTCCTGTTTGCTATTTAACTGATCATTCATTTAATATTTAAATAATAGATGCGTTGGTGTGGGTTTTGATTTATTTTTGTTATTTGAACACCAAAATCCTCTTTCATAACAGGCTTATAGCTTAGCATTTACCCACAAAATGGGACAAAACACATTTTGTTTTCTATTTCACTGCAATCCCTTTCCTGAATCTCTCCCCATCCTTTAACACATGAAAAGTAATTTAGAGTGCCCTTTATTCCAACACGGTGGATTATATACTGAGATCACTTGATGGTTCTCCCTTTCTCTCAAGACTTTGTAGAAGTGTGTGAGGGTAACACCTTCAACAAAACATCCGCAACATTTCCATCTTAGGTTTTTCTGGTCACAAAACAACATTGTGATTCTTCCCCCTCAATGTGTTTTAGGCTTTTGCTTTTCATTCTTCCAATCAGCATGGTGTTCAAACACATTAGAAATTACTAGGATTCCTGACCCTAAAAATTTTGCACCTCCTACAGGAAGCAAGAAAGGGTTTTCGATATAAGAGCTCACTTAATTTAATTTACACTGCCAGGCAGGAAAATCCACGCAGTTGGAATTTTAGGACTCCAAGACCATATACGGTAGTTAAAAAAACCACATGTAAAAAGAACCCTAAAAACCTTAGCCATGACAAAATTGTGTTACTTACAATCAATTTAAAATGCATTTGGCAGCCTATCATTTGTAATTTTCCTTTTACTTTGCATGCAAATTTTGGTGCTCACAAAAATAAGCATACTGGCTGGAGCCAAACATAGTACAGTTGCAATACAAGCTTTCCCACATAACTCTACCAATATTTCTCAATATTGACCTGAAACATTACCATTAGTCTGGTCTAAGGCAAATAGAGACTGGCAATTTTGCGCGCGCACACACAAAAAAGTAGTGGTCAGTGAAATTACTGAGATCAGAAGAGATATGGTTTGAGGACTTATATAAAGAATCCCATTCCGGAAGCAATTCTCTTACAAGAGAGTATCTTATATGCCATCAAGTTATTTTTAAGAAGTCCTTGACTCCAATTAATCTTTTTCTCCCATTTTCTTCTATAAAGCAGTTACTAGTAGTAAAGGACGCATCAAAAAAAAAAAAAAAAGCTTGCTGGACATCACATCACAAGAAATAATCTTGAATTGGGTTAATATGGAATAGATAGTGGGTATGGTGTATATAATTCAGTTATATTTGAGGAGGTACTGTGTAAAGACTTAGAAATGCACAATGAAAACATTTTTACCTGCTTACTTCCTTTCTATAATTAATAACAAACTCAGTCCTCAATGATGGGTGGATTCTCTCTGTACAGAGACCAAAGACATTTCAAAACACTTTGATAAGGGACTGTAAATGACAATTCTTCACTCACCAGTTTTTCAAAGATATGTCAGTAACAATGTGTTAGTGGTTTACATGAATGTAAAAGTAATAATCCTTAAGGATTTTTCTACCAAAAATCCAAGGGAAATTGCCTTATTATGTGGTGAAGATTTTTAGAACTAACAGATCAAAATGAAAGGGTGTAAATATAGGGTGATTTTCATAGACAAACTGGAGAGAGGGATTTGGAACTGCTAAAATAGAACAGGAAGATAGGTCTCTGAGATTTACAGATGTTAGGAAGTCTCCTGGAGACACTGCAACAAGGATTGATCCCAGGATACTAAGCCTACTTATCCTGAACCCTATAAAATTTCTTAATTTTGTTGTTGAACCATTTCCCTTCATCTGCTTTTTCCTCACTGAGCCCTTATTAACTTACTCAAACAAGTAGTGGCATAATGTCTTATTCAAACACAAAAGGTGGGTTATTTACCTATGCACCTCTTGCCTTTCTTTTACAGGTTAAATATTGCACAGTGTCAAAATAACTCTTGCAGAAAGAATATTTCCTGACTGTGGCCTGAATGATCTGATTGGGACTGTGAGTGGTCTCATGAGTGAACTGCTAGAAGAGCAAGTAGGAACAATAAAAGCTTTTACTTCATTTGAGAATTTTATGGAGACCTTAGGATCTCAGAATTGAAGGAGCATTAGCTCTTTAAAAGGGAGCTGCTGGATGCTCAGTGCTTATGAAAGTCAGACCAATTTCCAAGATGCCTAAACTTTGCCATAGAAGCTCAACTTTAGCCACCCAATTTTGAATCTTGGGGGGTTTTTTTAAGACGTTGAAAATGAGGACTGATGAGATTTTTTTGTAAGGGTACCCTCTGGTGCCACGTGTAATACAAAGATACACATTCCTGAGTTGCTTCAGCTGTTCCATAATTAAATGACACAAGGAGTGTTTCATGAGTGGTCCCTAAGAAGGTTTCCAAAGCACCAGTTTAACAAGACAAAAGTTATACCAAAGAGGCAAAAGTAAATTTAAAATGAATTTCCCCACCTGGAAGTAGAAGGGAAGGGAAAGCAAAACAGATTTAAACCGCAGAGGAGAACTTTACATGCTGACCAAGCAGAAAAACAAAGAGTGAGTATGGCTTACAGTTCCAGGGCTCCAAATTCAAGTGTTTGAGCTGCTCTTGATCTCTAAATAGAGCAGAGTCACACATCAAACGAGGACTGCTATAGTAGACATGAAACATAACTCTAATATATATGAAATACATATTTTAAACCACCTAATAATATTACAGGAGATATACTTTTTAAAAGCAAAAATACCTTCTAGGTTTCTTATACCTGTTTTTGAAAATTGGCTTTTTGTGCCAGATTTTAGAAGCAAGAGAACTAACCACTGTTGTGCCCATCAAAAGTTATGCATGAATATAATGGGCATTTACCATGCTAAATAACTGTTTCATTAAAGCAGGGATACCTTACCTGTAAGATTCCAGAAGATCAACAATCTCACTCTGTCCAAAGTGTTTAGCCCAATCCAAAGCCATCCTGCAATAGTTACAAAGTGCTCTTTAATGTCTCATTTAGAACTACAAATACTATCATGACCTTATATTAATCAACTACAGAGTCTGGGTACCCCATTTTTAAACATCTGTGCACTTCTTGTGCTCTCATCAATGCAGTATCATTGGGTACATGTTTTCACACTTGCAAGCACGATATCCAATTAATACAGTATACAGAATTCCCTGCAAAGTAAGTTTGCTAGCTCTGGGCAAGAGAAAGTACAAACAAGCTATAACAAAAAATAATTTCACTTTTTCAATTGAAAGACATAAGCCTATGTGCATACAGAGTCACACTGTTTTTTCCTTCACTATTGCCTGTACTGCCTATGTAAGTGGTCTGAAAAGGCACATCTCATTCTCTCAAAACTAATAGATTCACATGTGCAAGATTTGGTTTTTAAAATTAAAATCCCTCTGTTCATTCTCTCCTTATAAAGCCAATTTTGCTGTTCTCTGCCTAAATCAAATCTGTTTTTGCAACTTCCTGATATCAGTATCTTCCTGATATAAATCCCTGATATTCCAATTCCTACTTCACTCTATTATAATGATCTATCGTGAGCTTACGTTATCTTTTCTGATAACTAGAATGTTTGAAAGTCAAGGATATTCTATTTACAAAACAGTATCATAAGTCAGTCCTGAAGAGAAAGAAGCATAGCATGTACTCTTTTCAAGCTTGTATATGTAACTCTTAATACGAATGGCAAAGCATTTTGGTTCTGGTCAACTGCCTACTGAAGTAAATGGAAAAAGACTCCCATTCACTTCAATGGATTCTGGATTAGGCCCACTGAAAGGGAAGTCATATGCCAGTACATTTAAAAACAATTCCAAAGCCAAGATTTTACATGTAAATATTTTGAAAACACATATTTTGAAATTGAGAAATGACACTAGGCAGAAAGAGTAAAAAAAGGGTAGGGGGAAAAAAAAAGAAAAACACCTTACAGTTCTGACAAACTTAAGTTAACATCATCAAAATACACAACTACTCCTGGATGTAAATTGAAAACTACTTAGAAAATGTAAACAAATATTTTGAAAGAAATCAATTGGTTTATACCAGCCATTGGATGATTTGCTGTGGACATTCGCTCCCATTCCAATCAGTTGTTCTACCTGACTTAAGAAACCTCTTCCTGAAGCAACCATTAGTGCAGTTGCACTGGTTTCACTGTGCCTGTAATCAACTGATAAGGAAAAATTGAAACATAAGTGTTTTGTGCAAAAAGGAAATTATTCAGCCGTTACTGATTCATCCAACTATTATATTTAGCAGTCTTGCTAAATTCCACCCACCTAGGGAGAGATTAGTTTTTGGATGAAGGAGCAAAAAAGATTCACTTTTTCCCATTGTCAACTTTCATGAACTTAACATTGAATTACACAAATTGATTCTATACAAATATGTATACTTCAAGAATACTGTGGCAATCATCAACAAGGACACAATCCATTAATCCTACAAATCTTAAATCAATTCTCAAAGAGGTATTTTAATGTAAAAGTAAACAAAAAATGAGAAACTGGAGATGGAGAGTTCACAACCCTTTTAACTCGTTTCATTACTTTTAATGTCTATGTAGGAAGCTGCACAGCCCAGTAAGAAAGACAAGTTTACTAAAATAAGAGCAACCTACCACTGACATTTTCAGTTAAAATAAGGTGAAACACCTGAGCAAAGGCATCAACATCTTTATGCAACCATATATCAGAGAGGCAAGAATCCATTTCTTTTATTAACCATGGTTCAAGGCAATTCACATCTTTTTCAGTCTGAAAAGAAAAGATTTGAAACAAAATATCTGTTTTGATCTTCTCTAAAGCAGTTGCTCATCTAATATTTCACACCCACCCCTCACTATTTTAATAATGTGATATTAGGCCAATCCACTACATCATCATAGGAAAACAAGTTCCCAGCTTCCATAATGACTGGAAATTGCGGCATACAGATATGAAAATTACTGTCCTATGACACCAGAAGCCATATGTCCTCAAACAAAATTATTACTTAAGGAGCAAGAATGTTACCTGCCCACTTTAGCTAAATAAAAACAAAATAAGTATTGTAAATAGGTTAAAACCTAATGCTTTATAAAGATTTAATATACAATTATGTCATTTTCACTAATTTGTAAAAAAGAGTGGAAGAAAATATTCTAAACATCAATCGAAGTAAAATCTTTTCATTTTAAAGCGTTTGTCTCCCTCTAACACACCTCCATATCAACAATTTCACTATGAAGCCATTTTCTACACTTAATACAAAACTGTAAACATCACTATCTCTAAACATGGAAGTCTACAAATTCATAATCTTATATGTACACATGTACTTGTAGTCTATGCTTGATTCAGTCCTTTCCTGAATCACATACAGGAGAATTTGTCAAACATTTTCAGAGAGCTGAAAGTTTCTCAGATGATTACTCATGTAATACTGGAGACCAGGATTCATTTTCATGTTATCACTCAAGACTGAGACACACAACAGCTAGGAATAGACTACAAACAGTACCATTTAAGTTAAACTAATTTGGAACAGCAAAGATGGTTGTAAAGAAATAGGTGACTTCAGGCAATTACTGCAAGTGAACATGTCATTTATTCCCTTCCTACTATTACTTACAAAGGAACGATCCCTTATTTTTAAACATATAAAAGTATAAAGGCTTCTGTAATATGGTTTAACTAATAAAATGCTTTGGTTGAAGGACATACCATTATAAGCAATCCTAACTTTCTACGTAACAAACACTATATATTAAGCAAAGACAATAATTGGGTGGCAGGTACAAAGTTTTAATAAAAAAAAATACCTTTAATCGGTACTTAAATAGATTTATCAGGATTACCTTAAATTTGAACTTTTTATTGCTCTTTTCTGCATTTTTCATCAAGTATATTCTATCAGACATTTAAATAACTAATGTTAAGTAATAATAATAATAATAAATGTGTGACAGAATATACTTGATAACATTACTTAAAAGCGTGATACATTAAAGATTAACTGTAAATGGTCCCTACAGACCCATGTTTATTGCCTCAATGATTCCCCTATCAACCTATCTCAGTTTACAACAAAAAGATTTTTCCAGTACTGCCAATTCAACTTGAACTCTGAAAGGAATGAGTAAAAGTATACATATAAGTATACAGAATATAAGTGTTTTGTCACTGAAGCAAACAAATACGACTTATAAGACACAAAGGAGACACAGGTGTGCAGAGTAAAGAAGATTTTTTATAGTCACTTTTGTAACCATAACAATATTTTAACATTAATTTATTATTCTTAGCAATGTAAGGTCTTCTGGGAGATATTCACTCACTCCTACCATCAAGGGATTAAAAAAGTCTTCTATTTTAAATATTACTATTAACAACACTTCAAGCAGAGCACACTACTTATTCACAGTGTATAGGATCTACCCATAATTTGTTTCTTAAAGACAGATTGTCTTATGTAACTATTACAGCCACCTATTATGTGGGGAGGGGGGAGTGGAGGGGAGGGAGATAGATTACTAATATAGAAATCGTGTATTCGAAAATTCAATTCTGATGAAAAGAAAAGCATACCAGTTGACTGAACACTGTATCACCTCCATCATCCAACAGGTCATACTCTTCAGCCACACTTGGGACAGATCTCTGTCTCTGAGATTCTGGTTTGCTAGTGTTGTCTTGAGCGGAATACCATTCTGTAAGGGTGGTTTGCTGTTTCTCTTCTAAAACATTTATAATTTTAATAAAGCATTAATAAGCAACTGTTTTATTATCTAATACTCACTTTCATTTATTAAAGAAAATTAAGTTTAAAATTGTGTTGGGGACATTACCATGCATAAATACTTCCCAAAAAGCATCAATAGTAAGAATTTGTTTATGCAACCATTCAGTTAGAATCTTTGCCTCAAATCCAAGGGCAGTTTCTAATAACTAGCAAAGAACTTCCAAAGTTTCATTACTGCAAACCTTTGCTCTAAGAGCCAGGAACAAAGCCATAATATACAAAAGGCTCAATCCTGAAATGATCAGGACTTAGTACTATTGACTGCAGTGGAAGAGGAGTTCAAAATAAGGAATTACTACAGAAATGGACACAAAATTTCTTACTTCTCAGCAAATAGAAAACTTTTTAAATGATCAAGCAAGAGGAATTAAATAGTTCCCGGCCAGACAACATAGTGGACATTATACATATTTCTCAGAAATATAAGAGCATTAGTAGGTCAACAGGGATCTATCATTTCTAACATCAAAGTGAGCAACATGAATGACGCACACTAGATATTGATGCCTCATATTAATGTTAAATTTTAATAGGTATTTTTAATAGGTCATACAAAGTTTAGTTTGGGGTTTTTTTAGTAATTTAATTTTAAAGTGTTAGGACATATAAATCTATTTACTCTCACACCAGGGCATTCTTTAAACTAGTTAATATTTGTGAGTTTTTCTAGATTCTATTTTGCTTAAATATCCACCATTTGGAAAGAAACAAAAACCCTACCTACCAATAGTCGTTATTTATGTGCACTGCAGACAGACACTGTGTTGTGTGGCTACAATTACAGTCTATTCTCAGAGGTGAGAATATACAGTACCTGCTGATATTACTGATGATGCTTGTACACAGCTAGAAGTAAAACAAGTGATTTGTGTGGGATTCTGATGCATTAGAAACAGTAAAAAAAGCCCCCAATGTTTACCAAGTGGAGAACAAAAAAATGTAAAAAAAGAAAACAGCAGAAAGCTAAGTGTTATTTCAAGTTTTACAAAATGTAGTACAAAAAAGTAAAACATTTAGGGCCAAAAGATACTTGCTTTGATCCAGTGCAGCCATTCAATATTTTGAACAAAAGTCTATTTCTGAACAAAAAAATTTGTCCTGTTTTACTGCAAAAAAACAGTTGTTAGTGTCTCTTTTCCCCACCTCAAAATAAATACCAACCTCGCTGTTTTTCTTTTTTGTATTTTACCATCTCTTTATTTGTATATCCTGTACTTCGTAAGATGTCTTCCAGAAACATCTCCTTAACTTCATATGGTCTTCCTTGTACTGAAAATATAAATCATTAATGTTTAGTGTTTTTAGATTTTCCTTGCCTCCATTAGCTATCCTTACACAATGGAGCCAATACATCAGCCTTGGTATGGAGAAGAAAAAGATTTCAACAAAATTCCAAGGGCTATTTTAAAGATTCAATAATAACTTTTTACTGAAAAATTGTAACAACTTTGGTAGGGGTTCACTGTATTAAGAGTACTGGAGTGCAAGGTAGATGAGCATTTTAAAAGAAGGATGAAAATATCAACTGGGTGCTTTGCCTTGTTAATCGCTTCAATTTTATTGGGATTTTGTGGGAAGAAGAGATGTCCACAAATAAAAGCGGAAATTTGAAGCTTTATCGTGGTCAAGCTATCCAACTATACTAATGAACTTTGCTACTAATTACTGCTATAGGACTAATATAAGGATTATATCAGAGTGTCAAAAAAAAAATTCAGTGAATTAACCTTTGTTTAAATGCTTCTTTCTCACTAGAGGTCTAAAAAAAATACTGGAAATTCTGAGCCTGTTTCTGAAGCATTTAGAAAAAAAGTATTTTAATAGGAAGAAAACTAATTCTAAATGGAGATGTACTTCCTCCCTTAACTTCTGAGTCCCCCTTTCTAGAATCAGAACAGTAGATAAAGTGTAGAGAAGCAGACTTGACTACTGAGCCAGAGCATTTTTCAGTCACCCTTAGTGTGAGAGTCCCTTATGAAGAGACTCCTGTTTATTTTTCAACTGAATGTGGATAATCTGGGATTAACACTTTCTGCTTCAGGAAGCATTCCAATTTGTCTGCTTTTTTTGTTCAGCATAACTTCTACATGCACGGTTTTGATTAAGGGTATTATGGTTACCTAGCTAGCTGCATTACTGCCTCTTCTCAAGGTCTCACTGAGTGGACTCCCACAGATGTCAGACCTAAAACATTTTCTTCCTACTTCCCTGATGTTGAAGAACAACTAATAAGCCCTCTGTGACAGATGTGAGACCTTGGAAGAGTGGAAACCTCAAAGACTACTATGCTGAAATGTGCCAGATGCCACATTTATAGATTATGCTATCAATTAGTGGTGTATCTATCTGTGTGTTCCTGACTTGCTGGGTGGGTCTCTTACAGAATCTGGAATCACTGAAGGGAAAATAATTTCAAATTCCCAATGCCAGTTATGCAGATTCCCAAGGGGGGCAGAGCTTCAAAGGCTGGATAAGAGGCATAGACTGATTTTATCTAGTTCAGGAGGCCTAGAAGACAAAGACCTCAAAAACTAGTCAGTCTAATCTGTCTCTGGTTACCCACTCTAGAACAAAGAACCGACAGATTTTTGTATGTACTTACCATCAGGACCCCATGTGGACAACACATGATGCCTGGTAAACTTAGCATGCATGTAGACTGTTTCTGTACATTTTCTCTGTAATGCTTTTGTCCTAAGTAAATGCAGTGTGCTTTACAAAAGCTGACTGGTTACTGGTCACCTGTAGTCTTACTTGCTGATTAAACTGAAAGAAGGAGTTAGACCCTTTCCCTGATCTGGGTTTCCCTCTGATGTTTCAGCTGAAATAATAGGAGTCCTTTCTCTGGTACCTTTGTTTATAGGAATGAAATACGCTTCTACCCTTGTATGCGAGTATCACAATTAAGGGATTAATTGAATCTCTGCCTCCTCTGGGTTTGTCTACACAGCAACAAAAACCCCACTGCTGACTCATGTAAGCCATCTCAGGCAGGGCTCGTGCCACAGGGTGGTTTCACTGCTGTGTAGACTTCCAGGCTCGGGCTGGAGCACAGACTCTAGGAGGATGGGAGGGTCCCAGAGCTCAGGCTCCAGCCCGAGCAAGCCCAGAAGTCTACACAGCAACGAAACAGCCCCAAAGCCAGAGCCTCGTGAGCCTGAGTTGACTGGCACAGGCCATCCATGAGTTTTTCTTTACTGTATAGACATACCTAATGTGGCCTCTTCAAGGGCACCCCTCAGGTCTCAGGCCTCTAGCCATCACCTCTCTTGGTAAAGGAACTCACATTCCTCTCCTTCCAGACCAGAGCTTTAGTGCTTCAGTTCTCTTTAAATTCACTGTGCTTAACCCAGCAGGTCTGACTAAGTCCACATCTGCAGTTCTTCCCTCTCAGGTACAATGACAAAGTTAACCAATAAGTATTGCTAGGACATTGCCAGCTCTAAATAAACATGTGGTTGCCAGCAAGACTTAAGAACTGTGGAAGAAGCTTTAAAGTCACTTTTAATGGTAACCTTTGTTCCTGTCTGTTGGGTCTTTTAGGAAGAACCTTCAACAAAAATTTTAAATTTCCCCTTCCAGAGATGCATCAGCCTTTGGGAAGATGAAAATAGTATTTTTGGACGTTCAGAGCCTGCAGAATTTCAGAGCTTGAAACTGAGCTTTGTCCTTCAACTGAGAGCTTAACTCTCCTTGTTAGAGAATTCCAACGAGGAATGAAGGATAATAGAAAATTCTGTTTTAGATTTGGACAGGAGGAATTTGCTCCTGGCTTTAGGCAGCTCACTTTCTCCTCTTTGGCTAGATCTCCACGTTCCCTCAAATCAGATTTAAATATCTGAGAGTAAAAATTTCTCCTGATTCTCTGGGTCAAGAACATAATCGAAAGATAAGCATTCCCTTTCTTTGGAAGATAAGCTAGAGCACCCGGAAACAAATAAGGATCTGAGTTCTTCAGGGATGAGGAGAGGATGGGGATCTGGTCTTTTCATATCTGGTGATCTCTTTTGGGTCTTAGCCCATAGGAGGATCCTGAGGCCTGACATTCCTTATCATTCAGGTCTTCCTCTAGGAAAGAAGGTGTGTCTGAAAGAAAGCAAGGTTCCTTATCAGTGACTCTGTTAAGAACCTAGGATGGAAGCCTGTTTGGGGGTTTGGTTTTTTTTGTTTTTTTGGTTTTCTTTTTAAGAAGTGAATTGGACCAGAAGCTTGGGGAAATTTTGGACTTACTCGTAAGCAGTCCTTGATAGGTGAGCACAGTTTTGTTTGTTGAGTCCAGAGAACTGATCTACTCTTCTGGGGCAATCCAAAGAGGAGTCTCAGCTGGTATGGAAAAATGCAGAGGTCTCAGCAAGCAATCTGCAACTCTGAACTTCTTCAGAGGAAGGATCTGTTGGCTGAGAGCAATTGTGGCATAGAAGGTATCCTTTTGTGGCTCCTGAAGGAATTTCCTTGCAGATGAAGCCTTCTTCACCTTTGGCTTGCTCCATCTGACCCTACTCCACCATATGTTGAAGTAGGGAACAAATGGAGAGAAAGTTTGGCAGGCAGTCCCTCCAGGGAATGAAGTCCCTGAAATTTAGGCCTCAGAGAAACAAGGAAAAGATTTTGCTTTTGCTACTGCCTCAAAATCAAATATGAAGGTTAGGATGCTAATATATGGTAGAAACACTGCAGTGACACTCTACTTGCACAGCTTGCATGCACAGTATTAGTGACCAAGTCATGGTGCACTTTTTGGACAAGTCTAAACTGCCTTTGAGATTTGCAGGAAGAGAAGTGCTTCCTCTATGTATCAGACAGGTAAGGAGTAAGGATCCAAAAAAGAATGGCTCTTAGAAACATTAAAATATAAAATAAAAACACTGCATAGGTTACCAAAAAGGCTCAGTAAGAACAATGCTCAAAACAGAATGTTAACAGCAACTGAAGCAATTATTAGTCGTGTTCATATTAAGAAATGTAAAGAATTATCATCATCATCCTAGTACCAAACATTAACAACCTTAATTACTTGCTAATTGTGCCTTCATTTTTTGCTACTGAAGCACTTGTTTCCATTCCCAAATGGAAAAACAAAGCAAAAAAGGTCAGTTCAGAGAACAGCCTCCATTCTCAACAGTATTAAAAACTGTGCTCCAGAAAAGTTTACCATAAGTTACATAAAAATAAATAAAACTCAGGACTTTTTCCTCAAAAATGAACTAAAACTAAAACTTTAAATTTGAAAGTCTGGACTAAAACCTTAGGAGTATATTTTCAGTGCAATGTGCTGGGAATCACACTCAAAGTTATTAACGCTTCTAATTTTCTCTGCATCAAGATGAACTCATTCTCGTCTTTAAACTCCACTTTATTCCTTTACCACTAAAATACAGAAAAAATATAAAAATACTTTGTAAAAATAATGTACTGATCTGGAATGATTACAGAAATGTTTCAAAATCCAGCAAGCTAAGGAGTATGTGTTAGCACACAATTTCAACTTCAATTTGCTTATGTGTAGTAGGTTTAACAGACCCTTATTCAAATATTTTATGTTTTAATGCGATAGGTAACTGATAGTTAGGAAAACATTCATCTTAAAATTAGTCAGATTTAGTACTTGTGCATATATCATAACTTGACTTACTGTGTATCACTGGGCAGCTTCCAAAATATCTGATGAAGAGATTCACATCGAGGGCAGCACTAGAGAGTATCAGTTTCAAAGTTGTCTGTTTTTGCAGTATGTCTCTTAACTTTGTTAGCAAGAAGTCACTGAATCGATCCCTCTCATGTACTTCATCCTGCAAAAAGCAGAAAAAGGACAAACGTCCCAGATCTAGGATCAAAATTTTTGAGAAAATTGTACCCATTGCTAACTGCGTAATTGGCCTGTAAGTTACACAAGCATTTGTCAAAGGAAATATATTTTTATATTCAGAAGTAAAAAACTGTAAAAAGAGGGATTTGCACAGGTATCTCAGGGCAGAATCCGTCTTCTGAATCTATTATTAATGATGATGCACAAGTCACAAAACACTGATCGGTTTTTAGATCCTAAATCAGGTTTTCAGACTGGCAGTTACAAAATAATCTCCTTACTCAATAACTGATCAAATGTGACGCGGAAATCGCAGAGACAAACCTGGGACTCTACAATTTCATTTTTATAAAGTAACTTTTCAGAGTTGATCAGCATTTATCGTAACAGCAAAAAACCACATACCCTTCTATGAAGGATAATTTAGTTACAGGTAGCTGACCAGAGATTATTTATACCTTATAACTTTTTCTAAAAAGTCAAATAACTGAGAACCATTAAATTGTGGACATATCTAGCACTATTTAACCATGTGCTCCTATGACTGTTAACCTTGTTCTTCTTTCTGTTACAATCTAAGGCCACACAATAAACTGGTGTAAGCTCTTTGTAGCAGGGACCTTTCTGTACGTTTGTACAGTGTTTAGCACAATGGGGCCTTGATCCTGATTGGGACCGTTTCAGTGCTACTGTAACGCTACTACAATTATTTCTACTAATACCAGCTCCAGCTTAGATATCCAAACAACCCAGAATAATGAATTTAAGAGGGTCACAAGCATTTACATGATGTTCTACTTGCTCTATTCTTGCAAGTAAACAGGATACTAAAATTGCCATGAATCCTGCTCTCTTAAGTGACTAACAGTTTATTTCTGCAAGGTTCTGAGCACTCAAGGCCCCAGGCAGGAAAGCTCTCAAACACATACTTAACTGTAAGCATGCAAATAATACCACTGACTTAATATATCAATTACAATGGGACAAATCTCATTGTTAATGATAAGCATGTGCTTAAGTGATCTGCAGAATGAAGACCAAAGTACTTAGCACTTTGCAGTACAGAATCCTTATTCGACTTAGACTGCAAACAGAAACGTGAGATACGTGGAATTCTGATACACGTTCACCAGACTCCACAGTTCAACATGAACTGTCCTAAGACTCACTGTATTTAGTCCCAATGGATGTTACAAACAATTCAAGATTCTATCCTCCCCTCAACATATCTATGTACTTTTATTAATTTCAAGTATGCACTAAAAAAAACCTGAGCCCATTAAATTGGTAGGCAACATTTTTAATGCAGAGAAACACACAAGCACATGAACTACTATATAGACCAGCCAAACACATCAAATACAGTAATTAAGATTCATATTCTGCTCAGCTGACATGAATGTTTGAGACCAAGATTAATATACAGCAAGTTAATGAGAAAAAATAAGGCCTGATATCACAGTTATCAAGGTCTCTGGAATGTCATTTTGTGTGAACACATAAGGGTTCTTACCACAATAACATGCGTCACGGTTGATAGCGTGCTGTCTCCTGCCATTAGTGTGCGAAGTAATACACCGTTAGTGCAAAACGTTAGCAGCGTCTTTGGAGAAACCCTAATTAGACAGTTACGAAACAGACGTGTTCAGTTCTTTGCAATGTTATAAATGACACAACTGAAAATATGCACTCTACTTTGCAATTGTTATTAATGAATGGTACTCAAAATAAAAATGTACCTGCTCACTAAGAAATGACTCCTTCATGCAATGTCAAATTCAGAGTAAAAAAGCCTAAGATCAGAACTTTGGGAATAATTAAACTGACACTGGCATATTTATGTATCTGGAAAACTTTGCAGGATGGCTTAGTTTGTAAAAACATGCTCTTGAACTTTCCAGCTTACACACTGAAAACTATTTTCAAATGGTCAGTGCTTGAAATCAGTCGGGTCACATCAGTCTGACTGACAAGCCAATTTTTTTTAGAGGCTTCCCTCTTGTTTGCAAGAATCTCAGCTCTCATGTCAGTGGAGGCCAAGAGATTATGTTTTGAATATCTGCAAAACTGTATTGTGCTTGCATCTCATTTTAGTGTCCCCAGTAGGCAGAGGTGGGAGACACACATGATAACAGAATTGGGAATTCATTCAGCTTCTCAAAAGGGAGAGAGCGCTCAAGTTTAAATCTCAAGAAGAAACCAGCCTAAAGGTATTTTACCTCTCCATCCCTCACCTATCTCTGTTCAGATTCCCATCTACGACTGCCTCTACAGCTTCTCTTCCTGGGTAGCCCTCTGTCACCTAATGCTCAACAGGACTACAAAAGTAAACTACATTCCCTCCCAAATGCTCCCTTCTTCTCTTTTCAGTCACTGTTGGAAATTCCACTATCCTCCCATTCTCACTTCACATTCAAGGTGCTTCTAAAATCCTGTTAGTTCTTTTACGAGATATTGCCTAAAAAACCATCTACTCCTTTCTATTCCCGCCACCAAACTCTACAGGAACTAATGATTCCTCCCCTCAGCTATGCAACCTCCTTTTATCTGGCCTGCTAGACAGATGCTCATCTTGCTCCAGCTCTCTTCAGACTGTCAAAACACTACTGCAAGTCAAATCATCCATTTTACTTGCCACTTTCATAATCGTCAGCCCCCCTTAAAACCCCTTCACCGGCTTCCTGTGACTTTCTGCATCAAATGTACGCCTCTGTATTCACCTTCAAGGCCTTACATAACTTAACTCCTTCACTTGTCACTTTCTGCACTTACCTTACCACCTCCACTCCACTCAAGCTGTATAACTAGCCAAGCCCTTAGTGTGCTCCTCCCTCTTGTCCCCCCCAACACTTTCTGCATGGGGCACCATATGCCTTGAAACCCACCCACCTCTCAGTTCATCATGCATCCACCCAATCTTTTTCCCCCACTTTAAAAATACAGGTCTCCCAATACTCTGATCAACCTCCTGCTGAAAAGTGTTAGCTAATAAACAAATTAAAATAAAAACAAAATTAAAAAAAGACCAGGGCTCAATTTAGCCATTCATTTACAGGCTAGTTTGTGTTTCCTCCTATTCTCTACACTATTTAGTATATATTACATTAAATTATTTAGAACAAGGCCCGTCTTCCTAACATATCTGCAGAGCTCCTAAAACTTTTATAACTATACATATAACAAATAAAAATAACCTTTTTTTATTTTCTCTAAAATTGGATTGGATTTTGTTTGAGGAAAAAAAACAAATAATAATTTGAGGAAATGAGGATCTATTTCCAGATCAAACTAAGGCTAGAGATCTCAGCAGAGATTTTTATTCTATTACCTGGAAGTGCAGTCTATGCAAGCAAAATTCTGGTTTCTGCACCTTCATAGAGGTCTGATCAGATGGAACTTCACATTTTATACTTCACTGACAATGTAACCAACTATCTGTGTTTCTTTGTTCATTATGCTGCAACACAGATACGCATGTTGCTTAAAAGACATGAGATGAAAGGTACCTGCCTTGAGCAACTTCAACTCTAATTTTTCTTCAGAGTTAGATACAGTCATACAACTTGGGTTTTGTTTTTTTGTTTAACATAATTAAGCAATACTATTTATACCTGCTTTCTAATCGGATCTGATAGCCAATTGTCTGGCCAATCTTTTCTCTTCTTTCTGCGGCAACCCTTTCAGCCACAGCAATAGCTGCTAAACGTCGTGGCTGAGTGCAAAATATGCGACATGGAATTCCATTTTTGTAACAGTCATCAAGAAGGAATTGAGGAATCTAAAAGAAAATGGGTGGGTTTTTTTAAAAGTTTGATAGAGTTGCAACCTTCCTACCTCAGCAAACAAAATATATAACTGAGCAGCACTGAGCAAAGTAGTTTGCACTGATCCTCATATTACAAAAAAAGAGGGAGATTCAGTCTGCAATAGTCTATTACAACTTTTTTCATTATTTATTTTAGGGTATTTTAGATGTTTAATACTGGAACTCAGTACAAAGGAGGCAGATCATCATACACCACTACAGAAATAGACAAGCGGTGAGAGGTTTAGGAGCCCAAGGTTGTCTGCTCTCTCCCTCTGTGTTGGGGATAATGGAGGGGAAAGGTCACAGCTTCTTATCCTAGCTTCAAACCCATCGCTCCAAGACTGGATGTTGAAGTGATTGATCTTTCTTTTCTGTCCTCCTATCTACTAGCCTTTCTTAGGAGGCTCTGTTGAGACTACTCCCCCTGTTGTTGCCAAAAGAGAAACATACAGGAATCCCTCTCAGATTAATTACAGAGGGCAAAGCTTGTTCCTGATGGAGGAGGAAGGACTCCAAAGCCAAAAAGATAAATTTTCTAGGATCCGACGAAGTGGGTTTCTGCCCACAAAATCTTATGCCCAAATAAATTTGTTAGTCTTTAAGGTGCCACAGAACTCTCGCTGTTTCTAGGAGGGTTTAACAGACCCATAATAAGCTATTATTGATAAAATCAGGGAAATAGAGCAAGCATCTTTCAATTTGATTTTAGGTAGATAACTTCTCTATGATTCTATTTTGAACTCCAGCCTTTGAAACATTTCAGATGCTGTTTCCTCGAGTTCCTGATCCAAAGCAGCGTTAAGTAAACCATACTCACTTGAGATCAGGAGCATTGTTACATAGGATGATCTAACAACATTTTAACAATGTTAATTTCTATCCAAATATATAAAAGAACACTGCAATTCTCTTAAAAGGGAAATAGCAACACTGCAATTTTGCCATGACAACTTTTAGGAAATGTCTCATGTAGTCACAGTAGAGCTGAAGAGAACATTATAGTCATTATTTAGAATAAAAAATACCAAATATAGAAAACAAATATTTACTGAATACATCTGCCCTTTCTTCATCATAGTTGACATTTTACATCTAGTTACATCTAGTTTACATGAGTTCATCCTCATCTAGTATTCGATCTATACCACTGTTAGGATTTTGTTTGTTCCCCGATAAATTTAAAGAATTATTTCTTATTGTCCTTAACCCTACTGGCCAAAGATTTTTCACTGATCCATTTCCTTACATTTGTCTGCATTTCCTAACTGCAATTTGTACTCATTGCTATCCACTTTTCTGCATGTGCATGTATGTCAGCATATACACACTTTTTTTAACTGGCATTTTCAATTACCCTCTAAATCAGGATGGGTTGTAACAAAGAAAAATCAAAAACAAAACAAACAAAAATTGTTGACTTTTCTGGGATAAATCCTGCTCCCTTTATGCACATGGGATGTCCCAATGTAAGATTAAGTAAGCAGGATTTGGCCCTGTGTTCTTAGGTCACTTCATTGTGTTAAAAAAAAGCAGCACATAAGAAAGGGGTCCCAGAATAAATAATAGAAATATAGGGCTGGAAAGGACTTTGAGAGGTAAAAGTACAGCCCCCCTCTGGATGAAGTATATTTAGACTATATCTAACAGCTGTTTGTCTAACCTGCTCTTAAAAACCTCCAATGACGAAAACTCCTCAGCCTCCCCTGAAAGCTTATTCCAGACCTTAACTATCCTTATAGCTAGAAAGTTTTTCCTAATATCTAACCTGAATCTCCCTTGCTGCAAAATAACCCGATTACTTCTTGTCCTTCCTTCAGCAGACCTGGATAACAATTGATCACTATCCTTTTTATAACAGCCCTTAACATATTTGAAGGCTTATTAGATACCCCTACGATCTGCTTTTCTGAAGATTAAACATGCTCAGATTTTTTAATCTTTCCTCATAGGTTCGGTTTGCTAAACCTTTTGTCATTTTGTTGCTCCTCTCTGGACCCTTGCCAGATTGTCCTCACCTTTCCTAAAGTGTGGCGCCCAAACCTGGACACATACTTCAGCTGACGTCCCACCCATGCTGAGTAGAATGGGACAATTACCTCCCATGTCTTACATATGACATACCTGTGATTTCATTCTAAGATCTCTCTGATCATATTAAAATTGTCTATTTCTCAGACTAGACTATTTGGTTAGTAATTTACACTGTTTTGTACGGTCTTTTGCTTTATTACAATGGGTTCCAATCTGACTTGGTCAGGAGAGTTTACTAGGATGTAAGGAGAAAAAAAGTGAAATAAAACAAAACATTTTAAAATGCATTTACTTTGCCTGAAAAAGTCACTAACTATATTGTGATTAGAAAGATATGAGACACACAGAAGCTTACCCTGATTTCTGTCAAATATTTCAGTTGCAAGAGCATACTGAAAACGTGATTTATCTTAACAGAGAACCTTTCCATTAACAGGCCAAAGAAAAGCCAACAGAGTAACATGAAGAGCTCCCATTTAAATAAATACTGTTTTAGCAGTTCATTCCGACACATAGATAAAACACATATGCTCAGTCAAACAATATAAAGAACTAATTCGGTCCTTTTCTTTTTACTTTATTAAGCAAAGAGACATACCTGAGTAGTTTTTCCTGATCCAGTTTCTCCCACAATCAGAACAACTTTATTTTCTTTAATAATTCTGACAATTTCTTCCTGTTTTTCAAAAACTGGTAAAGATTGCCTGAAGGAATCAAATTCAGATTCCCCCCTTTTCACAGGAATCTGAGGGATGCCATTGTTAAGTCGCCCACTTGTCTTACTCATTTCTCTGTTCTCTAAGAAAAAAGACAGGATTAATGACATAGCACCAAAATGTAAATACCAAAGGTGTCCTTCAAAATGCTATAACTCAATGCAAAACTGAACACTGACTTCATTTTAGAAAGTTCTGTATTAACAAAATGATAAAACCACACCCCGCACTAACATGGAAGCAAGATATTTTAATGTGACAAATGAACACATTCCGGAATACTGGTTGAAGTCAGTATTTAACAGCAGTATTTCTGAAAGAATAAAAAGGTTAACCTTCCCAATATCTCACTGCCAAAGTCAGGAAAGGCTACAAGTGTTGTGAAGACATCAGACTCGGCCCCACAGGAAAAGAGAGCAATTCATTATATTTAACAGCACACATCTAAGCAGCTAAGGCGAGGTGGCAACTGCTTTAAAGAAGCTGACCTGTGAGGCCACCATGTTGGCCTTAAATCTCTCCTGCAGACCCATTTCTTCCACAGTTCCCAGATAAGTTATCATATATTAAAATAATAAATGACTAATGATTTTTTAAACTACTCCACTATGATTCATGCACACTTTCTCTGAGTTAATGTATAATCATATTGCTGTAACCCATGTGCTTCTTCTCCCACCCCTTTCCTAATGTTTTGTTGGCCTCATTCATTGTATCCTTGTTTAAATTAGCCCTCAATCCTGCAGACACTTAGGATATGTCTACACTGAAGTAAGGCAATTAAAAACCAGCAGCTTGCCCATGCCAGCTGACGGGTTCACAGTGTTCAGGCTGCAGGGCTGTTTAAATGCAGTGTAGACTTCCATGCTCAGGCTGAAGCCCCAGTCTGAAGTCTACATTGCAATGAATAAGCCCCTCAGGCCCAAATCAGCTGGCCCAAATCAGCTAGCACAGGCCAGTTGTGGGTGTCTAATTGCAGTGTAGACATACCCTTAGACATGTGTTTAATTTGGAATGAGGTAAACTGATTATGCTGAGTCTATACTTCTAGATATATGGTGTGCATTGCCACATATTTAAGACTAGCACATACTATAAACATGCAAGGACCATAAAAATCTTTAGAGTAAGACGCTATTCTACAGGAGTCTAATATTAAACTACCTAAAATCAAACTATTTAATCACTATTGAATAAATTCAATTCCAGGTAGGTTTTTGTGCTTCTTGCAAATATTAGTTCAAGCAGTTTTAGTATAAGCTTACTGTGACTGTCAAAACTAACTGTCAAGAAACACCTTCATGCTAGAAGAAGTCAGAATATGGAAATTCAGTATAAGCTTGAGTCCTTTATTTCCACTTCTTATTGACATGGGCTAACAGACTTAGCTGGACAAGATCAAACAATTGGCTAAGCAGGCTGGATAGGTAAACAGACTTACTAATTGTACACTATATCAAATCATACACACCCTTCTTCATAAAGCACTGCCACAGGGATATTGAACCATGGCTCCCAAACACACACAACTCCAGTCTTGTTAATCTTATTATACTACGACCTTAAGAACACCAAGAGGAGTGCAGTATTTAGAACTTAACTATCATAAAATCTGCAATGCCAAATGAAGTACAGTACACTTATGGAAATAGATTTTATGTGCACCAGACCAAATCTCCTGCACTACAAATAAACCCTCATAGCTGAATAGCTGTTCAAATAATAATCCTGTTATTATTCAGGTCAGTGTTCTGGCATAAAGTAAATTAATCAAATGTATATTTTAACATTCTCTCATTTCTCATAGTTCTCTCATTTAGTGGAGATTTAAGTCGTCTAAATTGTAAACTCTTTAGTTTATGGGCCATATCTAAAATTGGAATACAATTAATAGAATACAAATATAAGCTTCCTTTTTTATTTTAATATGGAAAAGTCAATAATGGCACAGCTTAGAATGAGAAGATAAAAAGCATGTTATTTTCTAACCGTATGGATTCACAAACTCTTATCAGAATATACTGCACATACCGGCCTCAACCGCAAACACATTTCCTCGCTCTGTCTTTGGTAGAAGTTCAGTGCGTTCTTTATTGGTCACAGGAAATCTCTGAATTAGGCTCCTAATAGCATGTTTTGTATTGGGGGTCAAACTACAGGCCATTATTGTATGCGCTAATTCTGATCCATCTTTCTTCTTTATGGTTAAATATCTGTTTGCTCCTTTTCTGAAAGAAGAAAGACATTTTTCATTCAGTGAAGTAGTAACTAATTTACCTATACGTGTAGATCTTCTGACAATTAACTTCTAAATTATATTAAGGTGATTTACAAAAAAAAATTAAGTCTAAAAAATTCAGAATAATGTGCAGAATACCACAAACACAAAATAGGGGAGGCATCCAGCACACTACTAACTGAAGAGATCCTATAAGATGCCTAAGCAAAAGGCCAACCTGGTTTTATGATCCTGACCCAAGAACCTGCTATTATCTCAGGAGGTATATTACCTAAGTGGCCTTCCAGTTATCATTATGTGTCTTGTTTTAATTTTCAAAGAAGAAGCTGCCCCCGCAAAATCATTAGATTTTTGTTTCAAGTTTCCCTTCATTTTAATGGATAAAGGTATCTTTTAAGAGTCTCCTGCGTTTCATGATTCAAAGGTCATACAAAAATATTTAAAATATTAGTCTATTAATATTCTTTCTTCTGTAAAACATCAAGTCAAATTCTATCCATTTCCATTATTTGAATAGCACATCAAATTTACCTCGGAAGGCTAAAACTTTTACCCAAATTTTACCAAAAAGCTTTTAAAAAGCATGTCTCTCAAGTGAATGTCTAAGTAGTAGTTTAAAATTAAAATAAATTGCACATGTCAAGAAGAGCAGTTAATAAATCTAGTGACCTGACCAACATTCCCTCTCTCAGTGGAACAAGTTCTACCATCCAGATCTGTTTATGAATATTTCTGAATCCATGATCACAGCTACCACAATTGTTTACATAGATAGTCGTGTTCAAGAAATTGCTGTGTAAAGAGCTTTAAGTAACACTGAAAGATATTATAAAACGGAATTTTAGAAAAATGTTGATCTTATGTATTTTAAATGTCTTATCACTATAACATCTTGAATTCATAGTCAAGCAACCAGGTTTCTCAAATCTTCAGAAAATCCAACAGGATAAATTAAAAGCAGAAGCAAATTATATACTTTGCTAATGAATATGATGGGAAATGTTTATAATACACTGTTAAAGTAGACATATTTAAACTTCTCCACTGCTAAGAATTATTACACAGTTGTTTTTAAATTTGCCCCTGATGTTTATACAATAGTTATTTTGGATTGTTGATTTTAATATATTTACAACCATAAATGCATCCTGTTCCTAGGTTGCACAACCCATCAAAAAACTTAGATTATATATTTTCTATGATTGTGGATGATTACGGGTGTATCACCATGTATCACCATGATTACGGGTGTATTACCACTTCAACTCAGCTCTTGTGAGATACTGGAAATTGAATTGGCATAGCTATTGTTTCTGAAGAATTTAGTGCAAGATTCCTATAAATTTTAAACCATGCTGACTCAGCTCAAGAGTAGTAAGCGAGCAAAATAAGGACACAAAATATTTGTTCCAATGATTCCACAGTAGAATGGGTGACCCATCAACTCTGATAACTGGTGTTACAGATCCTATTCCGAAGTATCAATTTTACTGCTAGGGAGACATTTGAACTCAGCAAAAGCAATTTAGGGTGATGATGACCAGTCATGATCAGGCTTTTGAACCTTGACAATACCCCTTCACAAGTTATTTCAAGAATCACAGAAGAAAGACTGACTTTGAGCAAAACATTTCTCAGGATGCTTCCCCAACTGATCTATCAGCAGTCCAGATTTTTATGTCCCTTATATATACTGTGCTCTGTTTTCTCTCCTGCTCCGTGACCCTAGAACTTTTGGGCCTTGATCATCTTCTGTTTATCTCAGTGCGAAAGGGGTCCTTTGCATGAAGATCTCCCCTTTTCTACTTAGGCTGGAATGCTGAGCAAGCGGGGTAGTAAACCCATCCCTACAGTACAATCCAATCTCCTTCCTCCATTACTCTGTACATGTGCTCCCACAAATTTCTAGGAGTTACTGAGGTGCTGCTTTTGATAATATTGTCCCTTACTAAGCTCCCAGATTCCATGAAGACTCTTGGTTAGGTGGCAATACAGTTCAGAGTAGAATGACTCCTGGTTCTTTGTGGAAAGAGTCCTTTCTTTGTCGATTTCACAGACCCATAAGGTAGAAAGGGGGGCTTCCCAAACTGCATAGGCCCCAAATTCCTTCAACCAGAGAAATAGTGCTCAAAGAACCCTGCAAGGAACCTCAGTATCTCTTCTCTACTAGTCCCTCCTGAAAGATTTTTCCATAAAAAAAAAAATGAACTGGCCCTTGGTCAAGCTACAAGAAATACTGGAAATATACACGGCCTTTTAAAGAGATAATTGGACTTTCATTTTTAGTAACTAATACAACTAGCCTCACATCAACTTACCCTTTACTTTTAGAAATCAGACCCAGAGACTGACTCAGTCGATGAATAAATGCTCTTTCAGTACTAGTCAAAGAAGAAGGAAATTCCATTTCTAGAAACAAGTTAAAAAACAAGATATAACATAATAACTAACATGCTTCTTCATCCCTATTTAAAACAAAATTAAAATTGTATTTGCTTATTTCCATGCCAAAACAACCAATCTCACCAAGAACTAGTGAGCAGAGATCTCAAACCTCCAAACAAATTAGTCTCATTTACCCTCTCCAAAGAGGGGAGACAAACCAATACTTCCCACTGACAAAATAGAACTATTTTCCCATTTATACATATAAAACCCTTGCCACTACTACAACAGGGATTCCTAGCTTTTTCAGGCAACTGTAGTCATTTGCCACTGTAAGATCTCAGTGGTACAAGTGCCAGTAAGCCATGCCCACCGTTCACCCTTGAATATTTTGGCCAATATGGCATTTGGGCAATTACAAGACTAGGGTGGTGTAGGAGCTCATATATTGGGCTAGACCTTACACAACTGATTGGGATACAAGAGGCAGTAAGTATGCATAGCACCTCAAAAGGAGACAGGGCAGCATTAAGGCTCAGGGAATGGGATGAGCGTACCGGTCACAAATGCATGAAGTGCCAGCACTCAAGATATATTCTAGCCATGCAATTATAGGTCAGACATGACATGCTACCAGCCCCATGACACAATATTCACCTCAATAGCTATTCCTGTCAATGCTGGAATGATTCCACCACTTCCCAAAGCAAGAGCCCCACAGCGCCCTCAGAGAGCTTTGCCCACCAGCCTCCCTTCTCTATGTCCCTGCCTTGCCCTCTACCCAGGTCATCCCCCCAATCCAAAATCTGCCCTCCCCCCCACACCCTCTCTACCCAGGTCACCCCTTTGCCCCAACCCTGCCCAACTCCCCCCACGCACCCTCCCTATCCAGGTCACCCCCTTGCTACCACCCCGGCCTGCCCCTCCTCCCCCCACACCCTGTTCAGGTCACCCCCCAACCCCCAGCCCTGCCCTCTTCCCCACACCCCTCTGCCCAGGTCACCCACCCTCCGGCCCAGGCAGATCTCCCTGCTCACCCAGGAGCGCCTCGCACCTCAGCCAACACAGGGCTTCGCACCCCCGACTCCCTCCCAGGTGTCTCCGCACCACCCGGCCGCGCTCACCTCTCTGCTCCCCGTATCGGAACCGCTCCAGGGCGATGTTCACCGCGATCTTCACCTCCTCGTCGATGCGGATGTCCTTCAGCCCCCTGGCCCGGCTGCCGCCCAAGCCGGAGGCGGCGGCCGGGCCCCCGCTGGCCAGGGCGCTGCTGGGCGGCCGGGGAGACACGCTGCTGGGCCGGGACATCGCCCTGCGGGGACGGGGGGGGGGGGGCGGGACGAGACGAGATTCGCCCAGATCCGCGGGGCCCCCTCTGGCGGCCGGGGCAGGCCGCGCGCACCTGCCGGCGGCTGGGTCACTGGGGGTGCCCCGGAGCTCAGAGAGTCAGAGGGAAAGTGAAAGGGGCGGGGCCAGCAGCGCCGAACTAACGTCCCTGCAAGCGGGGGGAGGGGGGCGGGGCGAACGAGGCACGCTGAAGAGCGGGTGGGGGCGGGGCGAACGAGGCACGCTGAAGAGCGGAGGGGGCGGGGCGAACGAGGCACGCTGAAGAGCGGGTGGGGGCGGGGCGAACGAGGCACGCTGAAGAGCGGAGGGGGGCGGGGACCAAGGGCCGCGCGCCGCCTGCACGCTCTGGCCTGGGCCTGTGTCCGAGGCGTTTGTCAATCACAGCCTCCGAGGCCGCGCGCGGGACTGTAGGTCTGTGCCAAGGCCGCCTTGTACCCCGCCCCCCGGTTAGGGGCTGGGCGCTCAGCGGGCCGCCTCTTCTTCCCTCCGACCTGCGCTGCGCTGCGCTCTGCCCTGCCCCGCCCCCGAGGCTCCTCCCTCCCTGAGTCAGGCTGAAGCCCCTGTTGTCTGCCGCTCTGCCCCTGTTTCTGAGGCAGGCGGGGTGGCTCTAGTTACTGCTGGAAGCGGGTTTTTTCTCCCCCACCCCAGCACATAGGCTTAGGGCTACTATTTCCGAAGGACCCGTCTGATTTAAGGCCCCACCCCCATTGAAGGTCAATGGGAATTAAGCTCCGCCTCCTGCGTCTTTCAGCTACTCTTGAAATTACAGACCTAAAATTGATCCTTACCAACCGCCTCTGCCCATATCTGGCGGCCCAGAGAGCCACTTAACGTAACATCACCTATTTTCCAAAGCCCTTTGCAGTTTTCAATCTATGGGACAGGCCCATCCAAGCCCATTAGAAATAACTTTTGGCAGGAGATTTCTGAACTCCTGTATTTACTGACAACAAAATATTGCAACTGCTCTGTTCCCTCCAGCTGCTAATTGAGTAATTCTATTTTAAGAAAAAAACAATGAAGTTTGACCTGATTTATTCTTTATACATATCTGTGGTTTATTGTTCATGGTTTCATTGCTTGCTGTTTACAAGGTCTGTTTTCCTTTTAAGATGTCTCATTAATTATAATTGCTTCTCAAATAATACTAGCATGTAATAATTACTAGGATTGCTCATCTTTATTTGAAATATGCTACCTGCCTTGTTTCCTGTTCCCTGCTACCTCCTTTTCCGTACTCCATAATTTTTCAGCAATAATTATAAGTCATTCTTTACATTTGATCTATTCTAGTTCTGGTCATGTTTTTAGATGGCACCTATCTTCATAGGATCTATGCTTAGTATCATCTAGGCCCACTGATATTATGTATTAAAATTGTCTGTGTATTAACTGTTTTTGCAAAGTCTTCATTATTTACTCATTATTCAGGTGTGACACCCTACACCCCCATATTCACCCTTATAGCATAATTGTATATTGTTTAATGCTAAGTATGTCATATAAGATGTTTTTGGAATACTCATGATGTACTGAGCATTATTGTTATAATATTTTATTGCAATATCATATCTATAGGTATGAGGTTTCACATGCACTGATCATCAGAGCCCTGGACACGTGGGAACCCTGCAACGAGTGTGTGCTGCGGGCATGCAGAATCGGTTGGCGTTACACTCGGCTAATCCAGTGTCTCATGGTGTATCACTAAAATTGATAACCCTTAATCTGGGATATTGTAGATCAAGTACTCTTTGTATTGTATGACTTTTTAAACAAACCTTGTACCTTTTGGATAATTTATGTATTATTCCCAGATATACAGAAATTCTTTCCTTCAAAAACTCTGTTTTTAGTCATTTTATAACATTAGCTTTAATAAAAAGTTTTAATTCCCAAAAATGTGTCCTCATAGCTTAAAACATATCCACGCAAAACTCTCCAGGCGCAAAGCGGCATTTCACCCCTCATCAAGGTTATGTAAGACAAACTCAGCTCAGCTTTCCAGAAACAAAGGAACCAGGATGAGGTAATGCTCACTGACTTAGGACATGAATGAAATCATACAAGGATATGGTTTGTCTGTTGGCCCTGAGAGAGGTGAGCAAAGCCCCAGAGGGGAGAAAAAGAACATTTAAAAAATTTGCCATGCTCTCTCTTCCACCTCCATCTATAAACACCCGAAGCAACTTAAGTGCTGACCAAAAGGGAGAGCCTGGCTAAAGGGAAACAAGCCAGCCTGTGGAGAGAAACACTGAACTTTGTAATGTTGCTGAAAGTGTTGAGTTTAGTTTAGAATGCCTTTTGATTTTGTTTCCTCTTGACCAAATCTGAGATGCTATCTTTTGACTTATAATCACTTAAAATTCCTCTGTAGTTAATAAAATATTGTTTGTTTTATCTAAAGCAGTTCATTTGGTTTGAAGTGTATGGGAGACTTTACTGGGAATAACAACGTGGGTGCATATCAATTTCTTTGTTAAATTAACAAACATATGAGTTTATGCTGTTATCAGCACTGGACATTGTACGGTGGAGGTTCCTAGCGTTGCATCTGGGATGGGGGGTAGTGCCTGGGGTCATTCTGTTGTATAATCCAAAGAATGGCTGGCTAGCAGCACTCACTCACTCACTCAGTAAAGAACAGCTTGCTTGCTGGTGGCTGTGCATGGACACCCCACAAGTGGGGGTTCTCACAGCAGAGCAGGGTAAGATAGGTTCCAAGAGTAAAGGGTTGAGGTGACACAGCAATACAGCAGACCAGATTTCACTAGGGAAACATTACACCAGGCCCCCTTTCTTTATTTTTCTTCTTGTTTACAATTTTAAGTAAGTGAATATAGTCTATTTCCTGTTAAACATCTATCTATGTGCACTAGAAGGGAATTTAAAATTCTAGACTATCTGGCTGCAGAATGTAGATAGACGATTTGGGATATTGGTTATAAGCTTTTTGGCTCTTATAGTAAATCACTAAGTAACATCAATATTACATTGGTAATAAAACTTAAATCATAATCACCTGGTGCATGAAAGGGTGGACATCAATTTGCAGTTTGTCAGAATTTTCAAACAAAAAGTGATTAAAATTAGGTGACTAAATAAAAAGTGCAGAGAAGTTGCCATTGAGTTGAGTGGGATTTATGGGCACTCATCCCCTCTAAAAGTCTGTTAGATATCTAAATATGGATTTAGAAGCCTAATTTTAGCCAATCAAATTTGAAAATTGTGGCCATTGTGTCAGTATTGCCAACCTCAAATTAGAAATACTGCCCGCAAAATCAGGACTCTTAAAAAACATGAGGGTGTAGTTGGGTCACATTTTCACAAATATTTTCCACTACCTGAGGGCTGGAAGCTTTCTCTTTAAGTAAAAGCTGAGATTCATAAATAATTACTTGACCCCATGAGCTGGGGCTATAAGAAAAATACCAAATATCATGAGACTCAGAAAAGTTGGTAATATTGGTATTCACTTGACTCCAGGAACTGGGTATTTAAGAAAACACCAATAACCGTAAGACTTGTGATAAAATCATGAGAGTTGGCAAGATTGCTGTTACTTTGTTAAACATAATTAGCCATAGGGTGGTGCTAGTACAACAAATGTGTGTTTTTATGTAGCAAAAGTTCTGAATCCAAATCACAGTGACAAACCCTGAAACTAGTGAGATTTGCTGGAGTGAAAACTTCACAATTCAGTCAAATGGCCAAATTTAGTCTTCGTGTATAAATGCAGTGTATTTGAGGCAGAGCTTCAGTTGTGACAGAAGACGTGCTTGGTTTAGCTGGAGAGGGAAGCAAAGGTGGATTTCCCAATTCTCCCATCTTGGGACTACTCTGTGCTTTGTGATGCAGGATCAGGGTAATTAATTTCAGTGGAGTTGCATGTTTACACCATGGCTGAATATGGCTTATCATGTTTCTTGCAGCAGATAGCCTGTTAACTGTATCTATAAAGACTCATCAGTGACTAGAAAGTATTGAATCACCAGTTACATGGGCTTCTAAACAGTTTTAATATCTGAATCCTAAGGCTTTTCTTAGTTTTTAGAGAAAAAATATTAACAAGTAATATTTTGAAAATAATTGTGAGTAGTAGCTCATATTCATACACTTAAAGGAAAATGTCATTTACATTATTTTATTAGAATTAATTTAATGTGTATACATATAAAGTATCACATAATTCACGGTAAATAACTAAAAGAGGCACTGACATTTTTCTGTCTATCAACTCCATCCTATCACTAGAAGTGGGAATGTATCAAGAATACCAAGACTATTGGCCTGGTCATAGTGGCCCACGTTGTCACTGACTCTACGATGAGTACACAAGAAGCACTTTGGCACAGCTCTGCTCTGAACAGTGACCGTAAAATGGCACTGCAGAGTTCCAGGTTAGCTGTGCCTCAGAGGTGCTATTTAGAATTTACTCCATTTAGGTGTAACATACTAGCTTTTTCTAATCAGCTCCCTTGCAAACTCTTCCTGAGATCTCTGAAAAATCAAGCTAGAGTCTTTCTTTCATATACATCTTCATTGGTATTATTTATTTGTGGACATTTATATTGGACTCAACAAATATGTGAGCACCTCACAGCTATTAATTAAGCTTCATAATATCCTCAGAATGAGGAAGTATTTTTCCCATTTTACAGACAAGGAAACAGGCTTAGAGAGAGTAAGTGATTTGCAAAAGGTCACATAGGAAATCTATGATTAAGAACATAGATCTTCCACCTCCTCTGTCTTATCACTACCACTTTCCTTCCCACATAAAAATAAAGACTATGCAGGCCTATGATGGGGTGTATCAGCTCTACATTGGACAAGGAGATTAACCCCATATTGTGGGCAGAGAAAGCCACACCCCCTCGCCACTGCTGGGCATGCTTTAACTGGAGCCTCAGTATAAAAGACAGCAGCCCAGTTCAGTCGGGGATGACCATCGAGGAGAGAGGCTTCATGTATTTTTGTTTATTGCCCATGACTTGTCCCTGACTTTTACTAAAAATACCCGTGACACAATTTTAACCTTAATTATAACTGAATAACTAAGCATAATTTGGCCTTACATTGCAACTGGATGCTACATTACATCTTTAATGATACACAGCATTCTTTTTCCATTGTTGTGGTGACTTCCAGTTCTATTAGATGGGAAAAATTAAAGTTATTTTCAATCACTAAAGTTAGCAAATATGACTCATCACAAAGGGAACAGATCTGTTGAGTAAGAAGGTATCATTTGTACATAATCCCTTGTCAGAATAGAAGTGCATTTTAATGATTGTGGACCAAATTCATCCCTAGTTTATCCCCATTGATACAATTACACCAGAGATTAATCCTTCTGGGAGTTTAAGACAGGAACTCAAAATATCAATGAAAAAGAGAGAGGTTTGATTTATTAGAATGACAATATTTAAATATCATATTGTAAAGAACAGATAATGTTACGGCACTAAACATAAGTCACACCATAGATGTTTAGACTTTTTATAGATATGCTTGAAAATAAACATCTTACAGCTAATGATTTATTGGGAATTAACCATTCCCAAATAAAACATTGGTCTGAAGTAGAGAAGCCAGCTTTAAGATAACACAAAAAAGGTCAGGTTAGGTCTAATTTTTAAGCTCAGTTTGGACCCAAGACCACACAGCCTGGCCCTTCCCCATTGAACTGAGCTAGCAGTGCCACCTCTAACTCCTGCCCCTAGATTTGGTGCAGTGGTGACTGTGTGCCCCACTCCTGTTGGCCACTGCTACCTGCTGTGCTGCATGCACTGCAAAGTGAAGTACTTTGACTGAATGCATGCAGCACAGCAAGGCAGCAATGGCTGCCAGGAGCGGGGCATGCACTAACCCCCCAGGCAGAAGAAGGAGAGCCAACTTGAGCAAATCAGATTGTTTTCCTACCCAACCTGAATTCAATGCTTGTAGTTGGGTCCTGTCAGGATTGGGTGAGGGTGCAAGGCTCTAACACAAAAACCACCAAATGAAATATAATTCTATGCTGCAATAAAGCCTAGATTGAGGTTTTCATATGAAACTGGTTGCCTTTCCAGGTATTGCAAGTGTCTAGTGCAGTTAACTAGTTGGTTCAAATATACAATGAAACTGTGAGATGGCAAAGTAAGAATTCAACTCCTGTGGTAAGAGCAGTAGGGCTAGGTTTTGCAGTGGTAGGGTTAGGTTTTGCAACCCTTCTTCATGTTGACGAGAACTTACACAAGTAGTCCCACTGAAGTCAGTAAGTGCTCAGTAACATGAGGAAAGGCACAGTCTTACCCTCAATCAGGTAAGAAGATACAGATTTTTATGGGGTTAGGTCAGTGGTTCTCAACCTATGGCTCAGTCAGCAGTCAGCACTCAGCTGCGGCCCGTGACATCCGCAGGGCCATACAGGTAGTATATATATATATTGTGTGGATGTGGGCCACGTAACACATAGAGAGCTGCATATTGGCTCACAATGGTATATAGGTTGAGAATCACTGGGTTAGGCTAACAAATATGTCTGACTCAGTTGCCCTGTCATTCTAATTTCTTCAAAACTAGAGATGGACAAATTTATTTTAACTAATATTAAACCCACTGAAACATTGTGAGTTTAAAAAAGTGTGTCTCAGACTCAAGGTTATTGATTGTGCTTTCCATTGGGAGGAGTAGAGGGGAGAGAAAAAAATGTACCTACATAAAAAGAACAGGGTGAAACAATCATTAAAAAGTGAAAAATTAAGCAGTGCACACCATGACAAAGAGAGAGTCTATTAAAAAAGGGGCAAAGAGAATCACAATATAAATGATATATATACACACTACATATAGGCCACCCACTTATATCAGACTGGTTGTTCTTTTTTCTCAGATATATAAATCAGGCTTCTCATCAGTTAGAAGAAGCTCATCTCCTCTCAGGCATTTGTCAGCGGATGTCTAGGGAATATTTGTATGAATGGAGGAAGTGCTTTATAGCATCAGACCAGTAGTTCATCCAGTCTGGCATTCTGTCTCCAACAGAGGCCAAAATCAGATGCTTAACAGAAAGGTGTAAGAAATAGAACTTTCTGGACAACCTATAGGCAACATTTTTTCTTAACCCCAGCAATTAGTGTTTCTCTTCTGCTCTGAAGCATGATGATTTTTGAAAAAGGGACTGAGGCTCCAAAGTCACTTAGGCATTATTTAAAATGCTACCTTCCTTGTCTTAGTTCCCAATCTGTAAAATGAATTGTTTGTGAGGTGCTTAAATGTGAGCCATTTAAGTTTATAGATAGTCTCCATGTAAGGTAGATCAGTGAAAGCCCTTCATCTTCCCTCTCTGTTTGTTCCCAGTGAGTGGTGCTATCTGAAGCAAGAGCAGAGGGAAAGTCAGTAGAGAACATGTAAAAGAGAAAGAAAGCAGAGAACAGGCAGCAACAAGGAGTAATGGACAGAACAAAGGAAAAACTATGGATACTGTGTCAAGGCATGGTGTGAGGAATAATCGGGGGTTGGGGGCAACCATCAATACATCCCAAAGTGAGCTCCAACAACAGCAACAAAAAAGGTTGAGAACTACTGCTCTATAACATTTTGTGCACTACAGCAACAGAAGCCCATTTTTCATCAGCTAGTAAAACAAACATCTCCCATGATAATTTCATATTATCCATATTCTCCTGAAAATTTACAAGTACGTAACTCACGTTAATAGGATCATTAATAAACATAACTCCCAATAACAGTTCAATTACAAGTTTGCTTCAGTGCCTGAAATAAAAATAGATAATGGCCCTGTGTCATCATGTCAGGTTTATAATCAAGGACCTGAGAAAATTTAAGTTGTTTTGCTCTTTTAATGAGTTGATGTTGCAGGTCAATAGTCTGATCATCAGATTTTCCTATCAGTATATTTCAAAAGAGACTAACATTATGGAACTGCTGTCTCTGGGTGGACAATTAATGTAACTTTAACCATAAACCTTACAAATAAAGCCACCCTAAAGGGCTTTAAAATGTAACAATGAGCTCTGACATGATATAACTTACATTTGCAATAGCATTAATTTTGCCTTTCTAAGCATATTTTCCAAGCATACTTGATTAAAAAAAAAAAAAAGAGGGGGGTGGAGGGAGGAAGTGGATCTGAAAACCATTATTTCCACCATGGATTTTTGGCTCCTTTCAGCTTCTTCAAAGCCATTCTCAGTCTCTCTAACAGTAGATGATCTATATTTCAAACAGTCCTGCTGGTCCTCTCAGTACTTCTCCTGGAACCGGACTTAGTGATAAATGGTCACTTACACAAAAAATCACACAATATTCAGGTTACTTCCAGTCCCAAGAGACCAGTCACTTACCCCAGATCAATTGGTACTCTAGATTTTACCACAAAGACAATGCTTGTAGCCCAACAGTCCCCAAACATTTTTGGCCCGTGTCCCCTTACCCGGTCTACACCCCACCAAGAGGTGGGGGTGGATTAGGGGTCAAGGTCAAGAGCTGGGGGCCAAGGCTGGGGCAGAGCGGGGAGCGTGGTACTTCCTCCCTGTCCCACGTGGTTGATAGCCCATCTGATTTTGATAATCTTTCTGGATGGTGGAGTAGGAAGATTCCTGTGCCTGGGTTCACAAGTTTAGAGCAAACATTGTCAAGTTATAAAGTAAAAGTTACATATTTTCTTGTAGCCTGGAATACCGACATTACAAAGGAGATTAATGCATGCAGCAATTTACAAGCATTTCATAGAGTCTAAACACTAAATACATTCTTATAAGACTAATACCTGTTTTGAGCAAAACTAAACATACATGTGAACTGGTCTAGTTTCCAGCTATGAGTTTGTCAGTTCTTAGTTAATGCCTGCAGTCTGGGCAAGAGCTGGCATCTGGCTTGCTAGCATCATAGTTCAGGCAGTCTCTCATTCAATTTCCTCAAGTCAGGAGTACCTCAGCTCTCCTCCAAGGACTGGACTTGTAACTTGGGTCAGCTGTAAGGCCTCAGTCCACTGCTCCTTCATCTAGCTCCTTTGCCCCCAATTAGTGCCCAGATTCAGAGGGTTCAGCAAGCCATCCTTCCCTTACAGATGTCTCCCTTCTAATAGCTAGTGAAGACAGGTCCATCCATCTTCCAGGACTGGCCCATCTGCACTGTGGTTCTCCCTTTTGAAGGATCCTCCTCCAAGACTGGCATGCTTCAGAGGTGCAGAGGAATGGTGCTGTTTAAGCCCAAAGCTGTTCTTTAACCCATTCTTGCCTGGTTCAGGGGTTGTACACCTCATCACAGTGCCTAAATGCCTTTTAAAATCTGGCCTCAAGTGATTTGCCCAGGGCCACACAGGAAGTCTGTCACAGAATCAAAAACTAAACTCAGATCTCCTAAGTCCCAGTCCACTGCCATAACCACAGGACTATCTAGCAGCAAATTTGAAGTGTGTGGGTGGCTGCTCAATCTGTGGACCCAGTTTTCTTCAGTTACCTTAATCCTCTCTTCTGTGTTACATCTTCTAAAATAATCTGGTGCACCAGTTTGGGAAATATGGGTAGAAGTAGTAAATAGCCCAGTTAAAGTTATTTTGTGTTACTAGAAATATTGTATAGAAAAGTATTGAAAATGGGCTACATCATAAAAAGGAAAATAAATAATATACATTTAAATTCTTTGAGTCAGTCACTGTGCTGCCTCTCAATTCTCAAATTATTTAAAGTTATTTTGAGGATATGATATAATAACCACAGGGCATGTTCTATCTTCCTACATGCATCTTGTGCTCATTAGCTTAAAAGTGACCTGCAAAGAAAAAAAATTGTGGCTGTGCTCTTTTAAATTATGTATAAAGATGACCTGAAACTTTTTTTTTTTCACTTTGCAACTTCAGATCCTGCCTAGGGTTGAAGATGCTGTGAGGATGGAAAAATTAGTGCAGCAGTGAGCTCACAAGAGCCAAAAGAATGAAAGTTGAGTTTTTAAAAGAGGAAGGAATTTTTAGGAAGAGAGTTTAAAACTTTTTTTGTACAATCTTTTTAATTTCAATAAATAACATTTTGAACTGAGAAAGTTGTTGTTACAATTTGCTTCTTCAATCAAAATACGTACTTGCAATAAACTCCTTTATACATTCCACTAGACCACTAACAAAATCAGGTAATACCATGTTCCTGATATTTCTAATGTAAAAACAAGTGGCAAAAAAAATTTAAAAAATAGACTTTCATGCTTCCCTTATACATCATAAAGAAGCAGGGGGAGGAGAGGAAGGGCATAAATCCAAATAAAAAAAATCCTTTCCTGGTCACTATTAAGGAAGACATATATGTTTGAATGTGCACACACAAGATTTGGCTCCCAATACACAAAGGTGTTGCTGCCTTCTGCCATGATGAACCTGTTCCAAACTGGCCATTTTATGGTAAATACTCAATGTAGTCTCAAGTACTATGAACTATTAGTTCACTATTATTATGAACTACTTTTTGTAGTTATATTTTTTGGTGGTGGCAAAACAGGTTGACATGCACAAATGTGCAACAGCTAGCAGAATTACAAGGTGATATTGTTACATAGATTTTACAACATAAAATCTGAGTAGGTGCCCCAAAACTTTCCTCAGATTTAATACGTTGTTTTGCATTGTGTTACTTCCTCAATTCATTCTTGTACCATTAGCATTCCAAATGATTTCCACTGTCAACAAATGCAAATTTTGGCACAGAAATTATTAAAGTTTCCACATTTATAAGGTGATTCTCCAGTTTTCTAGTTGTAATCCTAAAAGAGCAAGTTTCAAATCCACTGAGATGTTATCATTAGTTGTGTTTATTGGACTGTTTACTGTTTGGATAGTCTCTCTCCTACAACTATGACTTTTGCTTACAATTCCACATACCCTATACTATATCACTCTTCTGTGTGTATTTCTAACAATTGCTTGTGTCTGTACTATGTTTTGGGTTTAGTTTTTCAGTATATAGGGCTTGTTTACAGCTTTGCTATACTTGGGTTCTATGATCAGCAGGAATCTTGACCTTCAGACTGAAGTAATAGAATTGGAAAAGCAGCTAAGAATTTCGAGCTATTTACAGAGACATGCAGGGAATAACAGCAAACTATCAACTAAGGTGAAGATGTGAATCTATGAGAGTGCTGTCATCCCCCGCTTTATGGTTCAGAAAAATGAAATACATATGCTAGGCACATCACAAGACTGAACAGTTTCCATATCAGATACCTGTGTAAGATTCTGAAAATAAAGTGAGAAGACAAAATACCAAACACAGAGGTGCTGAAGTGCACAGGACTGACACACTTACAAGCTACCATCAAGAAGAGGAGTTGCAATGACACAGTCATGTCAGGAAAATGGGAGGAGACCATATCCCCAAGAATATTTTGTACAGTGAGATTTGGGATGGCTCTAGAAAGCGGGGTTGCCTTTTATGGTGGTACTATGACATGTCCAAAAATGATAAGTTGTTCAACATCAACATAGAAAGCTGTGAGAAGCGTGCAGAACCCTGTCCAATTTGGAGGGAATATCTGGCACTGGGTGCAGCTCAACATGAAGTGGCTTTAATCCAGAGGATGGAAGCAAAGTGAGATAGAAGAAAGCAGCGTGATGTAATCTTGGACTCTAACTCAGACAACACATGGATCTGTGACATTTGTAACAAGCTGTGTCACTCTCAAATTGGGCTTGTCTGCCAAAAGCAGATTCATCAGGCACCTGATTAGACCTCTTACGCATATAGCATGATCCAGTTCGGATGGTTGCCAATAGCAAGGGGGAATTGACTGGCGAATCTACAGCAGAACTATTTCGCTATAGCTGTTCCACAATAACTCTCCCTGTGTACACTCTATTCCAAAACAAGTGACTTTATTACAGAAAAATTGATGGATGTTGGAAGTGGAATAATTATTCTGGAATAAAACCATTTTTATTTTGGACTAGAGTGTACACACAGGAGAGTTACTTCAGAATAGCTAAATTATACTGAAATAGCTATAGCCAAATAGCTATGCTAGAAATTTCCTATGTTGACAAGCCTTGTAATAAAGATTATGGAAAAAACAAAATGTACACCCTGTATTTAGAATAATTGCTCATCTCCTGGTTGTCAGGTTTTGATTTAGTCACTGGAAGTACTGAAAGGGCTTGATCTGTTAAAACCTTACTTCTTTAAGTAATCCTTACTCAGGTGAGTAGTTCCACTGACCCATGACTTCTGATGGAGTAAAAGAAAATAAATGAAAATTTAAAATCAGTAACTTACTCTTCTTATTTGGGCCATTCAGATTCAAACTGATGGATTTTGATTATTTAGGCAGTAATCCTGCAAGCTCCTCTGTGTGGCTGCATCCCTTATCCTGCATGTAGTACTTTGAAAAATAAAGGTGTATATTTGTTGGAAACTTTTACATTGCTTTTTAAAATATCAGAGAAGTAATAATTTGTACCCAAGTACAGGGCATACACATCACAGGAAAACTGTTGAAACTCAAGTATGATATAATTAATCTACAAGTGGATCTTGATCACAACAGTTTAAGTAAATTTAATGATCTGGAGGATGGGGTGGATTGCACCCTCAGCAAGTTTGCAGATGACACTAAGCTAGGGTGAGTGGTAGATACCCTGGAAGGTAGGGATAGGATACAGAAGGACCTAAACAAACTGGAGGATTGGGCCAAAAGAAATCTGATGAGGTTTAACAAGGACAAGTGCGGAGTCCTGCACTTAGGACGGAAGAATCCCATGCTCTGTTATAGACTGGGGACCGATGAGCTAGGCAGCAGTTCTGCTGAAAAGGACCTGGGGATTACAGTGGATAAGAAGCTGGATATGAGTCAGCAGTATGCCCTGGTTGCCAAGAAGGCTAATAGCATATTGGGCTGCATTAATAGGAGCATTGCCAGCAGATCGCGGGAAGTGATTATTCCCCTCTATTCGGCATTGATGAGGCCGCATTTGGAATATTGTGTCCAGTTTTGGGCCCCCCACTACAAAAAGGATGCGGAGAAGTTGGAGAGAGTCCAGCGGAGGGCAACAAAAATGATGAGGGGGCTGGAGCACAAGACTTATGAGGAGAGGCTGAGGGAACTAGGCTTGTTTAGTCTGCAGAAGAGAAGAATGAAGGGGGATTTGATAGTAGCCTTTAACTACCTGAAAGGGGGTTCTAGGGAGGATGGAGCTAGGCTGTTCTCAGTGGTGGCCGATGACAGAACAAGGAGCAACGGTCTCAAGTTGAAGTGGGGGAGGTCTAGGATGGACATTAGGAAAAAGTTTTTCACTAGGAGGGTAGTGAAGCACTGAAATGAGTTAGCTAGGGAGGTGGTGGAATCTCCATCTTTGGAGGTTTTTAAGTTGCAGCTTGACAAAGCCCTGACTGGAATTATTTAGCTGAGGTTAGTCCTGGTTAGTCCTGCTTTGAGCAGGAGGTTGGACTAGATGACCTCCTGAGGTCCCTTCCAACTCTATGATTCTGTAAGTATGCCTGTGTTTTAAAATATGTTTCAGCTCTGCTTAAGTCCTATATGTTAAATAATTTAGTCTGAAACCTACTTTAAGAATCAACAAAGAGTAAAGAATATTACATATGGAAGTCTCTTTACTTTTTGGCACTTTCTAGTTAGGTATGCCACACTGGTGTTGAGGGCTCTACAGATGGCTAATTTATAAACTGCTGCCGAAAGGACTCTCCAGGCAACCAACTCCCTGGGTTGCTCAGTTCCCACAGTACCTACCTCCTTGGGTTGTTAGGCAACCTGGGAAATGAGCAGGTTGCCAGGGAGCCCATCAGACCACCAGGTGGACTGCCAGGAAGCTGGGCAGCTTGGGGAGCCCAGCAAGCAGGCTGGCTGGTTAGCAGGAAACAAGGCAGGGAGGCAGCCTGCCTGGTTTCATTGAAATTTATGACAGAATTGACAAGCTCTCATGGAACATTTCAGTTCCATTGAATCAGCGCTTTCCAAAACAACTGTTTTTTTCAAACATTTTTGACCAACTCTAGACTTGAGTTGTAGATATTTGCCTCACTACAGAACCATGTTTAAATATTGCATCTATCAGTAAACTGAAGAAAGAAGGCCATCTAGGAGAGTCAATAAGCAGAGTGCCCCAGTGGTCAGTGCTGGGGCTGGTTTTGTTCAACATCTTCATCAATGATCTGGAGGATGGGGTGGATTGCACCCTCAGCAAGTTTGCAGATGGCACTAAGCTGGGGGAGTGGTAGATACACTGGAGGCTAGAGATAGGCTACGGAGTGACCTAGACAAATTGGAGGATTGGGCCAAAAGAAATCTGATGAGGTTCAACAAGGACAAGTGCAGAGTTCTGCACTGAGGACAGAAGAAACCGATGCACAGCTACAGATTGGGGACCGACTGGCTAGGCAGCAATTCTACAGAAAAGGACCTAGGTGTTACAGTGGACAAGAAGCTGGATGTGAGTCAACAATGTGCCCTTATTGCCAAGAAGGCTAACAGCATATTGGGTTGCATTAGTAGGAGCATTGCCAGCAAATCAAGGGAAGTGATTATTCCCCTCTGTTTGGCACTAGTAAGGCCTCATTTGGAGTATTGTATCATTTTGGGCCCCTCACTACAGAAAGGATGTGGACAAATTGGAGAGTCCAGCGGAGGGCAACAAAAATGATGAGGGGGCTGGAGCACATGACTTATGAGGAGAGGCTGAGGGAACTAGGCTTGTTTAGTCTGCTGAAAAGATGAGGTGTGGATTTGATAGCAGCCTTTAACTACCTGAAAGGGGATTCCAAGGTGGATGGAGCTAGGCTGTTCTCAGTGGTAGCAGGTGACAGAACAAGGATCAATGGTCTCAAGTTGCAGTGGGGGAGATCTAGGGTGGATATGAGGAAAAACCTTTTCACTAGGAGGGCAGAGAAGCACTGCAATGGGTTACCTAGAGAGATGGTGGAATCTCCATCCTTAGAGATTGTTAAGGTGTGACTTTACAAAGCCCCGGCTGGGATGATTTAGTTGGAGCTGGTCCTGCTTTGAGCACAGGGTTGGACTAGATGACCTCCTGAGGTCCCTTCCAACCCTAATCTTCTATAATTCTGACACCCACAGTCCACAAAAGCGCTCATTTGTCTATAAAAGGTTAATCTAATTTTTTTCAACCAAAGTGGCATTTTTATAATAGAGATTTAGGTACAGAGAATAGACTTTGATCAATAAAAGAGAAAATGCAAAATATCTGTATGCATATACAGTAAAGAAGTGCAGGAAATAAATATTCCTTCTTGCATACAAGTCCAAGCTGTAGTAGCAAAATATACTTACAAGAATAATTTCTTGACACTGCTAAAAAGCAATGGGATAATTCTGTTCTCCTTTGCACCAGTGTACATCAGGAGTAACTCCACTGAAACCAATAGTGTTAAATAGGTGTAAAATTGATGTGGCTGAAAGAAAAGTGAGGTCTTAAGACATACCAATAGGAGACCTTTCATACACTGCTTTGGACACATTTGTAGTAAAGCTGCTTAAAAAATTTTTTCCCCCCAGAAAATGTTGATAAAAATGTGAAAAGCAGGATTCTGGACCACAAAGGTAGAATATACTGTGGCAGGCAGCTGCTTATAGCAGGATTTTGTTGCTGTGTTTGTAATATTTAAATTAAAAAATAATTTAATTCTTAATAAAAGCTGTCTGTACCTTAACTATAAGAATAACATAAGCATCTTTCGTGAAACGTTCCAGAGGGGTAGCCATGTTAGTCTGTATACAGCAAAAACAACGAGAGTTCTGTAGCACTTTAAAGACTAACAACTTTAATTTCTGCAGGCATAACTTTTGTGGGCTGTAAGCATCCTTGCACTCTGACTTGTTAATTTCTGCAATGTCTCCTTGCAAACATAGGCAGCTGGTGCAAGTTAAGGCAGCCCCTGAAGCTGCTCTCACCTGTGCTAGGAGCCAAAGAAATTACCAGCTGGCAATAGGATAAGTAGGCACAAAGAAGGCATAAAGCCACATTCACCCCACCTTACTACAGGTTCTCTGCCATGCTCAGTTTGGATGCAGTGATAAACTAGGTCTTGAAAACACTGAAGCAGCAATAAGCTCAGCTGTGGGGGAATTGGCAGAGGGAGAAATAACTTGGGAGATAGGATGAAGACAGGAGAAAGAGGGGTAGTTGTTCAAGCAGAACGGAGCACTCCTAATTTTCAAGTCTCTATGGTCTGAGCACAGGGCATTCTCCTCACTCTGAGTGCCAGATGTCCATGCAAAAGTTAATGCTGCTTCAAATAGCATTAGACTCTGCATCTCCCTAAGGAAATGAGTTATGTTTTGATACAGAGAGGCTTATCAATGACAGCACTGCTCTCTGAGGAGAAGGCCAAAGGAGCAACAAAGTGGCTGACACCTGAAGGATTCAAAATCCTCTTCTCTGTCGATGCCTAGGATCTCACAGGGTTGGAATGCTGCACTCTGTCCCCAAAACCATTCCCACATGAAGTGACAATTAATTTAAATCTCCATGAAATCAACCTGCCCTTTCTCCCAGTGGTTTGGACCAAGGAAATTTGACATGAAAACTGCAACGTATATTTAACATTTCACATGTATGAAGAGTGGAAATTAAAAGCTTCTACAGCAACCATAACTTGGCCACATTATACATCATGAAGTTGCTCAGTAGAGATTCCATATTTAAGATAGCAGAAGGTTTTTCATTCTGAGTATACATGTAAGCCTAACATCCAGTTGGTCAAGTTATATTTTCATCCAAACTGAGCATGGCAGAGAACCTGTGGTAAGGTGGGGTGAACGTGGCTTTATGCCTTCTTTGTGCCTACTTGTCCTATTACCAGCTGGTAATTTCTTTGGCTCCTAGCACAGGTGAGAGCAGCTTCAGGGCTGTAACTTTATGAATTTTTAACTGAGATTTTAAACAGACAAGTCCAGAAAGATCCAACAACGATGATTTTGTTTCTTTGCACTTGGCATATAAGTTGTATCTTCTTCTTGGGCTTCGTTTCTGTAAAACATGAAATTGCCAGGCATTTTAGTCCTTACAAAAGTAAATACTAATTAAATTATGATTAAGAAAATAATGTGAGACGTACAGGTGGTTACTCTGCATTAACTGTTTTAATTATTTAACTATTCTTCATAATATTGGTAATATGCTCTTAGAGCATCTTTTGCCTTCCTCAGGTTCAAAACTGTTTTGTATATTTGACAGAAGTAACTTTACCTCAAGCATACAAATATCTAATTCAGGGATTCCCACATGTTTTGGACAACTATGCCAAGTTTACCAGACTACTGCCAGACCTTCCAAGAAAACAGTCTCTAGGTATGGCCCCATTTGTTAGTGGTGCTTGAATGGGAATCTTTCAGAATGTACTGCATTCTGTTCACTGATATGACCTGTGGTGCTTGGAACCACAGGATACGAACAAAAGGGAGCCTCTGAGTACTGCAGTGCCCATTGCTCCTCTATACCCTTTGATTTGCCAGGTACTGAAGGGAAGGCAGAACAGTAAGAAATGATGAACAGCTGCTGTCATGTAAACTGGAGTCTGGTTCGCAAATGCAGTTTAAAAGTATGCAGATGAGGATGTTTCTCGCAACTAGCCAATAGCCCACTCATTTGCAACCTCTCCACGTAGGGATCAGGGTAGACAGTTCACAGGGAACCATCACCAACGTATCACCTAGAAGAACATGGAACTCCACCAAGTGAGTGTATGTAGTACATGGGACAGATTAGACACAAGTGGAAAATTTTGGAGTGAAAGTTCCGTGACACCCTCAGGAAGTGCTCCATATCACTTCTTTAAAGGGACACTGTTAATTTAGAAGTCACGCTTATGGCTTGATACTTTTTACTTATTTTTGTATATGACACCTAAGATTACTATGACTAAAAAACGTGAAGGAAAAATGTTTCCATTTTCCCTCCCTTTGCTTGCTTTGTGCATTGCTCATTGTGTATAGTCACTTTATCTATTTCTCCTGTAAAAGCAGTTGAAGTCAAATTTTTAGGAATGTACACTAATTTTTCCCCACATATTTTTAGAAGGCCAAATAGAGACATTCTAGATCTGATTTTCAGAGGTCCCAAGCACATACAATTCCTAAAGCCCTGTGTTTTTTTGCAAATACAAAATAAAACAAAAAACTTACCCCACAGCAGCAGCTCCTGTCCTGCAGGGCTGGGCCAAGCTCCCCACTCCAAGTGCTGCAACCTGGCAGATGGGCTCGCAGCACCACTCAGGTTGGCCCATGCACTCCTCACTTAGATTTTGACCCCTTCTCCTCCCATCCCTTGATCATGACGAAGGCATAGCCGGTCCAGACCCGTGTAGTGCTGTGACCTGCACACCAAGTCGCAAAGACTGGAGTGTGAAGCCACTACAACAGGGTGAGTACTGGGCAGGCTTGCTCTGCAACTCCCTCCCATCCCACTCAGGGCCTCCCAACTTGGGAGCAGGACTTGCCTCCCTAGCACACATAAAATTAAATTCTCCCAACAGCCCTCCCTCTCCAAAAAAAATTATATCAAAAATATTCACAATTCCCATTGGCTGCAACAGGGCTCAGCACCTCTGAACACCAGGCCTATTGAGTGAACCATATACTGCCTGGGTCAGATCAATGGTCCAACTAGCCCAGCACCCTGACTTCGGACAGCAACTGGTGTCAGCTGCTTCTAGGGAGTGAACAGGAGACAATTCATGAAGATGCTGCTCGTGCCTCAGTTCAGAGCTTCTAGCGACTCCCCCCTCTCCTGAGCCAGCGCGCAAGTGCCGGCCTGCGCAGGCTAGTCGGGCCGGGCCGGTCTCTCAGGCAGCAACCAGGGCTGTGCTGCTCCAAGGCTTGAGAGGGGAAGCGGGTCAGGTTAGTCTCTTGTGAGCCCTGAAGGAGCCCGCTAACCCGGACAAGCCTGTCGCCTCGTGGTGATGTCGTCGCGCCCCCCACTGGAAGGGGCCGCCCGGCCGGCCTCACGCTCGGCGAGCGCGGAACCCCTCTGGCCATGCTCTGCTGTGCCCTGGGGCTCGGGGCGCCCAAGATGCCCGGCAGGCTGGGGCACGCACAAGCTACCGAGCCGGCCGGCCGGCCTCATACTGTGCACGGCGCAGAGCGCCAGGCTCGGGTAGGGCAGCCGCTTCACTGGGCTGCGTCTCGCGCCTCGTTTGCCCCGCGGCGGGCCCTGCGGGCAAGGAGGGATGGGGCAGGCGGAGGAGTAGCAGAGCTCACGCGGCGGGAGTCGGGGACACCTGAGCTCTGCCGGCGCCGCAATGCAACAGCCTCCCGCAGCTAGCAGCGGCCGCTCGCTCCTGCGCATTCTTCTTTCCCCCTCGCGCGGGAACGCGCCTAGGCCCGGCGCGTGCAGCTCCCCCCCCGGCGGCTCCTAGGCTAGAACGCGAATCCGGGGCCCGGGAGGCGGCGCTCGCGCGCGAGGAGGCTGAACGCCCAGGCTCGCCGCCACCCCCTAGCTGGCCTTGCGCTGTCGCTTGGCTCGAGCCGCGCCGTGCACGCACGGCGGGGCGGTGAGTGAGGGGAACGTGTCTCGTGCGGTGGCCGAGCCGACTGAGGGTCCCGACCCAAGCCCCGGGGGTTGTGCTGCGTGCTCCTGCTCCGGCTCCCCTGAGGAGAGCCGCATGATGGCGGCAGCTGCGGCCGTGGTGGTGGAGGTGAGCGTGAGCAGCACCGGGAGCAGCAGCAGCGACACGTCCAGCACCGGCGAGGAGGAGAGGATGAGGCGCCTCTTCCAGACCTGCGATGGCGATGGGGACGGCTACATCAGCAGGTAACAGCAGCAAGGGGAGGAAAGGGCTTGTGCAGCTGGGCGAAGGGGTTCCCCCCCCCTTTGCTCTTCCAAAAGTGCCATCTCAAGTTCTCAGCAAGTTTCTCGGGGAGAGTTTGCACTAGTTTGCAACTAGCAGCGTTGTGCATGGGGGCTGCCTTTCCCTGTGCAGTGGGGCAGGCTGGCCTGGACCATCTCAACTCAGTTTGCAGGACCTTCTTGGAGGCTAGTAGTAGTTTCTTAGTTTTTAGTTTGGCAGGTTCTGGGCATCATGTTTAGTAATTACAAGAGTCCTTGGCTGAAACGGTGCTTCCCTCTTGCCTCAACTGCCTTAGAGGGTGGTAAGACGATAAGAGCCTAAAAGGAGATCAGAGCCGGTTTAGTTTCTGCTGGTGCAAGAGTCTTTGCTCTGAGGGCAGTGGGATGCTTGCACTGTCCTGCTACTGTGGGTTGCAGTCAGCAAGGTGTATTCACATACATTTCTACAAGTTAGAGATGTACAAGTCTAGCTAGATCCCCTCCACTCAGTCATTCTGCAGGTTTGTTCCTAAATACCAGATTATATGATAGTTTCTCATGTTGCTGCTCCATTAGTATTCAATCAGCACAGTACAACATTTGGATAAATCATTTGCCTCAGATCTACAACATGAGAATATCAGCTATGAAGATAAAGCAGGCATTTTCCTCTGAAATGTATCTGATTTGATGTTCTATTCCCATTTTCTGTTTTGGGATAGTGAAATTGGCTCACTGTGTTTTGCTTCTTATCTGGATGGCCATCCTCTCCTCTGGCGTAGCAGGGATTAGCTGAAAGTTTAGTACATCAGTGCTAACAAATGGCTATTTAACAGTCACGGTGGGTTTTGTACACACAACACATATCTGCTAATTGCCTGAAACTAACATTTTTACAGTATTTAACGGGTTTGATTTGTATTAATATTTCTATTAACACAGACAAGGTAGTATCTATGAGGCCCACAAAGACTAAACCACATATCAGTCAGATGTCTTATTTACTCTAAAATGTTAGACAAATGGTATAGAGTAAACTTACAGAATTGTTCTAACTTAAAAATGTACAGTTTAAAAAAAATCTTATTTAGGGGGACGTTGTGAACTTTAAAAAAATAGTTATATCTTAACACACGTTACCTAATTTTTCAGTGTCTGGAGTTTTTCTTGAGACCCTGTTCTTACAAGTGTGCGTACATGGGTCGACTTCTGTACCCACACAAAATCAATTTAAGGATCAGATAAGCTCATCAGGGCAGTGATGGGCTTTAACAATGCTGTGTACAGCACTGAGCATGTTGTTGGAAATACATAACATACTGCTAGGCTATAGCTACACTGACGATGGCAAAGTCGCTGCCGTCAGATCAACTTCTCTGGATTGACTGAGCAGTCAGTGAAGACAAGCTCAGTCGATCCAGAAATCGACATATTAAGACCACCTTTTCAAGTGGCGCAGTGCTGTGTTGACGGGAACGCGGTTCCTGTTGGCGCAGTGCAGTGAAGACGGTGCGCAGAAGAGAAGCAGAGAAGTCAATGGGAGTTATGCAATTTTTTGCGTAGCTTGCATAACTCCGGTCGACTGCCGCCGAATCTCGGAGGTAAGTGTAGACAACCCCGTAGATGTTGCTACGTCTGTAACTAGCAGCAATCTGTTTTAAGCAGGTGAGGATTTATTTACTACTTAGCCTTTTGTTTGCTTATTAAATGCCTCCAGAAGAGTATTTGTAAGGTTGCTGCTTGGTTTTAGAACTCCTCTGAAACTTCAGAGATCTTGTGGGAGAGAAAATCTTTATTCTTGCAGTAAAGGCAGGCAGTTTTCTATTGTCTACATCTTTATTTAGTGTATCACATGGGGAGCATGAGCTATTTGCATTTCTAATGAAGCTATGCGGAGTCACAGCTGTGGAAACTCTATGTTGTGCATTAAACTGAATATCTCTCTAAATATTAGCGGGAAAGAAGAGATATATGTGGAGATAAAGGGCATCTCTTGAGAGAACAGTTAATTGCCAGTCTCTGAATACTTAAGATGACATTTTAAAATGATAAATAAAGGCATAATTGCTAAGTACCATTCATTATTGCCATTCATTATTGATTACTGAAACTGGGAAGAAATTGAAAAATGGGATGAAGAGTTTTAGGAGCTCACTTATATAAGTTGCTTTCTTTAGCAGCTTAGAACCATTTTACTTCAGTACAACAATGTTTTAAAAAGTATAAATAAAAGTATAAATTCAAAAAGTATGAACAAAATACTGCAATTTAACTTGGTTAACATATAGTGAATCTTTTTACTTCTATTGTGTTCGCTTTTGGGAGCTCAGAAATAATAATGTTACTTTGAGAATATTATTTATGCAGGGGCACCCATTTTTAGGACCCAGTCCTGCCTTCGTTGAGGTCAGTGGGAGCTTTTGTGATTAGCCACACTGGGAGCAGGATTCAACCCTTAATAGTTATTCACATAAAGACTCTATTTTTATTTACTTCTGTTCTATTAACTGAATTATATTTATTAATAAGGATCTGGTAACTGAATAGTTTACAGCTGTAACAGTTTGTTTAGTTCTATTTTTATTTGTTTTTGAGAGGCTTTAAAAACCTTACAGATCTGAAACTTTAGTTAATTAAACACCAATTCCACATCACAGAGTCTGCTCATTGGTGAGGACACCTGCAGTCTGTTGTTTCTTTTACAAGGTCAACATGTGGCACTGGTGGCTGTAGATAAAGAAAGTGAGAAGCTCAGTTTTCACAGGTGGGGAGTAGATTGATGTTTCCTTTTGAAACTGGATAGCCATGTAGCTTTATTATGGCTGAAATAGACTGGTGTTCTGTTTAGACTTTTAATGAGTTTCATTCTTACTATAATATGTACTAAAACGCTTTACTGTAGTCTCAGTGAAGCAGTAAAATCCTTAAATATCTTTGTTTCATTGTGTAAGCACCAGCAGATATGTTTATTTATTAAAAGTAAAGTTATGGCAAATATGCAGGTGGAGGGACAAGAAGAAATAAATCTGTTGTCCAGTCGTCATGAAACATTTGTCAGTTTTATATTTTTAATGTTTAGTTTTTAAAAGTGTTTAAATATTCTGTAGGATTATAAAAAAGAAAGGGGGGGGGAAATGAACATTGGATCCAAAGGAAAAAAATCCATATTTTTATCATGCCAGCCTTATAAAAGTTATAGTTATAAGTTGGAGAGGTTATTTACAAATTTCTTTATATTACTTTATCTTCTTTACTCTGTTAATTCTTTACTTGATGAATGCAGTAATATTATTATACTATATCTAGTGTTTGTCATACCGTAAACCTGGGCAAACACAGAGATTAAGAAACCTGCCTATTTGATACCTAATTGGCACAGCCCATTAAAAACACATGCTGAAAGAGTGCTCCCTTTGACAGTCATTATCAGAAGGAGCTACTTAGGAAACTTGTCTGACTTGTCACATTACATGAGTGGAATTAATGGTATATAAACCTGTGAACACTCACTGGCTCTACATTCAGACTGACACTTCCATATTTAATGGACTACAGTAGTTCTGCCTCTCCAGTTCTTCCTGCGTCTGAGTGCTATTTAAAACTTGAGAGCTCTGCAAAGTCTGTGGTTGTGGATGACATGTACAGTTTAAAAAAAAAAAAGCCCTTTTAGGGGAATGTTGTGAACTTTAAAAAACAGTTTTATCTTAACACGTTTCCTAATTTTTCAGTGTCTGGGCTCTTTTTTAACTTAGATCTCAATCTTAATACATATTTACAACCTTAGTTATAGCTTAATAACATTTTTATTATGGAATAAAGATTTAGGGTGAAATCTTACCTGCACTGAAGTCAATGGGAGCTTTGTCAATGACTTCAGCGGAACCAGAACTTGATCCATAGTGTTCCTTAGTTGTCATGTCTTTCAGGCAAGTAAACAGTATAGTCAGGGCTTGAAAAAGTGAACCAGACAGCTACTGGATGGAAGGCTAAACCTATTTGCCTGAGATAGATAAGAAATTTGAGTGTGGGTGGCTCCCACAAGTGATGTCATAAATGCATCCTCTCTCACCCACTGCTACTGGGAAGGTAAAGCGGGCTAGGATTTTTTTAGGATGGTGTCTCTATTTTTTTCTAAGGGGCTTTCCATCTCTCATAATAGTCTCTTTGATAAAATTAAGACTCATCTTCCTCTCGTTGCAAGAAGAAAGACAGAGCTCTCCCCTGTTCACAGCTTCCTTCTCTCTGTTGGGAAGGGAGAGGGTCTCCATTATTCTATTCCTAGGCCTCCACACGCAAAGCCTCCAAAAGAATTACAATTTTAACCTGTCGTCATTAGCAGGCAAAATATTTGATCACCCATTCAAGGAGACCTATTGCTGATAGTAGGTTCCAGCAAGGAATAAATTTTGTTACGAATTCTTTCCTAGCCAACCATTTTTCTTTTTGTAACTGGCATCTCTCCATATAGGCCTGTCTCTTATGGTGTCATCTTGAATTCAGTCCTTGGCTTCTCTTCTGTTCATCTATTTCAGTCTGGTCATCTTTTTAAATTCAACCTTTAGTATAATTTCTGTGCAGATAATAAAACCCCCAAACGCTTACCTGTTTAGGCACGCCTCACTTTCTGACTGTTTGTTTCATTAGATCATGTCTTTGCCATAACTTTACTCACTGTATCCATAACTGATATTCTAGTACTTGGTCTGCTTGATGAGAATCCTTTTTGTTCTACTCAAATTTTATATTCACTTTTACTGTCAGGAAGCACTAAACTCTGTTCTCTATTGCATTTTTGAGTTCTGTAAATCTGCTTGTGTAATAGCCCTTTTAAAAATATCATCTACACATTATTCTTTCTTAACCCCTTTCTTTCCTGAAATCCTTATTCCTTCATTCATCTCCTCTCATCCTGCCTGCAGTAATTCCTCCTTATGCTTTCTGTAAGCTCCAGTTCCCTGTACTTCTTTTTGTCTAAATTCAGTGGTCCTTTTCATCCCTACTGTTCCTATGTGCTTTATATATAGTTGAACATATAGATTACACTGAATGTGAATTGGTCTTTTGTCACCTTGAATGATACAATGCAATTTTTTTATGTCTACTTTTGATAATGTGCTTCAAATATCGTTTATATTTAAGAGAAGAACAGAAATATCTACTAAAAGCATGAAACCGTAACTTGAATAAAATGGTCCAAATTCATCTGTGCAACTTCTTGTGATTTGTGGACTTATTCCAGAGATAAATTTGGTCATTGTGTTGAAGCTGTTTGAGGTACATGAGAATCAAATATGCGTTTTGTTTAGCATATCAGTATAGCATGTCAAGTTGACATCCAGTTACACTTTTTGGAAGATTATTAAATAACTCATGTCTTTGTAATCCACTGGAAAAAAATTGGAAAATTATTTATTACTTTAATTTGGGTTTCATGTAAATTCCTGTATTAATTAGGTTGAACTTGATCTATTTACAGGACGATTGAATTTCAGCAGGTGAAAGAAGTATTGTCTTGTCATTTAAACCCTAACACTGACCTGCCTGGAGTGATTTAAACAAACTGATGGAGATTCCCCTATATTAGGCCCAAATTATTGATAATGGGTAATATTTTCTAAAGCATCTGAAATTTTTTATTTGAAAATTTTGCTCAATGGTTTAAAAAAAGTTTTCCAAATCCTATTGTTAATAGGAACATTTTAAATAAACCTTCAAAAATGACATTTTAAAAAGAAACAAACATTCCTCTGCAATATCAGAGAAACTGTTAGTGTGAGAACTGGACCCTTTTAGAAAGTAACTGTAGACCAAGGTGAAACTGAATAGTCTATTTGGATTGTTCAAGTTGAGTGATTTGGAAAAAATAAACAAACTTAATAAATAGTGAAAAGTAGATTCAATTTTTAAATTTTCTATTTTAATATTCTAAGATGATATTAGTGAGATACCTATGGATATTAAAAAAAGGAGTATTTGTGTTTAAAGTGACAACATCTGTTTAGCTTTAGCTATTTAAAACCCAGGTGCCAATTTCATCAGTGAGGTAACTCCATTATTTTTGCTGAAGTTAAACAAAGAACAGATTTGTCCCATGTCTTCTATAACAAACTGAGAGCCTGTCAGTTACACTATTCTCTGCCATACACAAGCAAGCCAAATAAATTTTTAGGAGAACAGTTCATTGTTTCCAAAGGACTCAGCAGGCTTGAGTGGAAATGTATTCCCAGGTTGCAATGAAGAGCACTACGTCAGAAGACTCCTTCCTTAAATTCTTATTTTATGTAATGTATGCTGCAATTAATAAAATAAAATAACTCTCCAGTGTCATTGAGAGCAGTCTAGTAGTCTGCATCTATGCTGACAAAAATGGGAGCTGCAGTTCACCACCTGTGCTTGTCAGTGCCGCTCCATCAGTGGTAGCAAGAAGGGAAGCTGTAGAGTAGACAAGACTCATGTGTGCACTGTTGTTTCTGTAACTTTATTCCCTTCCTCAGTTTTTGGCCATTATCCAGCAACTTGGTATATTTAAGTGGGTAGCTATTCTACTGCTGCTTGATGGATTGCTGCCAGGGAGATTCCCATGAGAGAGACAGCTGATCTCTTCCTTAAAGACTAGGCTTCTACACACTAGCACTTACGTTGGTATAACTTATGTCAGTCAGGGTTGGGAATAAGTCACCCACCCGAGTGACATAAATTACAGAAACTAAGTGCCAGAGTTAACAGCGCTATGTTGGTGGGAGGACTCCTCCCGCCAACATAGCTTCCACCTCTCGTAGAAGTGGATTTATTATGCTAACAGGAGAACTCTCTTCTGTCGGCATAGAGCATCTGCACTAGCAATTCTACTGTAGACTAGCCCTGAATGGTTCACCAGTGTAGCAGTTGCAGATTCTTTTGGTCTTTTGTGTATGGACACTGATTTCTTGTGCCAAAATCTCTGTATACAACTCTATTCCCAGCACGTTTTCATTGCCAGCTTTTTTTTTTTTAAATCTTTGAACCATCCTTTAGAATGTGGGAATTTGGTTCAAGATCTTGAATGATACCTCTCAGACTTACACACATTCTTTAGTATTAAATGTACAGTTGCATTTTTTAAAGCTCCTGTAATCACACTGCAATGTGCTCTTAGTGCATCATAGTTTTCAGGGATCATTAGATTGATTATATTATTATATAATATAATGTTATATGAAAGAAACAAGGAGGATGAGGTAATATCTTTCATTGGACCATCTTCTTTCTATTGGTGGAAGATACAAGCCTTTGAGCTTCACAGATGTCTGGGGAAGAAAACCAGTGTCCGAGCTAATATAAGTTAATATTTCTTAACCCCTTACGCTTAACAATCTGTCCCAACTTGTATTTATCTCAGACTCTCTCATATCTTGGGACCAACATGGGTACAACACTACTGGAAACTACAGTTATTGTTCTCTTATTGACTAAAAGGAGCAGGGGGATCATATATTAAAGCAACTCTACAGTATAATGTTAAATTAATGCTTCCCCTTGCAATAAGTGCAAGCACACAGGCTTTGTAAATGTAACTAAGAGAGCTTGAAGGAGGAATCCTCCAGCAAATCAGCATCTGGCTGCATAACTTCTCTGCTTCTGCAATTGTAGCTTTTATTGCTGCCTTTGAGACAACTGTGATCTGTTTCAGGGGCATCTACCATCTGCACCAAGTTGCTATTCAGCCCAAAGCATGGGACGCAATGATTTAAAAAATGATCATTTAGCTCCATTTTGCAGCAGCTGAGTTGGAGACTGATGAAGCGTGAGGTACGGGACATCTTTAAGGGGATATTGTAGGTTGTGACTGAAGTCTGGTCTAGTCTTGCTTCAGTTAGCTGCTTCACATCCAGGAGCTTTACGAATAAAGGTGACATAATGTCCTGTCATAAAGGTCCTATCAGAGCATTTTAACCAGAAGAAATAATAAGGGAGAAAGATGGAGAAGGCAGACAGGTTGATCATGAGGAAAGGCTTAAAGATAGCCATATGCTTGGTTTGGGATGGAAAAAATAATCCCTTTGTCAAATACCGTGTCTAGCAAGAACTAACATTTATTAGAAGTTTATACATTTCAGAGTTTATATTTGTTGGAATTAATACACGAGCATCGAGAGAATATTTGAATTGGCATTTTCAGACTCTTTAATAATTAAATCTAGCTATCTACTCAATTCTTATGCAAACATCAGGATGTCTTTGAAAATAGCAGCATTTCATTTTAGTTGAAGTCATTGATATTTTAAAGTTAGTACATATGTGTTTTACACAGTTTGTTCTCTTCCTCTTTCCGCTAATCTGAGAAGAAGCGACTTAAATTTAAATCTTGAACTTATTATCATAAGGTTTTTTGTTGCTTTATAGTGGTCTTGTCCATTCAGATTGTAATGTGAAAAATTGAGCAAATAATCTGTCATATGAGAACACAATTGAAAATACATCTGTTGGATCTCTTTTTCCCTGTGGAAAAAACCTTGCTGAAACAATCAATTAACTTTCTGCTGCTGAAGCTATTTCTTGTCCTTTTTTGGTTTTGCTGAATTACTTGTTACTGAGGCTGGAAGTACAATATTATATGTTATTGGTTATTACAATGAGAGAGCTTCACCTGTGTGGCCCTTAGGGGACTGTAGCTATTCAAGAGCAGACAGAGGTGTTCAACTGAGAATTTTCTCTACCAATCTTCTAGAATGGTCATCTACAAAACCCAAATAAATAAGTTTCAGAAAATGCTCAGTTTTGTTTTTTACTTGGGTTATAACATACAAACTGCTAGCCCTCATTTTAGCTGCATGAGGGAGACGCCGATACTGCAATTAACTTGGCATGTGGGCTCTCTGAGAGTGGGTGTGGAGATTTGTCAGCTCAGAACCAAATGCAGGATCAGGACTTAAGTAGAAGATATTATCTAGCACAAGTTACTGGAGAAATTCCAGCCTTTTAGTGGGATTTTGAAAAAAGTTGTTAAAATACTGCAATTAAAAATTAATGTGTACATTGCCAGTACTGGGAGATACTTGGTTGGAGGAAGAGTCCCACCACTTGGGCAGTTAATTCCTTGCGTTACTTTTCCTTATCTTCCACTCTTATCTAACCAGATTGTGGCTGGCGACTGGGTTGGGTGAGAGGCAAATGGCTTTAAAAGTTTAGCTGGCCATTGTGGTTGGATCCAAGTCACATAAGCTGTTTTAAAAATTTGCATTCATGATGAAGTAACTAGTGTTTAAACTTGCTTCAGGAAACAGTTCAGGATCTTTGAGGATGGGGCTCAGTCTCCTGAGATATAGTGTTCTTACAAATGCCTTTGTTATCCCACACATTGACTTCCAGAAGCAGCAACCTCATTGGAGTTTGTTTATTCCTGGCCTGTCCAAATAATTGAACACAACATAACTCAGTGTCCAAAATATGGATTCAAAGGAGAATTGGATGATATCCACAATGTCACAAAGGAGGTCTTGGCTTATGGACCTACAACTGCATCTATAGAATGTTGCTCTGCAGATGCCATATGAGTGCAAGAGATCCCTGTCTTGTTGGCTAGACATGCCTTGCTGGTTTAGTAGTTGTTCCAGAGTTTTAGGACAGCATACAGCAGGTAAAAACTCAGTAACCTTCATAACCCTTCACTTTGGATTGTAATCCAAACATCTTCTGAACGTTGAATTTTTTTTAAAAATGTGATTCCATGCCAAACACTTTGGACAGAGGAACACTGCTGGAAAATCTAGATTGGTGTCAGTAACAAGAACAAAACTGTTTTAAATTATAGGAAATTGCACTAACACATCTTACATTTTAATAAGTATGGGGTAGGGAGTAGTAAAGCCAATGGTGCACTTAATTGAGCATTATCAACAGGATGGGTATGTGAAGGAGTTATTTAAACAAGTCTGGGAATTGGTCTGGAAGAGCTAATTTCCACATAAGTGTATGTGGCTTTTGAAATTTTCCTTATATCTTTACGGAGAGTGTTCACATGCATCTGCTAGAATTAGCAGTACAAGTGTGGAATGTATCCACTGTTCAATGACTGTGCCCTATCACTGGGGTGTTAATTAGCCTGGGTATCTTTAATGAGCACATTTAACATATCATTCCTGCTGAGAATTTTACTGGGGACTAATTCTTAAATTTAATAAGGCAAAATGTATTTGTATAAAGCCCATGCTACATCTGGAATGTGAGAACTGAGTGAGTTCTTTGTATTTCCTACCTTGTTGTGAAATTGGTGGGCTATGTCAAATACTCTGTTTTGTTGTCTTTATTAATTTACTGTGTATTAAATAGCAAAGTTCAAAACTAGCAGATTAAAACAAAGGGAAAGCATAGAACATAAAAAAGTTTTATCGATTTAAACAGAGATTTGTGTCCCCACAATTAATAATTACAATAGCAATAGTCGGATTCCTTTACAGATGCAACTTGAGAAGACAGTATATACTTTCTATTCCTTCTGAGAAGCAGATTGTATTACTAATTTGTGACAAAGGGTCAGAATAACATTTGAAAGGGACATTTAATTACTTCATTTCTAATAAGTGAATTATACAAATGTTGTATTGTGATTCTTGTCAAAGAAACAATTGATTTATCATGCCGGCAGTCTTTTCCTGAAACACTCTGTTAGCAGATACTGATCCTGCTGAGAAAAGGTTAAGCTGTTAAGATACTGGGGCAGGTGGCTTTCCACTTCTCCTGCAAGAGGTGGGAGTGGCTTTCTAGAGAGGGTTGAGCAATACAGAGATAATGGGACCCTAGCAGTAGCCAAGTCTGGGCAGAAGGTGGTGAGATGAATTTTTATGTTCTTTACAACATTGTTGTAACCGTGTAGAAAGAGAAGGTGGGTAAGATAATAGCTTTTATTGGACCAACTTCTGTTGGTGAAAGAGACAAGCTTTCCAGCTACACAGAGCTCTTTTTCAGGTCAGGGAGGGTATCACAACTTAATAACAAAGTGGAACAGATTTTTCAACATAAGAAGGTAACATAGTGCAGGCATGGCAAAACTTACTGACTCCCACTGGGAAGAATCATTTAGCCCCACACCCTGCCACAGGGCAGAAGCTCGAAGCTCCCACCCCAGTCTGGTAGGTGGGAATGGGGGGGGGGGGCATAGGAGGCTTCATGAAGTGCACTTTAATTGTAAAAGAGCTGCACGCGGCTCAGGAGCCACAGTTTGGCCACACCGAGAGAACATTCAAGATGAAATGGGCAGTTAACACCTCTGCAGCTGCAGGACAGAGAGTTAGTGAGTGGTTATAGATTGTTGCAAAGAGGAGGAATTTCTGAACAAATGCACCACGAAACCAAAGATATTCCTGAACTACATTGATGATACTTTTATTCTGTGGACAGATGACCAAAACTCTCTCATAAATTTCCACCACAACTTCAACAACCACCACCCATCCGTAAAACCCTCTCTAGGACACTCCCATACCATCATCAACTTCCTGGACACCATGATTGGCTTCAACAACAGAACCCTACAGACAGCTACATACAAGAAACTCACAAATCACCACACTTCTCTTCAGAGATCTGATTGCCACTCCAAACACACCAAGAAATCTGTTATGTACAGCTTGTCACACAGATACCACAGAATATGCTCCAAGGAGAAAATTTGGATACTCACCTTAACACACTTAAAGCCGCCTTCACCAAACAAGGACAGTCCACCAGGAAGTAGATTGCATCATGTAATGAGCCACCCAAATACCCTGAGAGAACCTATGTCAGTACAGGGGCAGGGAAAAAAGCCAACTGCATACCCCTAATTGTCACTTACCACCTCGCACTGGAAACCATATGAAACATCAAATAATTACAGCCCGTAGTCAATGGGGACCACATCCTGAAATAAATCTTTAACAAACCTCCTCTTTTGGCCTTCAAACACCTCTTCCCAACCTCACCAAGCTCATCATCAAAACAAGCTCCCCACAGACTGGGACCCACCAACCAGACCCTACCAGAACAACGGAAGCAGAACTTGCAGACATATATCCACTGCTGCCATGATCAATACCCCCACACAACACATCTTTCAAGACCCATGGGTCCTACAAATTCTTATCACAACATGTGATGTACCTAATTCAGTGCACTAAATGCGCCAGTAAAACAACTATGTTGGTGAAATGAGACAATCACTCTTCTCCTGAATGAACTCATACAGATAAATGATAAAAGACAAAAACACCATATCACCCATGGGTGAATACTTTTCACAAAATGATCATTCCATATCTGACCTCTCAGTCCTCATCCTCAAAGGAAACCTCCACAAGACCTTCACAAGAAGAGCCTGGAAGCCTAAACTTATAATTTGGCTAGACACTCAGGGCTTGTCTTAATGTACAGCTTAATGCTACAGCTGCACCGCTGTAGTACTTTAGAGAATATACTACTATGTCGATGGCAGAGCTTCTCCTTTCAGTGTAATTAATCCACTTCCATGAGGAGTTAGCTATGATTTTTCTCACCCCTGCGTGACGTAGTTATACCAATATAGTCTGTAGTGTAGACTTGGCCTCAAAAACATGGACTCAATAAAGGCCATGTCTACACTAGCACCTTATGTCAGCAAAACTTTTGTTAATCAGGGGTGTGAAAAAACACATCCCTAAGCGACATATATTTTGCTGGCATAAGTGCTTGTGTGCACAGCGCTCCCATTGACATAGCTACCATCGCTCATTGTCGTGGTTTTTTGGGGTTTTTTTTACTGGAGAACTCTCTCCCATCGGCATAACGCTGCTACACTAGCGTCTGACAGCAGCACAGCTGTATCGGTACAGCTGGGCTTCTGTAAGTTTGTCCAGAGACACTGTATTTATGGCTTATTACAACAATCTACAGCCCACTAATGCTCCTTTGTCCTACAACTGCAGAAGTGTTACTGCCCACTTCATCCTGAATGGACCCTTCCAATATGTTGACTCCTTTTGATAAAGAGCTGTTCCTTGTATTTAGCTGTGACACTCTATGTGCCTTTCCCAGAAATGAAGAAGAGCTCTGTAAGCTCAAAAGCTCATCTCTTTCACCAGCAGAAGTTGGCCCAATAAAAGATATTACCTCACTCACCTTGTCTCTTTTTATGTTATTGTTAATTTCTTTATTAATAAAGCCAAGACCTTGGAAGGGGGGATGAGTTTTTTATTCTAATCTGTGTGTGGAGTTAGGGCAGGTTGGCTGCTCACATTTTCTTTTCTTTAGTATTGTGCAATGCAGTTTCTTCATGTGCTGTTTTTTGTTTTTTTGTTTTTTGTGGGATGAGGCTTTAATTATATAAGCCCTGTTTGCTCTGCCTATATATGAGAGTGTATGATGCTTTTTGTAAATATAGGGATTTGCCCTGCTATCTTTGATCAAATATTTCTCTGTCCACTGCTACTTTTTTATCTCTTCCTCCAAGTTCCAAGGAAGGTTTCTTCTGCATGCACCTCTCCCTCCAAGCTCTTAATGCTTCTCTTTCTCCTTCTTGGAGTATTTCTGCCTCTCCTCTTCTCTGAGACAAAGTAAGTGAGGTAATATCTTCTGTTGGTGATAGAGATGAGCTTTTGAGCTTGCCTCTGTATCTCCCTGTGAATCCAGAACAGCAGCTGCTGCTTCCTTCTCCCCAGATCTTTGCCTACGCCTAAGAAAGGGAAAAAATGTGTTGGTTAACTCACTTTAACATGATTTTAAACAGGATTCTGCATCTAATGGAGACAGAGCAAGTTGTTTAAAAATGTCAACAGGGCTTGGTCAACCCTAGGCTCCCTATGCATTCTTCCTCCTCTTCTGCAGCCAAAATAGCTGTGCTTCCTACTTCAGCACTTCTGTCTGCATCTGAAATGGACTTTGCCCTCCTGTCAAGTTGCTCTCTCTTTTCCACAACTGGTTGCTGCATTGGTTGCTTCCTGCTCTGGAAGTGTTGTTAGCTGAATCTTGCAATTTAAAGCATGATTTATTTTTACTCCTTATGGACTGCAATGTATTTGAAGTATTCTAAATTACTATTTGTTTGTCAATGTACTGTCATAGATTGATGCCCAGAGAGTTGGGACAATCCAACAAATATGTAGGGATCTATGCATTCAGTGGCTGTGGAATTTGATATTCACCTCTTGTTGCAGAATTTTGGCAGAATCCCAGTGTCCATGTTCTCTCTCTTTTTATATTAGTTCTTGTTTTTGTTCATGGTTTTAAGAAAGCCATGAAAACATTGACCAATAATTGTAAACCAATGCCTTTGTCTTCCTGTACTACATAATTGATGTTAAGTCTGTAACATAAATATGACAACAACATTACTATGTCACTGCTGATCATTTTAGCAAAAATATCCAGCTAATGTATTTGTTCTGCATCCCAATCAATCTTGCCGCAATAGGTCCATTTTGTCACCCAATACATGGAGCCTTCCAAATATGTTTAAAAGAGATAAATTGTATAAACATCAATTTATTAATCTCTCTCTAGCCAGTTAATAGTGACAGGAATGGATGTACTGCATTCAACTCAGATTAGAATGGAGAGCTTTTTTCCTGAACAGCAGCTGCCAGTTGGATTTGCTGCAGCAGAAAGTTTGCCATATTTTGCATTCTTTGTCTTCTCTTCAGGGTTCCCACTGACTAGGAGAACATTGCCAGGAAAGTCGAACTTGTCCTGGTGATTGCTTTATATAGTTGAAATCATTACAGAAACTTTAACATAGCTTCATGTTGCTGTACCATTTGTTTAAAAGAGAGGATGAGGTAGCTAACTATTTTCTCTTGAATGGCTGTTTTATGCAAGCATGTGGAGAAAATTTGAGAAGGTGTGAAATTACAACAGTTTCTGTGTCAATAAATCAGCAAGGTTAATGGGCATTGAGGGAAGCACTTAGGTATGAAAGCCATTAATACATATTGCAAACCATACAAATACTGTCGTTAGAGCTTTAAAAGGGCTGGTCTACACTAGAACTGTTACAGTGGCGCAGCTGCACATCTGGTGAAGATGCTCTATCCTGCCAACATAGCGCTGTCCACTCCAGCGCTTAGGTCAGTGTAACTTACGTGGCTTATTCACACCCCTGAGCCACACAGGTTATACCAACATAAGTAGTAGTGTGTACAAGCCTGAAGTCTTCGTCACAATGTTCGTGATTTTGTAATCACATTTTTGTTTTAATGTTTATCTTTCTTGTTGTTATGTGAAAGATCCCAAAAAACAAGAGAAACTGACTAATTGAATTCTTGATTCTGTAATGGGGTTCAAAGAGGCAGACCCTGGTGCTTGCATGTATCCCCTGCAGGATTGACCTGTAGGCATATATTGTTAATTTCATAGTTTCCCTTGCCTAGTCAAAATGCCATCATATGCACAAAGTAAACAAACTGAAATAAAAAACATATATTTTCCCTGTAATCTTTTTCAATTATAGTAATCTTAGACATTGTTTGTATTAATAGTAGGTAAAAGCAATTCTGATTTTATTTTTTAAGTTGACACTGCCCCTGCAAAAAAAACCCCAAAAGATACTTCTGTCTTTATGTTGTTGTCGTCTTTAAAGTTACTTATGTGTAAGTATTTTTGGGACTGGGACCTAGTTGATTATGCAAGGGAAGCTATGAAACTGACTATATATGAAATGCTATCAAATACATTAAGTAAACAAATTTCACGAACTAGAGAAAATTATTTTATTTTGCTAACTTCTTGCAATTTCATTTATCTAAGGTGTTACAGAATGTTCAGGCAGAATGGGATCTTCAGTATTATTCCAAATAGATCACTAGCTATCTACAAATTGATCAAGAAATGCATCTTAATTATAGTTTAAATATCTGGGAATAGAGATTTATTCTAACTGCCTCTAGGAAACTCTTGGTGTGAAGCTGGGTGAAATATGAATGACCATTTATAATATTACTGATACCAATATTACAGAATTTCGGTAAATATCTTATCAGATATGCCACGCAAGGTATTGATGGAAAATTCATTATTTGCTAAGATTGATAAGCATATTTATATGTATGTATCAGCTTTGCATTATGAGTTCTATGTAAGTATGGTATACTGGTATTTCAAACGTGTGCTGTTTCTGGGTAACACCCCCAGACAGGATGGCATCAGCACTAAGCCTACTTAATGGCCCATCAAGGGAACAGAACTGTACAATGAATGCAGTGAAAGAACCCAGGGGCTACGATATCTTATGAGTCATCAGGACATGAAGGAACATGCCTATGGTCAGGGGACTCTGAGTCTTTTCCATGCCATGTGGCTGTGTTTGGGACAAAGGAAGTACAAACCTCATGGCAAAAAGGATATAAAAAGACAACTGCACCATCTCTATTTTTTCTTCATTCCTGCTTTCTACCTATCTCTGGAGCAACTATTCTGAATCTGAAGCTGTGAAACAAAGGACTGAGACCCATCCAGGTACTGGATGTACACCAGAGGAACTGTACAAGCCTGCAAACTCCAATACTGCTAAGAATCTGATATATATGGACATTTGTATGCATCTGATTGCTTTAACCATTTAACATCTCTCATCTAGTTTGTTTCTTTCCTTTTATAAAAAACCTTTAGTTTTAGTTACTAAAGGATTGGCTGGCAGCACGGTATTTTGGGTAAGATCCAAACTTACATTGATCTGGCAATGTGGCTGACCCTTTGGGGGTTCAGAAGAACATTTTGGTAAAGGGAATAGAGTTTTAAATAACTTCTCTCTGTACTGGATCTAGTTGCTGATTGGAAGCCGGAGACTGAAATGCAATAAAGAGAGCTGTCTAACTTCTTGTTTTAGCTTCTTGATAACCAGTGTGGGCAATAAGGAGCACTGTTTGTGACTGGTTGGTGAATCTAACTTCAGTGTTAGCTACCAATTTTGGGAGCATCTGCTCTCCTTTTTGCAGCCTTCCCTGCCCTTGCATTTTCAGGTGGGCTCCCCTAGGCACGTACGGGTGATGCTTGGTACAGAAACTGTCTTATGAAGCAGAAAGTTTAAAATTAAAGATGCAGTAGGATGGATATTGTGTATAAAGTGGCTAAATAATTTCTTAGCAGAATGGCATTAATATTTGCAGCTGTTAAAAAAGTTTAAGTGCCTCAGAATTGCTGTTGATTATATAATTCAATAATTTACTGTTCATGATATAAATGACAGTTTAGATGTATTAGTGCACTTGCATGTGCACATGCATATTCCTGTGCAAGTAGTTTTTTTTCATTCAGCAAAGCAATGAGAAGAAGAAAGTACAACTGAATGTTGCATTTAAAAAAAGTAAATTGTAGGGAAGAAAATGTTATGTAGTTGATAAATGCTGTTTGTGTCTCACTCTACCACAGTTTGTCAGAATGAATAAATTGCTGCTTTGGTAATCTCACTTATGAATAAAAACATTAACAAATGTATACATTTTCCCCAGTCATAATTTCAAAAAGGGGCCTATATACATATGATTTACCCACTCAGTTGTATAGTAGTGTCATATCTTGCAGTCAGTACACTTACATGCATTTTTATATTTACATTTTCTCAGTGAAGAGAAAAGGAATATAAATGTTCAAACTCCCTCTATATATCAAGTATTGATTATTCCAATTAAAACTATTTTATAATTGTTCACACTTACATAAATTCTACACTTGCTAAGCTGAATGGCAAAGATTTGGAATATTGAAAAGCTTAATGCTTTTCTAAGCATTGCTGCTCTAAGAAGAGAGGCCAAATGGGAACAGCCAAATCATTAAAAAACCTTGAAAAAATCTTGTTAAAGGAACTGTTCACCATATCCTGTGTGTCAGCAGGGGCTTAAGCTAGTTTCTTTAACTCTCTTATCAATTGTCGACAAGACTTGTGTTTAGGTATCTTGGCTCTGATTGCCACAGTATCATTAAAACATATTATTTGCTAAATTTAAGTAATTATATGGGCATGAATTTAAAAAAGTCTATTTGGGCAGAAATTTTTTTCTCAAAACTTTTGAACTTAATAAAAAAAATCTAAAATGGAAGTGTTATAGAGTGAACATATAATTATTATGATATAGCAGCATTTTTAAGTAGAAAATACCTCCCCTGGTCTTGGAGGGAAAAAAATGGCCGAGTGGTTTGTTACCAAACATAATAAAAATATGTGTTCCTATAACGAGATCAGGCAAAGAGTGGGGGCTATCCAGTTTATTGCAGTTAATGCAACATGTATGATTACCTGCCCTATAGGCAGGTAGCATATGTGCAAGGAGCTCCTGGCCCTCAAAAACTGCATATGGGTTTTGGAGACCAGCGTGATTGAACTGGAGGAGCTAAGGGAGACAGAGAGGTACATAGATGAGACTTTCTGGGACACAATAGAACGGTCCCACTCCTGGTATGATAGCCTCTGTACTGTTGAGGAGGATGAAAGTCTCAGGGAAGGAGAACATCAAACTGGAGCAGAGGGAAATGATCCCATAGTTGGGACCTTTCTTTCAGACGATGTCATGGTATCATTTCACACTGAGGATACCACTCTAGAGGAGGGAACTCCAGTTATTTGGAAGAGGCAGGTAATAGTAATGAGGGACTCAATCATTAGAAACATAGATAACTGGGTTTGTGATGACTGGGAGAAACCGCCTGGGGACTTGCCTGCCAGTTGTGAAGGTTGCGGATCTCTTGAGACATCTAGACACACTTATGTGTAGTGATGGGGAGAGGCCAGTGGTCATGGTACATATATGTACCAATGACATAGGGAAGTATAGGAGAGAGGTTCTGGAGGCCAGATTTAGGCTGCTAGGTGAGAGATTGAAGTCCAGGATCTCCATGGTAACATTCCCTGAAATGCTTCCAGTTCCATGTGCAGGGCCAGTTAGACAGGCAGAACTGCAGGATCTCAATGCATGGATGAGTTGATGGTGTAGGGAGTTGAGGGTTAGATTTATTAGGAACTGGGGAACCTTTTGGGAAAGGGGGAGCCTATACAGGAAGGATGGGCTTTACCTAAACCAAAATGGAACCAGATTGCTGGTTTGCATGTAAAATTACAAAATTTTTAAGTGCTTATATAGAAATGCTAGAAGTCTCAATACTAAGATGGGTGAACTTGAGTGCCTTGTATTAAATGAGGATATTGATATAATAGGCATCATAGAAACTTGGTGGAATGAGCATAATGGGACACACTAATACCAGGGTTCAAAATATATGGGAATGATAGAATAGGCCGTACTATATGTGAAAGAAAGCATAGAGTCAAATGAAATACAAATTTTAAATAAATCAAACTGTGCTATACAATCTCTGTGGATAGTAATTCAATGCTTGAATAATAAGAATATAGCAGTAGGGAAATACTACCGACCACCTGACCAGAATGGTGATAGTGACTATGAAATGCTCAGGGAGCTTAGAGAAGCTATAAAAATAAAAAACTCAACAATAATAATATGTAGATTTCAGCTATGCCCATATTGACTGGGTGCATGTCATCTCAGGACGGGATGCAGAGATAAAGTTTCTTGACACCTTAAATGACTGCTTCTTGGAGCAGCTAGTCCTGGAACCCACAAGAGGAGAGGCAATTCTTAATTTAGTCCTAAGTGGAACACAGGATCTGGTCCACGAGGTGAATATAGCTGCACTGCTTTGTAAAAGTGACCATAACATAATAAAATTTAACATCCTTGTGTGAGGGTGGAGGACACCGAAGCAGTCCACCATGGTAGCATTTAATTTCAGAAAGGGGAAATAAACAAAAATGAGGACGTTAGTAAAACAGAAATTAAAAGGTACTTTGCCAAAAGTGAAATCCCTGCAAGCTGCACGGAAGCTTTTTAAAGACACCATAATAGAGGATCAATTTAAATGTATAATCCAAATTAAAAAATCTAGTAAGAGGACCAAAAAAAGTGCCACCATGGCTAAACAACAAAGTAAAAGAAGCAGTTATAGGCAAAAAAGCATTCTTTAAAAAGTGGACGTTAAATCCTATTGAGGAAAATAGAAAGGAGCATAAACTCTGACAAGTGGATTGTAAAAATAATTAGGATGGCCAAAAAAAAAAAAAAAAAAAATAATTTGAAGAACAGCTAGCAAAAGACTCAAAAAGTAACAGCAAAATAATTTTTAAGTACATCAGAAACAGGAAGCCTGCTAAACAACCAGTTGGGCCACTGGATGATCGAGATGCTAAAGGAGCACTCAAGGAAAATAAGGCTATTTTGGAGAAAGTAAATGAATTCTTTGTGTCGGACTTCATGGCTGAGAATGTGACGGAGATTCCCAAACTTGAGCCATTGTTTTTAGGTGACAAATCTGAGGATTTTCCCAGACTTAGGTGTCGTCAGAGGAGGATTTGGAACAAATGGATAAATTATACAGTAATAAGTCACCAGCACCAGATTGTATCCACCCAAGAGTTCTGGAGAAACTCAAATGTGAAATTGTAGAATTACTAACTATGGTATGTAACCTATAATTTAAATCAGCTTCTGTACCAGATGGTTGGAGAATAGCTAATGTGATGCCAATTATTTAAAAAGGCTTCAGAGGCGATCCTGGCAATTGCAGGCCAGTAAGCTTAACTTCAGTACCAGGCAAATTGGTTGAAATTATAGTAAAGAACAGAATTATCAGACACATTGATGGATACAATTTGTTGGGAAAGAGTCAACATGGTTTTTGTAAAGGGAAATCATATCTCACCTATCTACTAGAATTCTTTGAGAAGATCTACAAAATCATGACTAGTGTGGAGAAGGTAAATAAGGAAGTGTTGTTTACTCCTTCTTATAATTCAAAAAACTAGGGGTCACCAAATGAAATTAATAGGCAGCATGTTCAAAACGAACAAAAGGAAGCATTTCTTCACACAACGCACAATCATCCTGTGGAACTCCTTGCCAGAGGATGTTGTGAAGGCCAAGACTATAAGATGAGGTTAAAAAAGAACTAGGTAAAGTCCATGGAGAATAGATCCATCAAGAGCTATTAGCTAGGATAGGCATGGATTGCTGTTTGCCAGCGGCTGGGAATAGCCAGTGGGATGGATCATTTATGATTACCTGTTCTATTTATTCCCTCTGAAGCACCTGACATTGGCCACTGGTGGAAGATAGGGTACTGGGATAGATGGACCACTGGTCTGACCCACTATGACCATTCTTAATGTTCAAATCTCTTTTATACCTTCAGGGTATAATTTATTAAGACTGATATTACCCTATGGCCAAATCCTGCTAATTGAAATCAAAGCTGCTTGAAATGCTAAAAGGGAGTCATTTGGCCTTTATTTCTTTTGTATTTTTAAATAGTTATCGTCCCCTCTTCATTGTGCCATGTATCTTGGTGTCCATATTGCCCTAAAAAGCTAAAGTTTTTGAAAGAATGTTTTAAAAAGAGTAAAAATGATGGGCCTGATTGTGATCTCACAGTGATGTGAATCAGGAGTATCTTCACTGAAGCCAGAGGAAATAACTGAATGTAAAACCAGAGTATAGGAAATGAGAGGAGAACCAGGCCCTTGAAGTGTAAAGTAGTATTTTTTGTGATACATGGGAAAATGCAAACTAATCCAAAAATTTTCTGACTCCTTTCTTTTAAGACTCACTCAGCCACACCCCTGAGAAGTGCAGTTATATCAGCTGAACTTCTGGTGTAGACACTGCTGTGTCGATGGAAGGCTTCTTCTGTCGACATAGCTACTGCCTGTGGAGAGGTGAAGTACCTATGCTGAAGGAAGAAGCTCTCCCATTGGCATAGGTAGCATCTTCACTAAGCGCTACAGCAGCACATCTGCCGAACTATGTGTGGGCAAGCCCACAGATTGTTCTGTCTAGATGTCTTAGCTTTTTCTCTAGTGCTTATCACCCTAATATCTAACCAGTGATTAAAATACTTACTGACTCGAGTATTGTAGTAAAATTGTCATGGTAGCATACCAGTACATTTCTAAATAGTTTCTACGTAACTTATTGGCATGTATTTTTGTATGGTAGTGTTACAGCTGGGATTTTCAAGGAGCCCTAAAGGGTTTAAACTCCCCACACCGTTATGCCTCTTTGAAATCCTAGCCCACATATATATGAATTTAGATATACATGGAGGGGATGATCGTATCCTCCAGGATATGTTGTTGTTGTTGCCAGTTGATCCCAGTGTGTTTCATCACAATAAAGGGTCTGATCAAAATCTTGTTGAAGTCAAAGACTTCCATTTATTTCAGTGAGTTTTGGATTATGCTCAAGAGAGGAAAAATGGTGATAATACCTAGCTCTTCAACAGAACTTTTGTTAAAGACCTAATGACACTTTCAGTCCAGTATTTGCATATTTTAAGCTCCAATCCAGCAAAGATCTTAAACACATTATTATCTTCAAAAATATGAGTAGAATTGTTGAAGTCATGGGACTATTCCTGTGCTTAAAGTTAAGCATTTGCTTTATTTATTTATTAGCTGGATGTAAGCCTCAGAGAACAGCATCTGAAGCGTTAGAAAATCTGAATCATCCTCACTATAAATCATAATAATTCAGCTGTTCATATTTTTATGACTCTTCCTACTAATTGTATTATTAAGGATATTTATATGAATACAGGCTTTTTTAGTTAATCTGATCTTGTTGGTTATTCGATATCTGAAATCATAATCTTCTGATGACACAACTGGTAGCTGTGGAAATTGCAATTTTTATATGGTTAATTTTGTGCTTCCAGGTATTTTTGAGTGGGAATTAATTAGGAATTCAATGGAAGGGAAGTATGTATTTCTGATAGATGTTAATTTACACAAAAAAAATTCCCATACATCTAGATGATGTGTATATAGCTTTTAAACAGATTCCTTAGAAATATTTTACTGTATTTTTTTAAAAAAATTGTATTATTCTGGTGATAATGTGAGAAGAGAGGGAAGCAGATAAAGATAATGTCATTCCTGAATGGTTGCTATGCTAAGTCTGAATTGGGTCAATAATTTCACTAGTATTGGATGTCTTTGTCTAGTTGAACAGTGTTTGAGTAGAATATGATTAATAACAGTTTCTTATAATTCATATTAACCCTTCCTTACTGACCTCCCACAATTTCAGACTTCATTTGGGACAGAGTCTCCAGATTGTAGTGTATTAAAAATTATAGATATCTATTGTCTAATCTCTATTTGAGAGTGAGTAGGGAAATCACAGGGAGCGTATATAACAATAAGATAATCTCTTGATTACTTACCCTTCTAATCTTTGTATTCCTATGCCTCCCTTTTCACCCCCTCCTTCCCCCCTCCCCCTCCGGTTTATCTGTGCTATTATTTCTGTTTTAAGCCCCAATCCAGAAAACATGTATGCACATGTTTAACTTTAGGCACATGAATAGTCCCTTTATTGTCTAAGTAGTCTTATTTATCTTAGGTACTAATGTGGCCTCAATTCTGTAGTATCTAAGAACCTCACAATATTTAATATATTTATCCACAAAACCTCTATGTGAGATAGGGAAATAGTATTATCCCCACTTCACAGATGGGGAACGGAGCCATAGAGAGGGTAAATGACTTGCCCAAAATCACAGAGGAAGCTTGTCGTGGAATAAGGGATTAAACCTCGCCTATCCAGTACTAAGATACCATCCTAACCCTAGACCATGATTCCATGTGTCACTGGATGAGGGAGCTGGATCCAGTGCATCTGTGGCTCATCAGCTGCCTCTCATTTGGACTTGAGAAGGCGATAAAAATGGGGAGATCCTAAGACAGGGGAGAGTTAGTCAGGAAAGGGGAAAGTGAGAGCTGTCTGAGGAGGGAAGGAGAGACCCAGGAGCAGCAAAGAAGAACTGGACTAGAGAGCCATTGGGAAGAACAGAAGATGAGGAAATTGGATGGTGAGGACTGGCCAGAGCTGGGGAACCCAGTCAAGTTACAGGAGAGCTCTTGCAGAGGCCACATGTACAAGGTAAAGAACCAGCCTGGTTGGGGAAGCTAAGCGCGAAATAAGAGGGTTGATGCTGAATGGTGGGTCCCAGCAGCAGCGGTAGGACTCTCAAGGAAGCCTAGGTGAGTGAAACACTGTGGGCAGCTGCCTTACAGCAGGCCTGAGTGGAGGGCTGCAGGAACCTGTGCCCAGAACAAGGTCTGGTCCTGGGGGGACGTTGCCTGAGTGGAGGTAGGACTCACAGGGAGGGAGGCCTTGCTTAGTGGAACACTGCGGAGTGCTCTGTCACAGGAGACCTGACTTGGGGCTACTGGGCAAATGTCATGGGTGATGAGTGAATCTGGGAACTCTCAGGTGGGTGGACTGGAGAGGGGAGCCCTAGAACAAGGGCAAAAAGACTGGAAACAGAGTGAAGATGGACTCTCAGGTGGGTGAGCTGGACATGATGTCTTGGGGAGCGAGCAGCATGGAAAACTGCCATGAACCTGTTCTATTTTTGGGGTTTGGAGGAGAACTGTTTTATCATGAGGGTTCTGTAGATTGTCATGTGTACATTTATAAATTATGTCCAAAGATGACACTTTGAACTGGATGCCAAGAGACTTTATTCTTGTCTACTGACAAATGAAGGGGAAACTGAGGCAGACATATGTGTTGTGCCATGGTCTTCTACTGGTCTACATGGACCACCATGTCACACTTTGTAAATAGCAATGGCATGAATAGTACTGAGGGTAATATTAAAGTGCTACCTTTTTATCTAATATTGATGTCCATTTTTTCTTCTCTTTTAAGAGAAAAAATAATTTGTTATAATTTAGGCACATTTTTATCAGTCATTTATAGTCAGCATATATGATATGATTTGCATCTTCCACAATAAACTCATTCTTAAACTAAGTGGGGAATTTTTTGGCTAACATACACTGTCATGAAGAATGTGTTTTATTGTTTTTATATTCTAGTTCCACCATAAAAAACCTGTGCCAGGAGGCCTGGTGGGGCAGCTGTTCTGGAATTAACGATTTATAAAGCTCCAGGCAATCTATAACTTTTTTTCTATAGAACAGATGGATCTTGACTGTAATTCCAAATGGCTGCAGTGTAACACATGCTGTAAATTTATTATATAAGAATTTCAGGTACTTATTCCATGCACACAAATTTCCTGCACAGTATTCAGAATATTATTAGTTTCCTAAGTAGTATTGAATTAAATTCAGAGTCTTGTATTTGCACTATAAGAGCTAGAAATGTAATTTTTTTTCACAAAACTTAGAAATAGATGGCGTAGGTCCTTTGCCTGTTAGAAAGTTTCCCACTCACGAGTGGTAACTGAGTAAGTGAATGTTTTGAGCTCTGCTCTAGGGCCCTGAATCAGCAAAGCTCTTAAGACTGTATTTGAAGTGCTTCACTGAACCACAGCCTAGATCATTCATGGGAATATCAGATATTTGAAACTTGTTTCTAGAGATACATTCCTTCCTACTGTCATCAGGAGTCTCATTGTTCATGGCTGAGACCTGTTCCTTATTTAGCAACCAATTTTGAATCCATACAATTTTGTTTTTATCTGGTTAGTATTAAATCTGTTTTTTCCAGTCTTATCCTATCTATCCTTTCAACCGCTACCATTTATTGTTCTTTTACAAATTGTGTCCTATATCCTTTTGGAGAAGAGGCAAAAGGATCTTCTGCATAGGACTCATGCAAGCATCTGAGAATGGGTGCAAAGGGAGAAACCTATCTGAATCCAAGGGACAGTCCAAGGACTCTTCCGTCCCTCAGGCAAAACAAAGGATGGTTTCAGTCCCAGGGTCCTTGAATGGTTTTTCTTTGGCAGTATGTTTAGGTTTATTCATATGCATCAGTCTTAAGTACATTTCATACAAAGAGGTATGTACAGTTATACCTACCCTTAGAATTGATTTTGTTGCAACTTTCTTGTTGCTTTTTGAGATTTGGAGGAGTGTGTGAATCTGAATTCAGAGTATTCTGTCCCTTTTGTCACTTTCATTGAACTGTTGGAAAAACTAAGATTTTAAAAGATTTTTGAAGTCAGAAAAACTGGGAACAGGCTTGAAGCCAATTATTCAAAATAGTATTTCTCTTTTCTTTTTTTCTTCTTCCTTGGGTTTTTAACTGTTTGCTTTTAAGGGGCAAAAGAAATTTCCCCTTCCTCTCTTGAGTGAAATGGAAATTTTAACACTCACCCATCTTCTGAGAGATTAGTTTTTTAAATATTATCTATTCCTGATACTTACACCTTTGAACTTTCTTACAGGAGACTGTAATGCAGGGGTTCTGAAACTTTTTGCCTTGATGACACCATTTTGAAACTTACTGTTTCTTGTGACCCCAGACAGCAACATAGCATCCAAGGAATCCACACATTAAGTACTTTATTTCATGCTCTCTAATGTGATGGGCATGCGTGTTTGTAACATCCTATACCTCATGTGACCTCCTGTTCCTCATGTTCACCACTTTTATATGGTTATGATATATTTTATACAAGGTATGCCTTGTGAGGTATCATTTGAAAACTCATAATCTACCAAACATCATTGTCCTGTCAAAATGTGTATAACCAACATTATATATGGAGCTATGAGATTTTACTATATGCTTGTTACTGAAATATGTTGTAATTCTGGAGAACGCTTACAGACTAGCTCCTCAGAGAAAACAAAGAACTGGCCATGAGTGTTAGAAAATTATTAACTGATGAAGCAACCATTCCCCAACAGGGGACACTGTAAATAAAGAAATTTACAATTTACAATTTGAAAGATGTTTCAGATCTCACATACACAGGGGACTATTTTGTTTACACCCCGGTGAGGGGGTAATCCTCAAAGAGAGGAGGAGGAGGATATAAAATCTGAGACGGTGGCCTTATTATCACCTCTTTTCCCCATCTCTGCTCATGGCCCCTACAATGCTTGAAAGAACAAAGGAAGCTTTAGGACCCAGGGGGAAGAGTCCTAGCTGGAAGGCTTTCCAGCTAGCAGGGACTGCTGTAAACTTTTGGTTGAGAGAAACCTTTTTGCTTATTAGCCTTGGTAAAATTTAGGAATTAGCTTGTGTGTTTATCTTTTTATTTCTTTTGTAATCAACTCTAACTTTTATGCCTTATCACTTAAAATCTATATTTTTTTAGTTAATAAACTTGTCTTACTGTTTTATCTAAACCAGTATGTTTGATTGAAGTATTTGGGAAATCTCCATCTGAGACAATGGTGCTGGTGCATATTCATTATCCTAGTTGGAGTGAGGGACTAATTTATTAACTTGTTCAGTCCAGTGGGCTACTGAATGGTACAAGATGCACATTTCTGGGGATCAAGGCTTGGACTGAGGAGTATGCAGGTGTCACCTTGTATCTATTCATGGATGGCTAGGCATAGCGTTCGTGTATTCAACTGGGAGTGACTTTTCACACTAGTGACTTTGAGTGATATTCACCTGGAGAGAGTTGTTGTTAGTAGCAAAGCAGTGTAAAAAGTATCCCAGGCTGGAGAGCTAAAGAGACACAGCAGCTTAGCAGTTCAGGTTGCACCCTGGGGAACGTCACAGCATTGCAACACAACTTGTTGAAGTCTGGCAGTGTAATAGAAATTGCACATCTAATCTCTGATGTGACATCAACTGTAGACTGATACCAAGACTTGATGGACACAAGTGCGCTGAATCCAGCTTCACACAAATATGTGCTTGCAAATGGCACCCTCAGTTTCAAACTGTGTGTTGAGAGTTCAGGATATTCATTCTTGACAGCGAACTGGAACTGTGGGAGAGAAAGTTTGGGCATATGTTCTTTGCAAGGATCGATTGCAGAAAATTTCAATGAGCTGTTTAATTTCAGCAGCTAGTAAATGCATGGCATCAGGCTTGCACTGAAAGGTTTGTTCCCAAGCATACTTTGTCATGTCCACACTGGAGGAAAGGTATGCAATCCATCTGGCTGAGATACTTAGCCGCCACCTGTGTGTGATGCTGAATAATTTAGTTGTCAGCGAGGAACAGAGACAGTGACTTAGAATGATTTTTTTGTTGAGTGCCAACAGGGTACTCTGGGTGGCATAAAAGAAAACATGGCTCCTGCCTTAAGAAGCTTACAAGACACTGCAGATTCCTATTTCAGAAAAGGAGTAGAGGCTCCTACCAGCTCAAACAGAAAGGATGCTTTGTTGGTAAGGCTGCTGCACACAGACAAAGATCTTCTGGATTCAAGTCTCTCACCTGGATGCTTGCACAACCAGATGTGCAAATAGCAAAATGGTGTCCGCACAACCACCTCCTCCCAGCCAATATGTCCAGACCTGCTCCACAAACGCCATGTCAGGAAGTTGCCATTGTACATGTAGCGTATGTATGAGGTCATGCTGTGTGGATGTTGCCATTTTGTAGATTAAAATGGCAGCCTTTTGGCTTGGTGTTTGTGGGCCAGGTCCGGATGTGTTCAGAAGCAGACGGCAGCGTCTCACGGGTCAAATCTGATGTGTTGGATCCATGACCCCCTTTGGGGTTGTGACTCACATTTTGGGCAGTGTTTCTGTAATGATAAATAGCAAGGTTCAGTTCTTACTGGCTTCTTTTATCTCTGCAAGTAGAAATGTTAGTAACTGTGTGAAATTGGGAATTTATACATTAATAAAATTGTTTTTAGTATTTTCCCCCTTTACTGTTCTTTCTGTGTTGCGTTTTGTATCAGCATAACTGAATGGGAGTCTACATCTTTCTGATAAATATGATTACAGTACGGACATGCAACCTTATCAGAGGCTGTCATGTGCAGCTTTGCCCGAAGCAGTGGGAGTTCATAACTTTACTTTGTTCAGGCATCATTCCTGTGATTGAAATCTGCCAACCTCACGGTTCCTTTATTGGATTCACAAAATTTACAGCTGCTGTATTAGATTTAAATGTCTGTGAATAAACGGATTTCCAGATTAGCATTGTTTTATGAACTAAATTGCTTTCCCCCCCCCCCTTCTCTCTCCTCCTCACCCCCGCAGGAATGACTTGCTGATGGTGTGCCGTCAGCTGAATATGGAGGAGTCTGTTGCTGAGATCATGCACCAACTGGGAGCAGATGAAAATGGGAAGATTTCCTTTCAGGATTTTACTCGGTGCCGCATGCAGCTTGTGCGAGAAATCAGGAAAGAGGAAGTGGAGCTTTCTGTGAAATCAGATGACTCCTGTAAAAAGAAGAAGTTAAGGGACAGAATAGCCTCCTGGCCAACAAGCAGTGATAACAGTTTGGGTAGGTGCAATTTCAAATATTCCTCCAGGAATAAATAATGAAGGCTGAAATCCTGGCTCTGATAAATCAAAAGGAATATTGCTATTAACTTTACTGTGGCCAGGATTTCTCCTGAAGGGTTTTGCAAATATGCTTTGGCACAATATCATTAGATAGTAAATTTTTATAATTAATAATGAATAAAGTGTCCATCACCAGGGTATCTGGGCACCTCATATTTCTATTAGAGAAAGAACTGAACAGCCTTTTTCTAAAAATCATGGGCACATAGACTGTGACCCTTCTGCAGCAACAGATTCACTTCCCTGAAAAACCTGAGACACTTTATCTGATGGTTAAAATGCAAGGAAACTCCAGGACTACATTGACTGGAAAGCCTGAACAAATGAAATGTATAGATAAAAATGTTAAGGACAAGACAAACATAGTACCATAATCTGTCTTCTGTAGCCCAATCTATATTAATTATAGATTGATTATTTAAGAATTCCCAGTTATCCCTTAGAGGGTAGACAGGTTCTTGTCCCAGGATCAGGCCCACTGTTATTAAAAATTACTATATAGTTGGGAACCCCGATATGCACTCTTGCAACATTCACACTATAGGAACTCCTCTATGTTTACAAATATAGTTTATTAATACATTTAGCAAAGTCACAAACCCTCTAACCCAGCAAAGTAGATAGAGATAATACAGAATATACATCTGAACATCCATATACTCACATCATCCTTTCAGGACAACCTGAAATGTTAGCCATTATCTTCCTCATCACCATCATCTTCCTCCTCAGTGGCCATCATTCTGGCACCTTCAAAGTGCTACATCTCTCTCCTGCTGCTGACAGGCTGGGATGTAACTTTTAGAATATGTTACGTTGACACCACTATGTCTATTCAGTAAGGGTATTTCCCCTCTTCCTTATTTGTATTTCCTCAATGTACTAATGTTGAGGGCCCTTCTCTTGTAGGTGAGTATATTACTGATCTCAACTTCGTATCATATATGTCAGTTCGTTGCCATGGGATTCTTGTGGTCAAATATCTACAGATTTCTTTCCAAAAGTTTCCAAAAGCTTGATGTGTCTGTGTCTGGCTAATGTCGTTATGCACAAACTTCCCCCTCACACTCTATTTCCAGTTCCCCAAAACTTAGGGGTGACCGTTAGATCATTTATCTGTGCCAAAGTCCATAGACTCAAGCCTTATAGCTAACTGCTGAAGCTAATGTCTTACAGGATAAAGGCCTGTAATTTCCTTTTGTTCTAGTGAATATAATAATATTGATAAACTTGATATAATAAAGGCAAGCTAACCCTATAGGCTACACTTCCTTATCAAGCAAGTCTTACCCTGTGTCTCAGCTGGTGCCCAACTCTGATTTCCTTAGAATTTAGTACATTTCTGTAGAAACATGGGAGTTGCCAGCCTGGTTCAGAAAATCACTTCATCTAGTCCACTATGTTATGATTGAGAGGAATATAAAATCTCTCCTTTCCTTCCCCTCTGCCCCAAAATAAACCAAGCAAAAGCAAAAAAAATCAAGCCTATAACACCTGACCAGATGATCAACTCTGTACATGAAGTTTATTTACTGCATTTTCCCAAGTGGACAATTGAATTCATATTTTTCTTATCGTTGTTGATATATTTTCACAAATTTTTTGGTATGTCAAGTTGCTTCATTTAAATGAGATGGTAGAAACAGGCTGAACATTTGAATTCCCTGCTGGGTATTATTTTCCATTTCATGCAAATACAGCCTAGCTTTATGTCTGTCACTTTGCTTTAATTTTGGTTATATTTTTAGACCTGTGGGAAACTTCATGATTTTTATACCGTTATCCTGCTGTGAATTTTCACATACTCTAGAGAAGTTCAGTGATCATGCTGCTATTAAAAACACTTCACAGGGCACAAACATAATGTGACCTGGAGAATGATACATGCTAGCAGCCCTGACTAATGAGCTGTACATTTCACTGCCTTTCAGCCCTTCAGGGGCCCATATCCTCTTTTTATTTAGTCAGGACTTGGAGAGCTAGTGATGTTATATGAACCTGCTCCCTATTGCTTTGTACACATCGCTTAAGGCAGAAGACATTAAACTGTGCTAATTAATGCAAATAAACTTGATGGATGCTGATTTTTTAGCAGAATGCACTGTTTTTAATAACCGGGGTCTTCAAAGACTATTGATAGACCTTTCCTCAAGATTTATTTCCATGTGATGTGTCAGCCACTGTTATCCCTTGAAAGTTTCTATCCAGTGTCCATATGGAGTGCATAAATTACAGAAACTCCAAATTCATTTAGCTGCCACTGAGTAGCAGGGGTCCTGGTGACCTGCAGTAAAGGAATTTGCCTTCTCTGAAGGGACTTTTACATTAAGGATTTTATTTGGAGGTTGTACAGAGAGCAATACAGTTCAGGCCTTGTGAAAAAGAAGGCCTTGCAGCTATCTTCTTCACAAAGAGGTGCAAAAATATACATGTACCTATTTAAAGTAAAGCTACAGGGTTATATTTACAATATTCCAATCACTACATCCTATTACAAAGCAATGTAAAGCAAGAGAAAAATAAAATTTCATAATGAATAATTATTATTCCTAACTGACTGTTGTAACTTGACTTCTGTAGATAATCTCATTTTTCACTCAATGCAGTCATTAACCAGAGAATCGTCATAACACCCCTGTTAGTAAGTATTGTTAACCTCATTTTACGGATGGGGATGCAGCTGAAGCTAGGGAAGTTAAGTGACTTTCTGCTGGCCAAGAAAGGGGCAGTGTTAATCACGATTATAACACAGATATTTATTGACCCCTTCCTCTTCGCTCAGTCTACTAGATCACAATAAAAGTGAGAGTAATTAACCATTGGAACAATTTACCAAGGGTCGTGGTGGATTCTCCATCACTGACAACTTTAAAATCAAGATTGGATGTTTTTTTATAAGATCTGCTCTGGGAATGATTTTGGGGAAGATCTCTGGCCTGTGTAAATATAGAGGGTCAGACTAGATGATGACAATGGTCCCTTTTGGCCATAGAATCTATGAAACCTGTTTCTACCATTTCCTTTAAATGATAACAGAATAGGACAGTGGCCTGCCTGAATCTTCCATATGAATGCATGACAGAGCAGAACACTTTTAAAGTCACTAGAATAACATTTTTCATTTAATTAATGCTATAAATCCAGAGTTCTCAAAATGCATTTTGGGTCCAATTCTACACCATTAAAGTTAATCGAAGTTTTAATACTGACTTCAAAGTCAGTAGGGTCACACTGTATTCATGAGTGAATTTTAAGGTAAGTTCTGTTGCTTAAATGTTATGTTGTATTTTTAACACAGTTATGTAGAGCATAGTAAAGTAATCAAATGTAGGTAAAAATAACTTTGAAAGTCTACTGTTGAGAGCTGCAGTATCTGTGTCCAATTTAACTCATCAGAATGGATCTTCATTAGGAAGTATTGAGAGAATTTCAACTGTCTGCCAAGAGAGCTGTTGGCACCACTCACAGTTAAAGAGGCAGTGAAACCATAGGTACATTAACCTGTCTTAAGTGACCACTCAAGAGACTGACAGAAATGGATTGCTTAACAAAGGGGACATTGTAATAATAAAGCAGAATAATAATCTGTATGTTTGATGTTACTTTCTTGTGATTTCTTAAAACAGAAAAGTTGCCAAATATAATCTGTGAGACACACCACCTTTACTGCATTTCTTAAAGTTTTGAAAGGTTATACATATTTTATGTAAAAAAGTAATAATAAATGCAACTATGATTTGTTTATATCTATAGGTGTGCCTGGCATTTTACAGGAAAAAACTAGTATATTTAATGGATCTTCCATGATAAAGATATCCTATTCCAAAAATACAACTTCTAGGCACATTGTAACTTTTTAGAGAACAGATATTATATGAAACTATGTTTTATCAATAAAATCTTCATTCAATTGGACAGATGAGTGGTTTTGCTGACCAACTGCGAGTGCCATCACTACTGAATTGATTTGATTTGATTTGATTTGATTTGATTTGATGTGGGTACTCCACCATACTCTAGCTGATGACACGCACTCTCCAGACCTTGTTATCACCCAGCCTGACAGCAGGTGGCGCCACATATACTTAACTTAGTTCAGTGAATGTTTTCCCCAGTCACTCTCCAACAATAGAGAAGCTCCAGCCAGCTCCCAGCTGAGGACCCCAGGACTGTCTTGCCCTGGTCAAAAGCCTGACCAGTGAAGTTTATTGTTTAGTCCACCCTTCCCTCAAAGTGGAACAGATGTGCACCAGCTTTTGTTACTGAGCTATTTCTAGACACTTCAAAATCACACACTAGTTAAGATAAAACATAAAATAAGTTTATTAACTATAGGAAAATAGATTTTAAGTGGTTATAAGTGGCAAATGTAAAGAGAATAGAAGTAGTTACCAAAAGAAATAAACAAGATTGCAGTCTAGATTCTACACTAGCAGGATTTGAATTAGAAATGTCTCACCATGAGAGATGGTACAAGCAGGCTACCGGACTTCAATTCACACAGGCAGAGGCTGCTTTCCCCCCCCCCGGGACTCCCCTCCCCAGTCCACAGTTTTGTCTTTCAACCGTTTCTCCAGGTGTTTAGCTGTGGGGGAGTAAAGACAAGTAATGATGTTACTCCCTCCCTCTTATAGCTACTCCCAGCTTACTAGAATGGTCCAAGTAGGTGACAGGAGGGCTGCTCTCCATTGGTCAATCAGTACCCCATTGTGAAAATGTTCCCTACAGTGAAGCCTTCACTGTAAAAATCCCTGGTAGTGGATTCTTTCCTTGACGTCCCATTAGCACGTCTGGCCACTTCGTTGTTGTACCTGAAAGCTGGTTTTAGCGTTTCCCACTTCACAACATGTTGTAGGAGCATTTACAGAAATGTTCTATACAATGATAGCACATACAATCCAACAGGATATTAATGTTTAGCAGGTCAAGACTTTTAAAATAATTACAAACAAGGCGTACCTTATACAGAACATATGACATTGATGAATTATATGACATTGGTGAATATGTGGTTTCTGGGATGTTGTTTTCAAACACAGAGTGTCACACTGTCTAATAATGGTATTTTACTCAAACTGCTAAGAAAGTACTTGTGGTGTGTGTCCCTCCTTTTGGAGGTGATTTCTTCTAGGAACTTGGACAGAAACTTACCTTTTCACCTCAAAGGCTCTGTGTCTGAAGGGCTGTGACAAACCCTTGTTGACTGGTGCACTCCCACCATCTGGGAGAATGGCACCTCAGGCCCTTTGTCTTTGAGAGAGATGCTGCTTCCCAAAGTACTGAGAAAGGGCAGGAAGGCCAAAGTAATTGTGTTGTGATTTTGCTGGTCTTATAGTGACTCTGCTTCTGTTGGCTTTCAGATCTGACATGCCTAGTCCTTATGTCTGGACTTGCTTTCTCAAGGCCTTGTGCTCTGCAACCAGCTTCAAGTGAGACTGGCTATATGCAAGTTGAAAGAAGATGTTTCTTAAAGGGCAATCTCCGTTCTGATCTGTCAGGCTGTCTAGAGCAGTGTTTCTCAATTGGTGTTCCGCGGAATCCTGGGGTTCCGCAGGAACACTATTAGGGTTCTGCGAGAAAGTGACATCGCGTTGCCGAGAGCAGCTGTTCTCCGCGCCACCGAAAAAGGGAAGATGTCTGGGATTTTTAGGTGGAGGGTATCGAGTATGAGTGTAATTTCCCCGGGGAGCCTAAAGGGTTCCGTGGGGAAATTTAATTGAGAAACGCTGGTCTAGAGGATAGTGGAATGTCTCCTGCCCCCCTCCCATTATCTGACCTGGATTTGTTCCATGGCCTTTTGTGGCACCAGGGGCATTACTGCCCTATCTTGGTTTGCTCTAGGATGTTTTGAATGTCCTTCTGTCAGTGTACAAGAGAGATCTCACATACCAGTTATTTATCTGATGATCCGTAATTGGGACTTGATCTTTATCCTGCAGGTTCAGAAGTGACCTTCGTTTGACCCTTAGGACAGACTTCTTTCTTATTGTACTGCTCTTGGACAGTTGAGGGAGTGAATTCAACTTGCATTTTCTCTCCTTAGGTCTTTTCAGAAGGATGATTTTTAACTTACCTTGTGAACTTGTTTGCAAGATGAATACCAAATTCCAACTGAGCAGACCCTACTTTATTTCCCGTCCTCCACGACAAGAGGCTACATTAATGGATGGTAACAATATTATCAAGTTTTACCTTCCCCATTCTCAAAAGTGTACAAGATCAAAGCCACTGTTGATCTGTTTTGAGGGCTACAACAAGGCAAGGCTGTGACAAAACCACCATAGCTTGGTGGGTTGTAGGCTGCATTCTCACAGCATGTGTGCAGATTGTTGGTCTTGTTCTGAAATTGTCAGACACCATTTGGCTAGAGAAGTCTCCTCTTCATGGGTGTGAATGTGCTGAAGCATCCAGTTCCAAGGTGTGCTAGGCGACAACATGGTAATCTACCCATTCCAAAATATGTCACTGTCAACTGGACCTCTCTGTTTCTCAGTATGGCTGCAGAGCCATGCTAATCACACACTAAGAGAGTCCTGCCTTCTGGAGTTACTATTTTCTTCATCTACTGTCTATTCATTCACAGTCATAGGATTGGAGAAGAGAGACACATATGATGAAAGAGAATTACTTGGTGGAAATCTTGTTTGTTACAGTCCTCTCTTCTCACATCCCACATCCTAGCCTCCTCCCCTCTGTGTGATGTGCCTCTACTTGTTTTTTATTCCTCTCCCTAACTTATTGTCTTATTGTCTCTTCCTTCTCTAAGGCTCAGAAAGTTGCTCTGATGGGAGGGAAGGCTGTTATTACTGAGGTTTAGTTAATCAATGGGGGGGCAAAGGGGTTCAGAACTCCTTACATTCTTGTTTCCAGTAGGTGATACCATAACCTGTCTGTGCATTAAACCACTGTTGCTGGATGGTTGAAGGAGAGACTATGCCAGTAGAATTAGCAGTAAGTACATTTGTTTTTACACTATACAGACTCTAACTCTCTCTGAAAAGAAACATGTCTTTGGAGCTTCTTTTAGATTTTGGGATTCATTAATGCCACAGCCAAATTTGAATCTTGATCCTGTCACTCATCGCTTAGGGCACAAAAAAATCTCCACCATCCCTGTCTATCCTGGGCCCTTCTTTACATGTCCTCTGCGTTGTAAAGTCCCATAAGTTTTGCCTCTCTCTTTGTACTATTCAACTGAGGGGTTATTTTGGTTGGCCCCTTTTACATATCCCTACAGCTACCCAATGACACGCCAGCCTTGGCAGATGCTCTGGTTTCAGTCTGAACACCATGTCCTAGATATTTCCATCTTCTTTTCTAGATAACTTTGGAGATGAGTTGTTAAACTCTGACCAATCTCAAGATTGGTTATAAATTCAATCCATTTAATTCTTAGTAATTTCTGAGGCATTTGCTTTTGAAGGCATTTAGCTGTATGTCTGTACCTTTGATTGATTTCTGGTTTTCACATTCATATGTTAAGGTGGAAATAATAATTGAATTGAAGACTTGTAGTTTGGTCTTTAAGTTGTAGATTTTCAATGTCCAACTCTTATTTAAACTGGTGAATACAGCAGATGCCTTGCCAATTCATGACATTATTCCTTCTGGATATCCCCACTGGCATGCATGTCACTGCTAAGGTGTGTGAAGTGAGTCAGCATGTTTGCCTTCTAATGTAATGCTTGAGTTGGGAGCTGCTGGGGTTCTCCTTAGATTTGTTTGGGTTTTCTTATAGCAAGGTAGGGATATAATATAGGCAAATTTGGAAGGACATTTAAAGAAAGACGTTTCCATGGGAGTGCTTTATCTGTTAACTTATGTTTGCTTCTGATTTGAAACTCTATGTCAGGGGTATTTAAGGTAAGTAGAGTAACGTAGCATCAAATATGCCACAGTGGGAGCTAGATATGTAGGGCCAGATTCACTATAGGCTTTTGTTTTGTAGACTCTGGCAGAAAGCCCCTAGCTGTAGAAAGTCTTCTAGGAAAGTGCTTGTGGTGGAGAGCACAGTTCCCACAATCCTTCCCTCTGCCAGGTTATCTGCAGTCAGGCAGCCAGCACAGCTTTTGCTGTGGGTAGGTGTGATTAGAGTGTTTGGATGCTCTGCATATTTGTTATGGTTACATGATAGGAATGCTGTACATAAATTTCAGCTCAGAGCCAGGGATAACATTGCTTTTCAATTTTGCTTATTTGTTTTAACAAGAAAAAAATATTAACTTACTCAGGTCAAATATTATCTCCTTTCCCTCCTCTCCCACCTTCTTGAATGGTTTGCACCCTCCTGGGCATAAATGGAAATGTATCAGATTTGTACTTTGGATTGTTGTGGTGAAATGACAGGCCCACATAATGATGATTTCATTTAGATTAGATGAAAATCCAGGATAGGTGGGGTGCAAAGAAGGCAGATAATAGCTGTTTAGTTTTATACATGGGATGTTTTGTAACGTAAGAGAAAATAATGGTGTCTGTCCAGCCGTCTGTAAATATTTGTGCTTTATAGTCCAGCTACATAGTTTGGAGGGAACATTTGAACTTCATCTAACCTTTGTGCTATTTCAAGATAAATACACCCTTTTACTTTTATACACTTTAATAGAGCTAATTAATTTATGGAAGAAAAGATTATTGGCCTTTTAATACGGACTCAGATGAAATATTAAACTGAGGTCCTGTCCATTTGTGATCATTAGATAGAAGCACATGTTGCAAGTATATGGGTATTTTGGCTAAATTTGAATTAGTTAAAGAAATTTTCCCTTCCTAAAATTTTCTCTGAAGTTTCATTGGCTATTGTTTTTTCAACGTTCCCTCCTGAAGTGCTGTTCAGCGTAAAAGTGCACAACAACAGAGCTTCTGCCCCAGAATCAGGGCTGGATTCAGGAGCAGGTGTGATGGGTCCCCTTGAGGTACAAGCTAGGACAGGGCTATCGCTGTGCCCCCTTAACTCTCCAGCCTGGGGTTTTTCCTTACCATGCTTTGCTAGTGACCAGCAGCAAACCCCTCCAGCAGTGGTGTACCAAGAGGGAGTCAGGGGGTGGCACCAGCCAGATCCTCGGAGGAGGAGCCACCCCCAGTTGTCACAAGTGGCCAGGGTGCTGCAGCAGCACTCAGTGTAATATCGATAACTAAGACCTATCAGACTTTGAGACTGTTCCAGACCTAGGTCCCAAAGTCTGATAGGTCCTGGTTACTGGCATTACACTGGCAGCTGAGGGCTCCACTGCAGAAGCAAGTGTCCTCCGGGCCCCTCCGGGCCCGCACTGGATACAATGAGGGAGCCACGGGGACCAGAGCCCATCACACCCCCATGGGGCTCCCAGCCACATCCGCTGCCCCCACAGCAGTGGGGAGTGGGAGACAGCGGGAAATGGGCCCGCAGACCCCTCCCCCTGTGGGGCACAGCTGCCGCTGATGTGGGGAAGAGCGGGAAACGGGCCCGCCGACAGTGGTGTACTGAGGGGAGAGCCTCCTGTGTCCCCCCCCCCCAGGCTGGGGGTGAGGCTGCCCCATCCAAGCCTGTGCCGGGCTGTGGGAGAGTGGAAGAGGGAGTGGGAGAGGCGGATGCTGAGTGATGGGTAAGTTTGGGGGGAGGGGAGGGGGTGGAGCCAAGCCTCCATTTGTACACCCCTGGCCTCAGGCCCCCTCCACCTCACAGGTATAGGACCCCCTCCCCAGGGCAGCTGAGGGGTGGTGCCAGGACCCCTCCTGCTCTGCACGCGGGGGGGGGGGGGGAGTGAGACCTGGGGGGCACAAATGTAGGCTTTGCCCCCGGACATCAGAGACCCACGGTACACCACTGCCCTAAGTGCTGTTATCACTCAGCCCAACAGAATGTGAACCCACACCCCCTGATAGATTGCCTGAACGCCCCCAGAGCCACTTATGAATCTCTCAGAGAAGGGCATTGACCCAGTCATCCCAGCTTCCTGCCCTGCCGCCGGAAGTTGCTCTGTCCTGCCCTGGTCAGAGGTCTGACCAGTAAGTTTATCACCTGATTTGCCCCTCTGTCAGCCTGGAGGAGGCATACACCAGCTTTTGTTAATTAAGTGTGGTTTTTCCAAATACTTCACTGAAACACACTGTTTTAGTAAGAGTAAAAAACGGGTTTATTAACTACAGAGAGGTGGACTTTAAGTGAGTATAAGTGGCAGGCATAAAAAATCAGAGATAGGTGTCGTGTCTCCTCCTTCCCCTCCCCCGGAAAACATAAAATAAACATGCAGTTTAAATCTTAAACCTATAACACTAGGCAGTATCTAGATTAAGCAGTTTTCTCACCCCTCTTGCATGTTCCAGTTCTCAGTATACAGGCTTTTCCCAAGCCTGGGTCCAGTCTCTCAGTGTTCCAGCGTTCTTGTCCTTTCTCCTCCCCCATCTACGCTGAAAGCAACAAGGCATGCAGCCTCTGTTCTTTCTTTTATATCCTCTGACCATGTGGCCAGTGGACATTAGTTCAGGCATGTCCAGGTGGGCTCCACTGAGTCACCTGAGTTGAGCAACTTGCTGCATGGTGCTTGTGCAACCGTTATTGAATTGTAGATCCTTTGATCACAATTACAACTGCCTTGCAAGATAATAGTCCTTTAACACCTGGGTGGGGCCACCACCCTTGTAGAAGAAAAATCTTAAACTTATATCATATTTATTTTAACAACTATACAGTAATATCTCTATAACTTGTTACACACTAATGATACACATACTTTGACTCCATACTGGGTTTTAGCAGATTATGACCTTTCACTAGATACCTTATATGGCATACTTAGTATGAACTATTACAACCGTACAGAAATGATGAATATGGGGTTTACAGTGTGATGCTTTGAGGTACACTGTGTCACAGCAAGTGACCCAGGCAACCACCTGGGGTGCTGAGCTTGGGGGACACTGGGCTCAGGGGGTTGTTTTTGTTGTTAGCGACAATAAGGAAAATAGAATGTTTGAAGTAAAATGTTTTACAGATTCTAGCTGGCAAATTTATCATCATATATCACAGGGATAAATCACGCATGGAAATTGTGCATCAAAGTCGTCAAATGGGCTACAAAGAAAATAAAAAATAAGGTATTTAAAAGTTTAACAAATGGAGGTGGGGGCTACCGAAGACGTTCCTCGCTGGGGCGCCATTTGGTTTATGTCCGCCCTTGCCCAGAATATACTGTAGCTTGTAAAATTTGGGATTTTTGGATTAAAGTTGTTGTAGTAATGTCAGTTATTGTTTATTATATTAGATTATAGTTATGATCTAAATAATGAGAAAATGGCTTGCTGTAAGAAGGCACATCCTGTGTGTAATTTTATGCATGTAAGAAAGTATCCATGTTGGTAATAGGAAATAGCATGTTCCTAACTCTAGCCTTCTCGCAGCAGAGGGGGAATGGCTTGTCCCCTTTGTGACAAAAAAGCAGAGAAGACTATTGGAATATTGGGGTACTGTATTACTCAGTTCATATCAAGCTGTTCATGATTGTTTAACTTGTCTTTCCTCTCTTCACTCATTTGTTTGACACGTGCCAAACTGTCTCTTATAGAACATCTTTTTAAGGGGCAGAGTTGAGGAAAGAATTGCTGTTTATATGGATTTAGTTGGCCAGTCTTTTTCTGGATTCCCTTTGCTGTTATTGAATGTCATATGATTAGCCTCTGGGTGGTGTCTGTATCTGATGCTTCAGAGCAGAAGTTTTCAACCAGGGATATGCGTACCCCTGGGTACTTCAGAGTACCGTAGCGGATACACAAGAGAATTGGGACGACCACCCTTGGACTCATACTTTGGTGGGAGGTGGGTGGTTGCAGCCTGCCTCCTGGCTGCATGCCGGACCGGGTGGGAGGCGGGCAGTCACATAATGAGGGGGCCAGAGCCCCAGGCGCCGGTCTGAATTTTGCAGTTCACGCTCATCTCTAGGGGCATGTTCTTACCCAAGGAGATGATTATGATGTCCCAAAGTCAACATTATTAATTAATTGGAGGCTCAAAGAGAAGGAGAAAATGAGGTATCAAAGCCACTTTTGAAGTATCTATTTCCTTAGTTGGGAAAAGAGACATGATAACTGAAAACATGTGAAAGGTAAATGGATTTTTGCTTGAATACCTTGTGATATATAGTTAGATTTCCTTTGCGTGAATGAACATCTTTAAGGATTTCAAAGTCAAGGTGCACAGTAATTTACACGGTAATATTCCAAAATCCAAGATTTAAATATCTATGCTATCAGAGACTGTATTTGCCTACAGTAACATGTCAGTTCATAGTATCTTCTTGTTCTTGCCTGTATATGTGTTTTAGACACTCTTACAGGTAGCACTTGTTTTAGACACTCTTTCAGGTAGCACTTTTAAAGAATATATTTAATGAAATTCTCTTACCTGTAGCAATCACTTCATGTCAGTCAAGATTAGTTAAGGAATACATACAAATTAGGTTTGGTTTATTAATCTTGTGCCCAGGTCTTAATGTGGATATGACACAACGCATCACTACTAGTCATATTCTTGGGATCATAAACCAAGCAAAACTATCTAAAAATAAATGGAAAAACATCTCTCCACACCATCTAACACAAGCCAAATGTGTGGCAGTGCTCTGTGGTGTCTTGAAACAGTTCCAGTTTTCTGTGATACTAGTTAGCCAGCTTTTAGATGCTGTTTGTGGAATAAAAATAGTTGGTGAGCTATTGGGGAAAAAAGATTCTCTGTTCATTTAGTGGTATGTAGTTAGGCTTGAATATCCCATTATCCCTTTGATCTTTCAAGAGATTCACTTGTAGTATAAAATAATTTCCTAGAGGCTTCTTTTGCTTACTGCTTTATTCCTTACTAGACATGTGCAAACCTGTAGCTGTGCATTAAAAGAGGAGAGTTTGCGCATTTGTTTTAGACTAATTTTAAAAGCTTTAAGATAGCAATTTACAATTTTTTTAATTGAAATCAATCTGGCTGTAAACGGATCACCTTCATGGATTTGGAAAGAAACGTTCCCACCTAGGAAGCTGCATTGCACAATTGGCCAGTACAGTGTGGACAGTTTTCCATTCAACTGAAGCATCATCAAGTGCTGGACCCTGCTGGAGACAGGATCCTTTCTTTCTAGGCCAATGGTCTGATTTTTATTTATGGCAATCTTCCATTCTTAACACGTGGTGATGAATGGATTACATGAAACTGACTTTGAATTATTACATCATGGTTTCATTCTTGGCACACCAAGTTTATTTTCTTCTGGGTTTTCATGTAGGCATTCAGTCTATTTACTTTTCTAATATTTCAGATTTATTTTGATTTTTGCATATATTAAATAACTTTTTCAAATATGCCAGCCACCCACACCCTCAGTTTTACAAAGAGGGGGACCCTAGCTTGTTTTAAAGAGTGAGAATGAAGATGAATCCTCCCAAAATGGTTGCAGTATTTTTAGAAGCTGCAATTAGTTCAAGTATTTTGCATATGTTCCCTAATTTTAGGGTGTATCAACAGGAATCTAAGCAACACAAAATTATCTCAGATTCTAGAAGTTAGTATTGTTAAACTCACGGGTCGCAGCTGTGTGCTGATAGGGCCGCAAGCAGCCTGCGGGTTGAGAACCACTGGTCTAAAAATTTCCTATGGTTGGGATCCCACAGCCTCCATTAAAAAGCCTATTCCAGAGCTTAACTGTCCATATAGTTAGAAAAAAAATTTCTGATATCTAAATCTCACTTGCTATAGATTAAGCCCATTATTTCTATTCCTACGCTCAGTGGACACAGAACAATTGAACACCATTCTCTTTAGAACAGCCCTATTATCAGGCCCCCTTAGCCTTCTTTTCTCAGGACTGAATATAACAGGGATTTTTTTTTAACCTTTCTTCATAGGTCAGGTTTTCTAAATCTTTTATCCTTTTTGTTGCTGTCCTGTGAACCCTCTCCAATTTGTCCACATCTTTCTTAGTCTGGCATCCAAAACAGGATACAATACTTCAGCTGAGGCCAGACCAGTGCTGCGTAGAATGAAACAATTATCTTCCATGTTTTTCATACTTAAATTAATACACCCCAGAATATTAGGCTTTTTTTGCAACAGCATCACATAGTTAGCTCAAATGCAATTTGTGATCCACTATAACCCCCAGATGTCTTCAGCACTACCGCTTAGCCAGTTGTATTCTCCATTAGTTGTGTAGTGGTAGTTGTAGTTGTTGTTGTAGCATGTAGTTGTGCTTTTGATTTTTCTTTCCTAAGTGTGGTGCTTTGCACTTGTATTAATTGAATTTCATTATGTTGCTTTCAGAACAATTCTGCAATTTGTCAGGGTTGTTTTGAATTCTAATCCTGTCATCCAAAGTGCTTGCAACGCCTTCCAGTTTGGTTTCATCTACAAATTTTATAAGCATACTCACCACTCTGTCATCCAAGTCAAGAATGAAAATATTGAATAATACTGGGTGCAGGACCTCACTAGATATGTTTGACAGTGAACTATTGATAACTGCTGTTTGAGTATAATTTTTCAACCGGTTGTGTAAACACTTTATAGAATTTCCTCTAGTCCACATCTCCCTAGTTTGCTTATGAGAATGTCATGTTGGGACTGTGTCAAAAGCTTTGCTAAAATCAAGATATATCACTTCTTCTGCTTCCCCCTATCCAGTAGGCCAGTAACCCTGTCAAAGGAAATGAAGTTGGTTTGGCATGATTTGTTCTTGACAAATCCATATTGGCTATTACTTATCACCCTATTATCCTCTAGATGGTTACAAATTTATTGTTTAATTATTTGTTCTAGTATCTTTCTGGATGCTGGAATATATTTTAGCTAAGAAGACAAAGAAGTTACTTCATCCCATATAGTGAGAATCTTGAGTTTTCTCTCCTGCTTTGTCCTATCATCCTGCCAGATGCAGTATGGTCTCAGATCTGTTATTTGATACTGATTAGCATTTTTTATGATCTCTTTGGCACTTTAGATACTCTTCAGAGGAATCATTGCTTGACACGTTACATGATCTTCATATATAAGTGCATGTTTTCAGATACACTGGTACATGCTCATTTTGGATGTCCCTTTGAAAATGGGGCTATTAAAGTATGAAGAAGTCAGCTTCTTAGATCGACTTCTCTGATTGACTTATCTGGATTGACTGTTAAGACCCGCTCAATCGATCCAGTAATCGATGCAGTTAAACCACCCCTGCAAGTGGCGCAGTGAAGACGGCGCGCAGAAGAGAAACACAGAAGTCGACGGAAGTTACACAAGTTCTTTGCGTACTTTGTGTAACTCCCATTGACTGCCGCCGAATCGCCAAGGTGACTGTAGACCAAGCCTTAGTAAATTTTGAATTGTATTATGTTCAAGCTAAACTTCCTGCAAGGAGATCTCTTTGCAGAAGGTCATGTCCTTCCCCTCCCCTGTCCCCAGCAAATTTGGTAATAAATCAGTGGAAATGTTGGCTCCTCTTACATTAAATTAACATCCATCTTAAATTAATATAACTATTGAATCAGGTGGTCAGTCCTCCATTAGGAATTATAAAATTAATCAGGCCTTGTGCAGTTTTTATTTTTAGTGGGCTTTATAATCTTGCTGTGAAAGAATGATTTGCAGTTAAACATTCTCTTTTAAGGAGAAGAGTCTGTTCTGTCAAATCAGTCTTTTAACTATTATTGAGGTATATGCAATACTGACCCACTTTACAATGTCATAAAGTGATGGGTACTGAGGAATTTGAAACAGCTTTTCTAAATATTTTCTTTTGGGTAACAACCAGGGAATATGTACAGTACCTCAGTGGAATAAAACCAGCCGACTTGTAGCCTGGTAGTCTAGTGAGTTACTATATTTTAGGCACATTTTGTTAGTTTAGACGTAAACTTTGGTAGTGTCAGAATTTTTTCACTTGAGTGCAACTGCTACCAGCATTAGTGAGAAATGCTTTTGGACCACAGTTTTTTTGTTTCTTTCTAGTGCTTGTCATTCATCTGGTTTTTTATACTTTATAAATAAAACATAACGTAGGCCCATGCAAAACAAGTGCCTAACTCAATTCAGTTATCAAGGCATTTATGCACTTTAGGAGCAGGGCCCAGAGAAAGTTACTGAATATCTTGTCACAGATCAAGAATCCACAAGCCTATAGAATTATAGAAGATTAGGGCTGGAAGGGACCTCAGGAGGTTATCTAGTGCAACCCCTTGCTCAAAGTAGGACCAACCCCAACTAAATCATCCCAACCAGGGCTTTGTTAAGCCAGGCATAAAGGGATAAATAAGATGCCAACCAGTGTAGAACTAGACTGGCCAGCAGTAGGGGGCATTAGAGGGGAAGAGTCTCTCCAACAGTGTGAGGTGACTTCCCCATTACAGTTGTGTAATGGGACCACCAGCCACCTTGGGAGGTTGGGGCTGCAGCCCTCTTAAGCCAGGGATAGGTTCTGAAAGCCCCTAGTACTGTTACCAAAAATGTTTCCCATTAAATGTTCTGTCCCCACATACTGACAACCCTCAATGATTTGTTTTGCTGCACCCTCCCACACAGACTCCCAATGTACTAATCTTCTGAGTGCACACACAGATTCCTCCTCCCCTTGAGGCTTTAATCTGCCTTTCCTCCTCCATTAATTCCTCTTCAGATTCTGCTGCACCTGTGTTCCTGGTTATCCCCTTTGCTGCTGGGGTTAGGCTTCCCCACCTGCTCTTCTCCCTCACTCCCCTTCTAGTGCTGGCCGAGGTCAAGGAAGGGTGAGGCAGCCAGGAGTTTCTCCACACACCCCAGGTGTGGGGAAAGTCAGAGGGAGTTTGTTTGTTTACCCCAAAGGCAAATTGACTTGTTTTTATTTATCTGGATCGCCTGAGATGCTTATTGAAGGACACAGAGTTACAACCCCAAGGAGAGAAGTGCCTGGGATGGATGGTGCAAGAACACACTTGATTAATGGGTGCATAAGTGTGCTTGAATACAGGAAGTTGTGGGAAGCTGGTGCCTTCTTGGTAATTGAAACTAATTAATAAAAGCAACATACCACACTCAATAACTGAAAAGCTGTTATTGTTGTCGCTGCTGAGAATAGGCTTCTCTATAACAAAACATCTTATAGACGACACATGTTCCAGCTGTCTCTTTTTGCATATCCCAAAGAAACTATGGGTTCCTGATGCAGATCATTTGCTATCCTTCACTGCTTCCATGTTATGCAGAGAACATTATGTAGTCCTCAGTAAATATGTCTTTGAAGAAATTTGCATTCACTGGGGCAGCATTGCTGCTGTGGTTGAGCACTTTAGATTATGTGCAGCATAATAAGCATTGACGACAAAGTTTCGTGAAGGCTTTGGCCTTTGACTTCTGCACTAGAGCTGTTTCCTGATTTGCACAGAGACCATTGTGATTATCTGCTCCTTATTTTAAATAGGTTTTATTTCCATTACTAACACAATTTAGTTAGAAAAGCTTTCAAGAACAACAAGAACATTTGTTCTTTCTTTTCCCCTCCTCATTGGATTTGTATAGCTCTTCTGGGAACAATATCCCAGACAGCAGGATATGAGAAAGTTTACATTCCATTATGAAAAGACAATAGAAATAAAGAGTGCTAAAAAGCCCCAAACATGACCATCTAGTTTTCACTGTCCGAGCCAAATTGGCTTCTTGTAAACTTGACCCCACTTGTTCCTGTCCTGACTTTGGAACACACCTGGCCTTCAATGAGCTCTACTTCATTAATTGATGGCTACAAGGAATTAATGCATTCCAATGTTATAGTCACAAGGGAGACGCAAAAATATATTTATTTGCTTACACCATTGACTGACTGAAATATTCCGTGTTGTGAAGTCATTTGACAGATGATGGCTACAAGGAATTAATGCATTCCAATGTTATAGTCACAAGGGAGACACAAAAAGATATTTATTTGCTTACACCATTGACTGACTGAAATATTCCGTGTTGTGAAGTCATTTGACAACTGCCTTTCCACATTCTCAGCCCCCTTCACCTGAAGCAGTGAGAAATTCTCTCCCTGCTTCACAGATTGCATCCCTAGATCTGGGTTGCACTCTGGCTCCCAGAAATTGAGAGCTGTGTACTATATCCATTCTTACACAGAATTTAGACAGTTTGTGGTATCGGAAGTTCTCCAAAGTGCTAAAGGAATTTCAAACCACTACATGTGACTGACACCTTATGAAAAGCAATGATGAGACCCCAGGTACTTGGCTGATTCAGTCAATAACTTCTTCAGTGAGGAGAGTCTACTGGGCTCATGACGCAGTAGTGACTGGCTGGTGCTTAAAAACCTATCAGTACCAACACTCTTGTCATTTGCCGTCATATCTACCATTCTTAAACAAGGTCATTGAAAAGCTGGCGCAGAGCTACCATAAACTCCAGACCTCTACTAGTGTCTTAGACCCCTTAGTGTCTGCTAGTGTCTTTGACCCCTTACAGTGAAGCTGCAGACCACAATATAGCACTGAAACTGCTCTCTGCATTGGTTTCTCTGGTGGATGATCTCTTTTCTGTGATGGAGAATGGATAGAAGCGTGCTCAAATTGCTTTATCTCTCAGCAGTCTGACACAGTTGACTGTGAGTTTCCTGAGAGACCTGGCTGTGTTGATAGACTTAAGAGGGTTATGATGGGCATCTATTCCTCTGCTGTGAGCACACACAGTTGCAGAGCACTGCAGGGCTCAGTCCAGCCCCTCCAAGACAAATTATTCAGAATCCCTAGAAGAGAGTAAAATGCTGTTGATTTCTGAGTCAGCAGAATGCAGCTGACACCCATCTCCTTCACATCACAGCACCACTGCCCAGCACTTAAGGTGATTGAAGGAGACTAGCAGCTGGTTGAAACAAGACACTAGACTCAGTGCAGACTGGCAAGGGCTAACCCTAACCTCATTATGTGTCTTGCTGGTAATCTTAACACTGAGTGAACCATTCCTGGGTGATTTTTCCAGAGAGCATTGCTTAGAGGTACTCACAATGCTCCCCAAAGGTAACCGGCCTTGCAAAGCACCTCACCACCACCTGCCCAGAGCACGAGGAAGCACTGCCCAGAGCACTGTGGATCAGGTCTCTGAAACCAGCAGCCTTTGGCACCACAAACCCTATCTTCCAGGCCCCTGTAGGCCTTGCTCTCTCTGTACAGGTAGCAATAGGCACACTCCAATCCCTGAGTCACAGAACTACTCCGGGGTTTATAAATTCTAGTAAGAAACATTCTCAGAGATCCAGGAACTGCTGAATTCTAGTATCAGTTCTGCCATAGATTCTCTGTGTAGCCCTTGTGCAAATCACTTGATATCTGTGCTCTAATCTTTAAAATGGGGCTACTACTTACCAGGGGTGTAGTGAAGATTGATTGATCAGATAGTTTGTTACATATCTTTGAAGTTGTAAAGCACTAGAAAAAAGGTAATTACTCTTATTCACTCCTTGTAACACTCCCACATTCCACTCGCTGTTCTTGCCCTGGAATTCCTGGGGCTGGTGTAGGCTCTGAGCTCTCCTGGGCCAGTTCCTTCTCCTCGGCTGGAATTAACATGGCCTCTACCTTTGGCAGAATGAAGGCCAGTGGCTCCTTGATCACATCCACACAGCCAAGGCTGCCATATTTGTGCAGCTGAGTGGGGAGAACACTATCTGGGCTGGGGGGAAGAGGACCTGGAGGCAGCGGTTAAGATAGGGGAGCAGGTCTTCCAGGAACACTGCAGAACTGAGAAAAAAGCTCCTGCTCCCGGCTGCTGAAAGCCGCCTCTTCTGCCTGGTGAAAAGCCAGAATCGTTTTAGTTACCTTGCCAAGGGCACCCTCCAGGGAAGTCGTCACATCCTGGGCAAGAGCCACAGGACAGCAGAGACGCAGGTCATTGAAGGCAACCAGAATATTGTTCAGGAAACAGGCAAGAGGTGGGAAGTCCAGCAGCAGCATGGGAGGCTGTAGGGTTCCTGGCTGGGTGGTTGGCACTGCCACAGAGATGGTGCTGCCCAGGACAGCAGGAATAGAGATCAACGTGTAGGAGTTCATCTCATCTTGGAACCCAGTGCACAGCTGCCTCCTGTGGCGGGAGAAGAGAGCAGCATGAACACAATGGATGTCCTGCAGCCGGATGCCCCAGTAGCCACAACCTAACACGGGCGGGGACTGCCCCAGTTTGCCCTCTGTGCTGCGTGCATGTATTGAGTCTTGAGTGGGCCTGGGCTCTGCAGAAGCCTGAGGGATTCTGCTACATAGCAGCCCTGGTCTAGAACACTGGCACTGGGGTTTTGGGTGTGGATGGAGATGAGCAGAAGCCTTGGCTGCATCTGCTGATGGGGACTGTACAGTGGATCATAGGCTGCAGCCTCTCTACCTATTTCCTCTGCTGCACTGTAACGGGCTGGCTAGGGCCTGTGCAGGTCTCTTGGGCCTGGCCTGGATGGAAGGAGGCAGGGCCAAGTCCTGGCTCTCTAACGCCTAGAGTGTACATAGGGAAGTGAACGGTTTCTGACGTTGAGAGCAGGTGCAATGATGTACATAACAGTGAAAGAGGCTGATCAGTGCATAAATAAAGTTCATTATTCTGGACTGCAAAAACAAAACAAAACACTCCCACATTCTCTTTCCCCTCCTCCCCCAAACACACACTCCCTCCTACTCATCATGTTTACCGCTCTCTTCCCTCTTGCTATTACTATAAAGGAGAGGAGTTGGGTGTGTCGATTGTATGTATGTACATGTGAACTACTAGTTGAGCTGTCTAGTCTGAGTTTTTGCAACCTAATTCTTTCCCTAGCGAGAAGCTAAGATATAAAAAATTCAGAATCCGTGAAGATAGTATTTCAAAGTCAACATTTAGAAACACACATTGGGGGGAATTGGTCAAAGTGGAAAAATTGGGGTAAAACCCTGAATTAGATACTGTTATGGAAAAAGGCATTTTCATTTATATCTTTGCTTGCACTTACTTATCGGTTTTAAATGAGGAGCACAATGTTGTGCTTCTTAATTGTAGAATATCTTGAAATTTAACAGCAACTGTTGGCCCTCTTCCCCCCAAATCAAGACAGCATAGCATCATGAGACCTCTGTGATTGAAAATGTAATTGTGTCTTCCCTGCAGAGTGGCAATAGTCTGTTTATCACCATGACAGATATGGGACTATTGAGCCCATAAAAAGTTGGGAATGTATTTGTAATTTTTGGTCATTTGTTTTTGTTAATTTTCATTTAATTAGTTCTTTTACAGAACAAAACCATTGGAACAACACTCTGAATTAATAATACACAGATACAACACAGAAGACAAGCCATTTTAGCTCTATACAAGCAAGAATATTAGTATTATACAGTCTGCTCTGTTAACTCCATAGCCATGCACATGTCCACATAGTGGTCATCTTATATGGTTAGTAAACGTGCACCCTGGAAGACAGATAGAACATAGCCTTTGCTTTGGCTCACAAGACAAGGCCTCCACTACTCAGCTATAGGAAAACCTTCTGTGGTTAGAGGCTTTATTTTCTGTAGTCCAGCCACTAGAGGGTAGCAGTACCCACATCTACTACATGTGTATAATTCACATTATCTGGAGGTTTATTTTGGACTTACCCTGAGAGAAACATTTTAGGGCTTGTCTATTTTGGACAACCTACACCTGACCGGATTACACTGGTGCAAACTCCTAATATATATGCAGTTAAATCAGTTTAAAGTATTCTTAAACTGTATTATATTAAAGCAGTATCTAATCCTTTTGGTAACACCAGGACATATTCTGCACTATAGACCACACCTCACTCCTCTCTTGTGATTTCTTGTTTGGAGAGTACCATTCTTTTTGATGTGTTAATTTCATTTAGTTCTATTTCCTTTTAAAATGAGATTAGTATATATTAGCTTATTGCAGTGGTTCCCAACCCGTGTCCCTCAGGGTCTAACAGAGTGGCCTGCCACTCTCCTCCCATTGACTGCAGAAGGGAGCCGCTGCCTAAGTACTCAGGCGGAGTGCCTTGCCGGTGCAGGCTCCTTGCTGCAGCCCAGGGAATGGGAGATCAGCGCTCCCCTCCCCTTGGCTGTAGCAGGGAGCATGGCAAAGCGCTCCGCCTGGGTCCCTAGGCACTGGGGTCCCAGCTGGAGCCAGAGGGAGGGGAGCACTGATCTCCTGTCCCACTGTCTGCAGAAGGAAGCAGCTGCCTAGGGACCCAGGTGGACTGCATGTTTCCCTGCTGTAGCCAGGGAAACAGGAGATCCTCCTCATTTCACTCCTTCCCTCTAGCTGCAGTAGGGAGGAGGGGGCTGCTGGCAGACTGGTGGCCCTTCAGAGTCGTAAAAATTATATTTGTGGCCCTCAAGCCAAAAAGGTTGGGAGCCACTGGCTTATTGATATATCCCTTTCTGGTGAGTTGAGGGAAAAAAACATAAATATATTTTTGAATCAATACACCATTCATTTCTACCCCATACAAACACCAACATAAAGTTTTTATTATACTTGATTACGTTGCTGTCACACTGATGTTATCCATTTTTCTATTAACCCATTTATAACCTTGTTTTTCCCCTAGCTGGTCATCATTTCATTTATTATTGCTGGTTAATGGATATTTTAGAGGAACGCAGTCCATTAGAAAGGAGAAAGCCTTTGAGTTAACCTGATACTATTATTTATAAATACTTATGGGCTGCTGTGGCCTAGTGGATTGAAAATAGTGCCCAAGAGTCAGTAGATCTAGATTCTGGTGTTGGCTTTGCCACTGTCTTACTATGTGTGCTTAGGCAAGTCACTTAATTGCTTTATGTCTTAGTTACCTCAGATGTAAAATGGGATAATGATACCCACCATTATGATGTGTTCTGGGATCTAGGGATTAAAAGTGCTATGAAAGATGAATAGCCATTTTTAAAAGCTTGAATGAAAGGCTGTCTCTTGTGAATGGCATAGATTTGTAGGTCTCATTTTATAAAATATATTCATCAGGCACCACTGGAAGGCTGTGTCCTCACAGTGGCAGCATCTGAGGCTTTTGCAAAATAGTCAGTCTGGAAGATATTACAGGAAGATCCGTTTGCTTCCTGGATTTCCCCAGAAGCTTTCCCTCTGAGATGTATCAAGTGACAGTTGTAATTTATTTCTGTTCTTATAGAGAAATTGTTTAAATTTAGGTTGATTCTTGGCAGGTAGCTACGAAATAACTTGATGCTAACAGGCCAGTCTTCAGTATTTCCAGGAGAGTTGAACTTGGGCAAACTAGTAAGTTTCTGCTAATTTGAACTACTCATGGATTAGGTATGGGAGAATTCGGTGGACACGCTCTTTCATATGGTGAAACAGTGAATATTATCAGATGGCTTATTTAACGTAGTTCATTGAGATCGTCCCAATAAATAGTTTTAATGTCTATGGACTAAATCCTGGGAAGTACCCAATACTCCCATTAGAATCCGTGACTGTATATGCACTCGGCAAATGCTGAGCACCTGTGGAGATATTGCCCTTTTTAAGAGTGCTAGCTTTGCCCAGTAAAGTTTGATTTAATACATGAGTAAAAAAGTATGAACTGTAGAATAAGTCCACAACTCTCTGTTGCTTCCTGACTTTATGCCAGTTCATTCCTACATTAATCTAATCAACTCACTTTCTCAGATGAATTACTTTTCAATCTGTGTTCACTGGAGAGTCCTCTAGTCTTATCAGCATCATTTAGCTGCAAAATTGTTAGAGTAACAGTGCAAGTGGTTTTTAGACTGTGATTTATTTAAAGGCAGACCATGGTCTAGCTGATTATGGAATTTTAGTCAGAAATTAACATAGGGTGGAATGCTTCTACAAAGAGAGCAAAAAATGTATTATCCAAAACCTGTGATGTTCTATGCACATCTATCTGGCTATCTTATTTGAATATAAACTTGTGTACAATGCAAAGTTATTTATTCTAGCACTCATAAAATTATTTCTTGTTTGTGTTTGAAAAGAAATAAGAGGTTAAAGGCCTTACCCATCCCAATGAACTGTTTCATCTAGTGCAGCAGTAAGTATCCACACTTCGCCCAACTGAGGGGTGACATTGGCAGCTTGTTAGGAGCCAGATGGCCATACTTAATTTGTATGAAATGGAGCAGCTGCAGCCACCTTCAATTTTAATAAAGAAGTGTGCACTACACACATTATAGGTTTTAGTATCGTTACTCCACCTTGATTTCAAGTTCAGGCCTGATCCACTGCTGGCATATTTGATCAAATATAGATCAACAAGACATTTTACACATCTTCCTGTATATGTAGAGTTCTAAATTAACTGGATCATCTTGGGAAAAAGATCTGGAAATGGTTGTGGAGGATACCTCAAGGAGACTTAGACACAAGGTGCAGCTACGGGCAGAAAGCAAACAAGGCGCTAGAATACATGTGATATGGGTTAGAGAATAATGCAACCAATGCTTGTGCTAGCCCATTGGGGGTCCTAATCAGGAATATTTTGGGGGGGCCACAACACATACTAATAATTAATAGGGGGCCCCTTTGAGCTGCTCAGGGCTCTAAGCAATTGCTTAGTCTGCTTATGCTTAGCACCAACTTTGAATACAACAGTCATCATAATGCCATTAAATACCTCAATGGAGCAGCCTCATATAGAATACTTTGCACAGTACTGGTCACCTCTTCTTGAAAAGGATGTTACAGAACTAGAGGGGGTTCAGAGAAAGGTGCCTAAAAGATTAGAGGCACACAAAAGCTCTCATATGATGAGAGCTTGAAAAGATTGCAGTTGTTTATCTTGGAAAGGAGATGAATAAATGGGGACACTATGAAAGTATATTAAATTACATTAAAAATAATTAAAAGAACATTACTAAAGTTGCAAAGTCAGGCACTCAAAAGTTAGGAAATGCAAACAGTGAAGATGCCTGTGCAACTTTAATTTAGTCCTCTCCTGTGTATGCATTATGATGCAGTCTTTAATTACCTGATCACATTCTGGTGCAGATCCTCAGCTGGTGTAAATTGTCATAGCTTCATTGACTTAATTGGCCGAGGTTCTGCTCCACCGTTTTTCCAACAAGACCCCTGCCACACAGGATGGATGGTGCTCACTGAATGGGCAGTTATTCAGTAGTTTTTTTTTAATCTTTATCATTCATTCTGTGGCCCCAGACGTTATTTGCTGCATGGTATTCAAACTGTGGACTGGATAGGTCACCAGGGGGAGCAATGAGAGCACAAAAGAGATGGTTTCCTTGCTCTCTTCTGGTGCCCCAAACAGGAGGGAAATACCTGTTAAGGCCCTGGAGTCCTGGGTTGGAGCATGCTCAGTCACTCTGTGGGAATAGGATATTTGCAATTTGGTTGTCAAGTTGGGAGTTGTTTGTGATTGCAGCATGCTTAGTGCAGATGTACTGCAGTGCAGTGGGCATGGAATCTTTGGGAAATTTAGTTGCCAAACTCTAACAAATCTCTGCTTAATGTTTGTGAACTGAGATTTTACAGAAGTTTATAACTTGGCCAGATTTGAGTGGGGACACCATGGTAACCCTTCTACCAAATTTCAAGTTGCTGCTCAAAGCATGGAGGCTTGAGGGTTATTCATTTTTTTCAAAACATTGGCAAAACATATTTTTTCTGTAATCATCAGAAATGGCAGAACTATTTCATCTGAAAGTTACAAAAATTATTCAGTCTGAGGCAGATACTCATTGTGGAAAATTTTAAGCCCAAACAGTTTAAATTTGGCAAAGTTATAAGCAACTGAAAACTGTTTTTAAATGGAAATTGTTAGACAAACTTAACTATATGTATTGCGCCCAGTTCTGCCTATATTATGGAAGATATATCAGGAGTGTCTGTTCTGTCCTTTTTAACACACAAGAATAAGGGGGCATTCAATTAAATTAAAAGATGGAGAATTCAGAACCAATAAAAGGAAATACTTTTTTAAACACATAATTAAACCGTGAAACTCGATGCCACAGGAAGTCGTTGAAGCTAAAAACATAGCAAGATGCAAAGGGGATTGGACATTTATATGGATGACAAGAATCTCCAGAGATATAATAGTTAATGCTAACAAATTTCGGAAGAGATATTAAACCTCAAGTTTTGGGGTTTAAGATAGTCTCTAACTATCAAGGATTAGGAGGACACCTAAAGTGGATGGCAGATTAGGCAGAAGTAGGGTAATGCAAGGGTTCTTTCACTTTCCTCTGAAGCAACTGGTGCTGGGCACTGGTTGAAGACCGGATGCTAGGCTATATGGACCATGTCTCTGATCAAATAAGGTGATTCTTATGATGGGTTGTTTTTGTTTTTTTAAAGCCTCAGGGGTTTGGAATATTAGAAAAAATTCTTGGAGGTGGATAGGGGAGGGAATACTGTCATAGGTATATGATAAATTGCACAGGTGTGTGATAAACTTACCTCTCTCTCTCTCTCTGTTTTTGCTATGTTGTGCACTTGGATTTATTTCTGCCATCATACTAATAGATAGTATTCTTTCTTTGTTATTTATATATGTGGGTAATATTCCTAAATATTGTATGAAAAACTGTTTTTGTCTTTGATTCCTGGGTCTTGAAAATCAATCCTGTGTCCCATAAACGTTCTTTGATTTTTGCTACACTAGCGTTTGCGGGGGGAGGAAGGGGTTGTATGTTTGCCATGGGATTACAGTTAGATCTCTTTTCTGTTTGTACATTTCAGGTGCCTTATCAGGCGCTAAAGAAAGCTGGGAATATGATTCTGGTGCAAGAGACCTTCAGAGTCCTGACCTGCAGAGTCATTTTACCCTACAGAAGCTTTTGGAGTATGGAGGGAGCTGTATGAATCAACAAGCTGTTCTGCAGAAACTGCTAATGCAGGCCTCCAATCTCAGCAACTCCGTTGGAGGAAGCTATTTAGAGCTTGCCAACACTGTAAGTACACTTTATCTTCACTATAAGCTCTTCAGGGTTTTTTTTCCCCAGCTTCAATATATTAAACTTTTGAGTCATGGTCCACGAGGGAACTATCAGGCTGCCGTAACTTTCATCTACCACAATGTCATTAAATTTTCAGCTTTGCAAATAATGAGAAGTAGTTAGAAATTAGTTGTATAATTGAGGACTTGCTTTCAGCAAAAAGGATTTGGTAGACTCCATGGCATAAGGCATTTAGCTGAAGATTTTAGCTTATACAGATTTAATTATAAAACGTAGCCAGCTTGTGAAAACATTTACTTATGGGAAAATGAATTGGTGGCACAGTGGCAGATTGTGCAAGTAAACGTCTTTCTGCTCATTAAGTCAGTTAGTGTCATGCAGGAAAAGCCTTCCCCTTATATTTCAGGATTTTCCACTTGATTTCTGTTTGGAATACTTTGTGTAGCACTGTGTTTCACTAGTCTCATAGGCAAGCCTCAGAGTAAAAGTATTTTCAGATAAACCTATCACATTATTCTCTGCAGTAAAAATCTGATGTCCTTGTTAAGTGAGCGTGTTTTTCAACTAGACATTGGACTCAGGTTTTTAAAGGTACGTCCACAGTGCAATTAGACACCTGCGGCTGGCCTGTGCCAGGTGACTCGGGTTAAGGGGCTGCTTAATTGCAGTGTAGATGTTGAGGCTCGCAGGGTCCTAGAGTCTGGGCTCCAGCCTGAGCATGAATGCCTACACCACAATTAAACAGCCCCGCAACCCAAGCCCTGTGACCTCAAATCACCTGGCACGAGCCAGTTGCAAGTTTTTAATTGCAGTGTAGACGTCCCCTAAGTAACTTTAGACCTGATGAACTATAAACTGATTGCCATTTTCTAGCTCATTTCTGGTGGTCAAAGGTTGATGCTGCTAAACTGAAAAGAGGGAGCAAGGAGTCAGGCTTTTAGTTGGGGAACAAAAAAGGCCCAAACTAAAGGCATTGGGGAAAAGTTCAGGAGCCCATTTTAGAATGGCTGCTTGTGACAGTAACTGGCTTTGTACTGGTGAAGCAGATCCTGTTAGTTCTTGCTTACTGGGAATGAGACATGGGTACTCAGAGAAAAATAGAAATTTATTCATCTGATATGGGTAGAACCAGCACAACATACACACACAATAATTTTGTGCACGGTTTTAAAGTCTAGTTTATATCTCTCTAACACCCATATAGAGTCAGTATTGCATCATTTGTCTTTTATTAACATAGTTCAACTATGCCTTAAAGAAAATGAGTAAACAAATAATATATCCCAGTATTTTTATTGTATAGGGAAAACATCTACCTATCTGTTTTTGGGTTACAGTGGAGCTGATTTCCATTAAGCTAATTTTTAGCATTCTGTAGTTTTGTTTATTTTTTTGAGTACTGTCAATCAAATTCTTCTAACATTGTGCATTCTACATATAGCCCTCTCTCCCAGCTGATCATGAGCAGCTGGAGATCCTGGATTCAGCCTTTCCATCTGCAAAATAAAACTCTGTAGTTTATTTTAAAAAACCTACAAATAAAAACAAACTATTCGTTACTGGTCTCTCAAAATGAATCCGCAGAAACTATACTTAAAGTCTCCACACCATTCTAATGGCTATTGCCCTCATCCATTTCAAATCTGAGAGTTTGAAAGAAGATCATGAACAATATATGACTTCCTAGTCGATTACACGAATTCTGTAGCTGTTCAATGATAGTGGTTAAATGTTAAGATTCTGGAAGAAGCAGAGCTTCCACTCTCCAATTCTGATCACTTTGAAAAATGCACAGTATACGCTACTAGGTACTTAAATATAGCCTTTAAAGAACCAGCTGAATTTTACCACCTATGTTGTGATGTTATAAGCGTGGCTGGCATGATTCTCTTTTTGTGTTGGGAGCATTGTGTTGCTGTGCCAGTGCTGGACATGGGTTGTTTTGCTTGTAGAACATGTGGGCTCTGATGTTGATTGTATTAAGGTTTGAAGGTAGGTGTCTGCTAATCTTCTCTCCTTATACATTCTGGCTGACTTCCAGAGTGCTCAATGATCGTAGCTCAGGAGTGACCAGCCGTATCGGTCTGAGAAAATACTACTGAGTGGTGACCTCCTGTGTACTTGGGGATTTGGAGGATCACAAACATGATGTTGACCCAGAATATAAAATGGTAGAGCTCTTGCACTGTCTTGAGAAATAGAAAACTAACAACTACACACAACACACAAATCCCAATAACTGAAATAAGACTTAAATAAAACTACCATAATAGCTAAGGATTTTTAATCTTAAAAAGTATGTATAATATACATACTAGTTTTCTATTTGGGTGTTCAGATTCATGCTAAATCCTCTGTTTTTATTGGTATGATGTCATCTGATCTGTTTTAACATATCATGTTATGCCTCTGCTTCCAAATGTTTTTTTCACTTACGCTTTAAACCACAGTACAGTAAGCAGTCTCTCATTTATACGGAGATGGAGACAATAATGCCCCAGCTTTGGCTCCTGCTGAACATTGGTATCACTAGGTTGTAGGAAAAATGTTGCTTTAACTTTGTTGAAATCAGGAAAGATGAAAATCGCTGCTTTTTGTGTTTGATGTTTTTATTTTTTCCCCTTTGCATTATTCTGAATACTGTCAAGAAAACTGAAGTGATGTGTTTAGTGCAGTCTAAATTCTAAGGGCTTGTCTGAACAAACACTTAATGCATGGCAAGCTAGGGTGTAAATCTACCTCACACTAGCCTGACAGGCACTAAAGGCTTGTCTACACTAAAAATGCTACTGTGGCACAGCTGTAGCACTTCAGTGCACATACTACCTACACTGACAGGTTCTCCCGTCAGTGTAGGTAATCCACTTCCCTGAGAGGTGATAACCAGGTCGATGGAAGAATTCTAACTAAGGCCTTGTGTCTACACTACAGTTGTGTTGAAAAAAGTCAGAGTTTGTTGACAAAATGGAGGAGGTGTACACACTGAAATGCTCCTCCCGCTGCTATAACTCCCCTGCTACATTGACCAAATAAAACCACTTCGACAAGCAGCACAGAGCTTTTTGCAACATAGTTAGAGCAAAGCACCACCAGTGTAGAACTGAGCTTGGTTATGTCACCCTAATTGGCTTCCAAGAGGTGTCTCACAATGCCCATCATGACCACTCTGGTCACCAGTTTGAAATTTGCTGCCCTACAGGTACATAGGTATGCATCCCTCCCCCATTTAAAGGTCCAGGAATTTTTGAAATGCCTCTTCCTGTTTGCTTGGCATGCGTAGTTCACACAGCATCTTTCCAGCTGACCTTGCTGGCTTTACGCACCAGCTGCTGTCCCGTGTGGAGCACACCGGAGCTGCTGAGTATGTGAGGCAATGAGGCTGTGCAGTCGCAGCTTCTCACCAGCTGTAGGAATTTCAATATCTCTGGGCTGACTGCAAGTGGCATGCACAAGAAATGGCATAAGAGGGACACTCAGCAGTGTTGTCTAAAATCAAAGAGCTGAGGCAGGAGTACCAGAAGGCGAGGGAGGCCAACATTGCTCTGGTGTGGTTCTGAAGACATGCCACTTCTGTAAGAAGCTGCATGCCATTCTCAGTGACAACCCCACCGCCACTGCCAAGAGCCCCAGGGGGACTGGAGGCAGCGGCCAGCGGACTCAACCCAGATAAGGAAGTGGTGAATGAGGAAGTGGAGCTGGAGGATGGTGTGGTGCACACGGCAGGGTCGTCTGGTGGCACAGCAATTCAGGACCTCATTTTGACTCTGGAGGGGTCTAGCCAGTCCCAGCACTCCAGCTCTGGCACACAGGATGCAGGAGAGGGGAGTTCTGGTTAGTGCTCATTTTCCTTTGATATTGCATGGTGAGAGGCAACTGAGCTCTCATGTACTTTGTTATATGATACAGAAGAGATAAGGGACAGAAATTAACAGAGCCTGTGCAGCTATGCAGTGGGGCCACAGTGGAAAAGTTTGTTAATGTACACGGGGATGTCCCAGGAATCCTCCATAGAGATCTCAGGAAACTTTCCTGTAGGTATTCTGCAATCCTCTGCCGAAGATTCCTTGGCAGAGCTGCCTTGTTTCTCCCCCCACTGTAGGAAATTTTGCTGCGCCATTCGGCAGTTATGTGCAGGGACCAGAGCAGAGCACCTGCGAATGGCATGCAGAGCACCTGCGAGTGGCATACAGAGCCGGTCTGAAGCCACACACAAGCAGGAGATGCACCCTTGCATCCTATGTTACCCTTAGGAGTGAGATACCAGGTTCGATTGTCCTAGCCTGTGAAAAAGGGTACCAATATTCAGAATAGGCTCCCTAGCTACTTATAATAACCCCATTTGCAAACCACCTTTTGTCCCTTCTTGCCCATTCCCCCTACCCAGTGCCCCCTCCCTCCACGAACTCGCCATATTTGGGACTCGTGCTGACCTGTGTGCTGGCCAAGGGACAGTGAGAAATAGGTGTGTGTAACTTTTGCGATTCACAGCTCTGAACAGACTCTCAATACTGTCTCTGTTCATTGTTTTACTTTGCCTTCTGTAGATGTGCCCTTGCCGTCAGATAAAGCACGGAATAAGGAGGATATGTTTCGCAAAGTGCTGCAGTCAGCAGAGGCAGCACATAGCGAAACAAGAGCGTGGCAGGAGACAATGAATGAGAGACTCAGGCTGGAAAGCCAGGAAAGGACACAGGGGCAGGAGTGGATGATAAAACTTCCTGGAGGGCCAGACAGAGATGTTGAAGTCCCGTGTTAACCTTCAATCTAAGCACATTCATGCACGACTCCCGCTCCAGCCACTACAGAACTTTGGTCCATGCACTCCCCAAACTCGCCCATCATATTCCTCATGTGTTCCCAGTCTCCCACAGTACCCCGTGCACTCCACACCTACAGACTGGCTTCCCAGTGAAAGTTGGAATTACACCCAGCTGTGAGAGCCGTAACTGCAAAACTGTTCTTCTTCGTCCTATCACCTGTTTGACCAAGAGTTTGTGTTTGATCCTTTTATTAAACTTGAGTCTTTGAAATTAAATGAGTCTTTATTTGTGACATACATACATACATACATCGCTCAGTGCGAACATTGAAACACAGTGGCTATAGGTAGGAATATTTGCTGTGTGCAATTAATGCTCGGGAAACAAGCACTACAGTGGTAATTCAAGGAGGCAAGTAAACATTGCCTGACCCAATGCATCACATAGAGACGTTACTGGGAATCATTGTCAAAATGCTCCTTCAAAGTCCTCCTGATTCAAATAGCCTCCCGCTGTGCCCTTGTATGTCAAAATCAGCAGCCAGCCAATCAGTGTCAGATGTCCATTCCTGGGGAAACTTTCCCCCTTTGATTTGCAAATATTTTGGACAGTGCAGCAGGTCGCAATGATCATGGGAATATTTTCCTCATTGAAGTCTAATCAGCCAAAACAACAGTGCCAACGCCCTTTTAATCGCCCAAAGGCACATTCGGCACCTGCTGAGCCTGTTGTTGAAGTGTTACTTGCTGAATGTCAAAGTTCCTGGTGAAAGCTTCATGAGCCACAGAAGGAAGGGGTAGGCAGGGTCTCCCAGGATCACTATGGTCATTTCCACATCCCCCACTGGAATCTTCTGGTCTGGAAAGAAAGTCTTAGCATGCAGCTTTCTATACAGTCCAGAGTTCCAAAAGATGTGTGCATCATGCACCTTCACTGACCACCCCACAGTGATGTCAATTAAATGATTAATTAAATGTCAATTAAATCCACCAGCACCTGCAAGACCATGGAAAATTAGCTCTTTTGGTTGATGTATTCTGTCACAAGATGGTCAGGGGCCAAAATTGGAATATGCATTCCATCTATCACCCTGCTGCAGTTAGAAAATCCCGTTGCCTCAAAGCCATTAATGTGCAGGAAATAATTACTGAGAATCATGGTCCTTTGTAGCAGGAGGCAATTAATGGCCTTGCACACTTGCATCACAGCAACCCCCACAGTGGACTTTCCAACTCCAAATTGATTTGTGATGCAGTCTGGAGTCGCCAGTTTCCACACAGCAATCGCCACTCACTTTTCCACAGTGAGGGCAGCTCTCATTCTGGTGTCCTTGCACTGCAGTGCTGGGGCGAACTCCGCACACAGTTCCAGGAAGGTGAAATTGTGCGTTCAAAAGCTCCGCAGCCACTGCTAATCATCCCATTCATGCATCATGATGTGATCCCACCATTCAGTGCTTTTTTCTTGAACCCAGCACTGACCATCCACCATGGCAAGCTCTTGCATGAATGCCAGTAGCAATCTTGAATTATTTGTCTCCAGAGAAGACAGCAGGGCAGGCATCACTGATTCATTCTCTGTCTTGCAGCTGCTGAAATACTGCTGGAACCAGCCATGTTGTGTTCTTAACACTCATCACCACAATGGTCAGTAGCTCAGGACCTATGTTGTCAGGCAGAGATGGCGGGCGCACGGTTTACAGGGGCTGTTGAAAAATGGCGTGAAATGAAGTTGGAATGATGGGATGGAAAGAACTGCATCACAGCATAGTGAGCACGTTCCCATGATGCACTGCCATCCATTCCCATAGCTCCTTGCGGCAGTGGGTGGCAAGTTGCACAGTGGGACAGCTACCCACAATGCAACACTCTCTCTCTCTGTTGATGCAAGAGCAACAACTGTGGATGTGCTCAGCTGACAAAAGGAGCAGTGTCTGGACATGCTCAACCGATGTTATTAAAGCGACTTACGATTGTCGGTATAATTTAAGTAGACTTAAGTCTGTAGTGTGGACATGGCCTATGGCCAGCTTCACTACACTGCACAGGGGTGTGGATTTTTCAGACCCATGAACAATGTAGCTATGCTGACCTAATTTGCCAGTGTAGGCCACACACTAACAGTTCTCTAGTATGTTTTCAACTACCCAGCTTTGAAACGGGAGTAGGTCAGTGTGCGTTAAGGAACTTTTAGTGTGCAACTGCAGGCTCCATTTGGACAGTTAGTGATTATGATTCCTTATGTGCACTCCCCCTTCCCACACACATACACTCTCTCTCCAGAAATTTGTTTTATTTCATTGCGTTTGTCCCAGTACAGGGCTAGCTGCACCACTGTCCCATCTCTGGGTCTCTCTGAGTGCACCCACATGGGTGACAAGCCTCAAGTTTTTACCTCCCTCAGTGTAGAATCATACATTTCTCCCTCTCTTAGACCAGATTCTGGGTTACAGACTCTTATGTACTAACTGTGGTTACTTCAGCAGGCCTGACTTCGGTTCAGAAACTGCAGTTTGGGAACTGTGACCTGTAGTATGTAGAGTGATCTTATGGCCTTTTCAAAACAAGATATTGTTTCTTCTTCGCAGTAGGAACACTGCATACATCAAAAAGAATAAGGATTTTGAAAGAATCAAACAATCTGTATGCAGGCTAGCATGCCCTTGATGTTAGCCAGGTAGGCCCAACTTCTGCAGACTCCTTCTGTAGAGTCTTTCTGTGTCAGCCTGTTCCCCTGAACATCTCCTGACTACTGATACCCAGAGTAACTTTTTCACTGTTTAGTGTTCTTTTAATCTTAGGTTCCCAGCCTTGGCAATACAAGTCTTGTGATTCTGCTGGAGCCAAGGCAGGCTCCAAACGTAATAGCCATTGTTCTCTTAAAGACCTTGAAGTAATTTTCCAGGTGGGATCTTATCTCTAGTCATTGTTTTATATCCTGCTTTATTTTTCCTAACAGTACCTTTTGATTTAACTCCTCAGACAGAAAGTGTCCCTTACAGCAATTGAACGTACATATGGCATACATAAATTAATGCAGAGCAACCCCATGTCCTTCCCAGCATTGAAACAAAGGTTTTCAGTGTGTAAAAGCTAAACAGGCAGTAGTCCTTTACCCAATTTTTAACCATTTCTACAAAGTGGAAAAATCCGTGTACATTTTAAAAACCATATTAACATACAATTCTGCTGAGCTTTATGAAGATATAATACCTTTTGTGCAGCACCCTCTCTTATATAGCTCCGTTACTTCTTCCCCTCGTGTAGTGTGAATTGATTTATTCCAGTGTGTTCAAGCATCTCAGAAAAAAACTTGAAGCCACTGTTAGAAATATGGAGCTTTAATTTCTTTAAAAAACACATCATTATTTCTAAATGGATTTTGTCTGTATGTAAGATGAGGATGATCCTTTAGTTAGAGGCAGATTATTCTGGTTACTCACAGGGAATGATTTGATTAATAAATATCTTCACATTCTAATATCTAACAACAGTTACTGACTACTCACCCCAGAATGTGTGTTTTATCTATCTGTTTTGCCTTAATTTGTTAACATATTTGTATTTAGCTCTTTGTTTCCAGAGATATTCTTCTGTAATTCTATAGGGAATCGTGTGGCATTTTCCTCCCTGTTCCATCAGTAGGCCTAATATTGAAAGCACATTTCTCCTTGACCCTCTTCACCTGGTTGCTAAAATTTACGTCTAACATATTGATCCTTTGGTTGACACATCACCATTTACTGTTGATGCACCTGCTAATGCCAATGGGTTAAATACTGCTATAAACATTGTATTCAGGAGCCATTATATATGCCCTAAATTTAATCATTGGCAAGTTCTTTTAACCACTTTGGGGTGTAAAGAGTATAAATTTCCTCTTTTGCAGATAGCAAAATATTCCAACTTTGTCAGGAATTTGTTGTATGTATTTCATTGCATTTTAAACATCAGAGTCAGACTGTAGTTATCAGAGTGTGTATTCATCAGAATGAAATAGCTAATTGATTTGTATGCTGCCACCTGTGCTCCCTCTTCAGGAAGCTATTTCTGGGATCCAAACTTTCTTGGTTCTCCTTCAGTTTATCCTTGTACAAGTACCAGAGGATGAGAGAATTAGTGCTAAGAGTTATGTCGGTGCCCCTCTCTCTGGAAACCACACACAGCAACAGATGTGATCTGCAGCTTTTTCATTGGAATCTTAGAGCTTGATAGGATGAAGTAATGGGATTTGGATGAGTGTGATCCTCTTTATCATATTTCCCTCCACAAGTGACTACTATGGAATAAGACTAAATGATGCATTGTTTTAGTAAATTTCATGTGTTTCATATAGGGTCTTATTTTGAAAGGGTCCTCAGCTGGCCTCTGGATATGCACAAATAAGCAACTTTTTGTGCACAAACACCTATGTGCTCACTTTTTCACCTCTCTCATCTGCATGCACAGTTGATAAAACTAGAGCACATTTGTGAGCACAATGATAGAATTTATACACACACCCACACACTCCTCATTTGGATAATATTCTACTTCTGTATTCTGTCATCTGTGTACACAGATGTGATAATGTTCAAAAAGTGCATGCGCACATAGACTCTACATTTTGAAAATTTAGCCTATTAATGTTTTTTTAAAATGTCCACTTTCTAAACTGGTGATGACCTATGACCCTTTTAGCACTCGCAGATAAATAGACACAACATCATAAAGCTGTAATCTATTTTACATAGTGTATTCCCTTTGAAGACTTTCCAGCTGTAATACAAACTGATACACAGACTTTAGACTAGGGCCACTCCACCTGCCACTACAATACAGCCACCTCTGTGATGAAATTACAACTGTTTAACAAGAACACTAATAACAAACAAATGAGGCGAGGAAATGAAAAATTTATTTTTTTATTAACATCTGATGGGGAAATTTAGGTAGCTAGGATGTAATTACCTGAGTTACAGGTTAAAATGGGTACCAGCCATCAGAACTTCATACTGACAATTGCAAAAAAGCGCATTGTGGGGTTTTTCATGACCACTTGCAATCAGGACCCTGTGTTTACAGCTGATCTCAGTGACAACTCCTCCAACATACAGTATTGCCTGACTCCATACAGGGGTATTAGTTCTTTACTACTCAGAGGAGAGAGTGCTATCTATTGAATTACCAGCATCGCTTCCTACAACATCTGGGTATCCTTTGGAGGTCTTCCAGCCAGAGCATTAGCAGAATAATACAGAAAAAGTTGGCTTTTACAGTTCAATCTATAGAAGCCAATAGATGAGAAACTGGTCTGCTTTCTGATTGGTAAAATAGTAACTTCTACACCTTTCTAAAAGACATACTTCATGTAATAGTCTCCTCTTAGACCCACACAATAGAGCTTCACTTTGCTAATTTACTCTCCCAAGTGCATAGAACTTCAAGGACAGAACAGCTGATTTCAAAAAGGGAAGTTTAGTTTGTTTAGTTGAAATAACTGTCACTAGTATAAGGTATCTAGCAACCAATATTTCTAAGTCATAAGTGGATTTTTCCCTTCCCATCTTGAAACTGTGCCACTTTATCAATCAAACCCAGGTTGTAATTGCTCATTGTAGTGTGTTCCACTTATACACGTAGATTTTATCTACATAATAACAAATTCAAGATTATCACTGAGGATTTAATTTATTTTAGACTGCAATGCAGTGGATTCTGGATGGCTGCCCAAAATAGCTTTAATGGGCTCTTTACACTGAATAATGGGTAACCATTTGCCTACTATGGAATATATATCTATAAATTAAGTAATAAATGGTCAACACTTACATGAGTATTGCTTTTAATATAGCAAACTGGGCTATAGTATAAAATGGGTGGCCAAATTTACTGACCCCCTGAGATACCCCTCCGCAATGGCCAGAATCCTCTAGCTATACCACCCTGATGCAGGGCACAAGCTCCAAGCTCCTCACCCCAGTTTGGTAGGCGGAGAATGGGGGCAGGCATGGGGGGCTCCACGAGCTGCACTTTAACTCTAAAAAAGCCCCATGTGGTACACGAGTCACGGTTTGGCCACCCTGGTATAAAATGACTTTCTCCAAGATCTAAATATTGCAGAGCTTCTGTATTACTTTAAAACAGTTCACTGCAGGCCTTCTCGGTTTTGCGTTTTCACTTACACATCACATGCTGCATTGAAAGTAAAGTGCTGGATATGATCCATTTGTTTTTCCCCTTGTATCATGAGAGCGTACCACGTTCAAAAAGGTACAGTTTTTCTACCTACTTCCCATCTTCCTTTTCCCTACCATTGTAAGGCACCCTGCAGATATGTCCTTGAAACTGGGACCTCCAAAAGAGTATTTCATATGGTTACTGCATCATCACACTAGCAGTGGTCCATATAGCCTATAGATTTTTATGTGGCGCCCATCACTACTGTAGTATTCAAGCCTTTTGGTAAGGAAGATAATGCTAATATATATATTAGACCTAGTGATGGAACTGGAGAAAAAATGCCACAAGATTTGTCCCCTATAAAATTTCTCTGGAAACAAAATATATGTATTCTATGTAACTAAACTTCTGTAAAGTAGCTTTAAAAATTGACTCCTAAAAATATAGAACGCTCTAGCCCAGTGGTTCCCAACATTTTTGGCTCGAGGGCCACAAATATAATTTTTACAACCCTGAAGGCCCACCAGTCTCTGCTAGCAGTCCCGTCCCGTCCCATCCCGTTGTCCATCCCTCCTCCTGCCCCGCAGCCAGAGAGAAGGAGTTCCCGGCCACCTGGCTGGGGCAGGGAAACCATTCGCTCCACCTGGGTCCCTAGGCAGTGGCTCCCTTCTGCAGCCAGGGGGATGGGAGATCAGTGCTCCCCTCCCCCTTAGTAGTAAATTAAGGCTGCTGTTTGCTTTATATGTAACTTTGAATATACTTGTGTTCCGGGGGAAAAAATGAGTTGAGAGAAAAGTTGAGGGAAGAATTCTTAGTGTTACTTGTAACTGTGTGGCTGGTTTAATACCAGAAAGCTATCTGCAGAAATGGTGAAAAAGACTACTTGCATATTATTCCACCTCTGAAGTCTTTGCATTAGTTTTCATGTTTTTATGACGCAGTTATGCTTTCATTCCTGTATTTTAGTTAGAAACTATTTTAGTTTTAAACATCTTTATAATACCCCATTGCAGTAACCATGCTTTCCAATGTGGAATTTTGTCCATAATATGTTAATTGATACTTCTCCTCCTCAGAAATAGTATTGTATTTTATTAATGACTAAATAAATAAGCTGTCTGTACAGAAATAGAAATATCTGCAATGAGTAAAGCTTGTTGGGTCCATCAAGACTCCGATTTTTAAAATTCTGATTTCCTCCAGGATGGCATCTAACTTGTTTCTTGGATAACTCTGTTGCTTTTGTCTCAAATCTTATCTCATGGAGTCCTCATCGGTGTGGAAAAATTGCTTCTTGATTCTTGTTCTGAATTTGTTTCTCTTTATGTGCCACGTAGGATTCCTTGCCCTGTTGTTTATAGCTGCAGATAGTAAACACACATGTATGGCAGGCCAGGTTTTCTAACATGGCTTCTAATTTTGTCAGTGCAGGTCTATGTACACTATCTGAGGATCCATACAGCATTTGTATACAAAGTGGGGTACTAGGTTTGGAGCACCTTTAAAAAATTTGACCCCATACTCTGTGTGTGTGTGTGTAATTTGTCTAATTGATTACATTTTCTAAAAATTAGTCTTCCTTTATTTATTTGAAGGTGGAAAAAATTTTGCTTGCCAGGTTTGTGGGCACAAAAATGTGGGAGCAAATCTTGTGACTTCTGTGTGACTATGAAAGGGGAGAGGCCTGGCAGACAACCAATTGTAAAATCTCTGGGTATTGTAGAGCAAGTTGGTAGAAACTTCTATAGTTAGATAGTCTGACATTTGGCATTATAAACAATTCTTTCAGCCTCTTTTAGAGAATGCATAACAATTCAGTTGTATGCAGCAGGTGTAAGACCAGAGCCAGAGAATAATCTTTTCTTTCTCTAATGAAATTCTGTTCAGATCTAGCTGAAAGATTTTGAAAATTGCCATTTCTGTGCTGTCAATTGTGCTGTCAGCAGAATTTTGGTCACATGCCAAAACAATAACTGAACATGAACACTGTAATGTTAATATTCATCTGTAAAATGGGGATAATGATACTGACCTCTTACGTAAAGTGCTCTGACAGCACTATAAAGTATCTAGTGTAGGCATGTGACTCATCCACCAGGGCACCCCCTGCTGGTTGGGCATGGCATAGTGGCTCTCTTTGTCCTTTGGTGCTCCCTGCCAACAGTTGGTCTGGTGGTCTGCCTCTTCCTGAGATTTAGCCCTCCATCCACGTCACTTTTAGTCCCATCCCTTCCAGGGAAACCCTCAGTCCAACACACCACTGGCCTGGCAGCATCATGCTGGAGGTTCAGAAGTCTACTCCCTTGGTCAGCAATCCATGAGTTGGCCTTTTCCTCGTTTACCTCCTCCTGCCAGCCTTGGCACATACTGCAGGTGTAGTGGGGCAAGACTGATTGTACCCATAGGCTCTCATTAGTCCTTTCAGGCTCAGTGTGGGGTTGGTACACCCCATCAAACTAGGTATTCTTATTATTAATGTAAGGCTGGGCCCACACCATTATTGCTGCAGCAGCAGACAGTGCACTAGCAACCCCAAGAGCAGGCAGCCTCTTAAGTGGGTGAGAGGTGGGCTTTCCCTTGATAGCCCCAAGATCCAGCAGATGGCCCATCCCCCTTCCTCTGGGGCACAGGGACACATTTTGCCAGTGTATTTCACTGCTGTTAGGTAGAGAGAGAAGATGAAACACATTTTGCCAGTGCTTTTCACAGCTATTAGGTAGAGAGCTGAGGAATGTTGGGTCTAAGGTATACACTGGATTTTATTCCTTGTGCTGGAATGGCATGTGCTCTAGTTGTTGTAGATCCTTCTGCCCATTTCCCCACCTCTACCCATTGGTCTGTCTTCTTCTGTCTCATATGCACACAATCCCAATTTCTAATTTATGCTATTACAGGCTGATTTCTGCCAGTGAAACCCATCTAAATAGGACAACCTATTGTTGAAGAGGAACCTATCAGTCTGGACAATGAAGCCTGCTTCTATAAAATACCTCAGTTTGAGATGACACTCATTTGCTCTTTCACCTCCATCCTACCATCGTTTCCATTCTATCAGGCTTAAATTAGAAAGTGATTCTATTGAAATGGAAATTGATTATAGGAATATGGATTTAGCAAGGTTGGCTTGTCTGAAAGCAGGCTGAAAGTTGTTTTGTTTGACAGACGTTTGCATGTTTGTTTGGAGATGGGGGAAGCCGTTTGGTTTTGCAGTCTTTGATTCCAAGCCAGCATTTGTAATGGAGTTTATTTGTTTGGAGCTGGGTATCAGGTGTAATAGGATTATGCATTGTGTTTATGTGACCCTGGCTTTTATATCCCTCTAGCACTGCTCAGTCATTCATTTTTCTCATATAAATTAAAAGTGGAGATTGTAGATTAAATCTGCCAGGACTCATCTGTGTTATGTGAAATGCAGTGTTTCTGTCTCTTGAATTTATTGGATCATGACAGAAATATAGATGAGCAGGAAGAAAATAAACTCTTATGAAAGCTTGCTTCTGTAGCAGATTGATACCATTTTTGCTTCAGTAGTAGATTACTACATCAAAGCCCCTTTTTACAATTTTTGATACCATATTTGTGTTATGTTTAAAAGGTCACCCCAGCACTCTCTTCCTCTAGGGCTGATCAGAGCCCCAAATGGCAGGCTTCAAGCATAATAAAAGGCACATTTTTTCAGGCAGCCTTTTAATAAATGCTCTTACGGGGAGGGAGGCTTTTCATTGGCTCTCTTATGTGGCAATGAGTTGATTTCCCTTATAGTCAAGTCAAGTAGCCTCCATACAGCAAAATGGTGGGTTTTGACCATTCTTTGCAGATGGTGGTAATTGTGTATTGAAAATCGTATAGGTGGCCTAGTGCTACAGCAGTATGTGCTGTGTACAAAGTGTGTGTAAATAAAAATAGATTGTGAAGATTTGGGCACAGTTTCAAGCCTTTTAATTTAATTTAATAGGGCTCTTTCCCCTATGACCTATGCTGTTTAGAAACAGTGTTTCACACATCTTGTTCCTTTTGTCCTAGGTAGGAGGGTGCTGGCTCAGATCCAGACTTTCAGATCTATTTTTTTCCACACTTTTTTTTTTCCAGTTGACTAAAATAAAGGGCAATTTGCTTCATAGACTGAGCCAGCCCACACAGCTAAATAGAATTTTGTATTGATGTTGTGCATAATGCAGTGGTAGTAAGCTGAGCCTGAGGCCCAGGCCCAGGCCTTTGTATCAGTGTTAACCTACTTGTTTCCAGCTTGCCAAAAAAGATTACAGAACAGCTACAGCAGCAGGGGCATCTATGAGCACAGTTTGCTATTTCCTGTCCCTAGATATTTGCAGCGGCCTCTATTTACAAGGCCAGAATCTTCTGTTTGTTCTCAGAGCACAGAGTGTGTGCCCTAACACATTTGCAGTTGCTAATGTTTAGCCTTGGTGAACCCTCCTCCACTTAAATAAATTAATAAAGCTGTATGCTGTGGCTGCCCTGGGTATGGGAGTTCCAGGAATAAAATGAAAAAAGCTCAATGTTCTCTAGGGAAGCCAGACTCTTAGCATGCTTTTCCAGTGCTTTCAATAGCTCCATCAGAATGGAGCAGCAACCCTTTGTGCACCTTCGAGCCTCCAGTTTTGTAACTACCATCATCCTCCTGGCCAAGGAACACTGGACAGGGCTTCCATAGAAACACGTCAGTGCCACAGCTAAATTGGCCAGAGGGCTCCTGCTGTCCAGTGGCTGAGACTTCTGTTCTTCACACTATCAGCCCTGGGGAATCAACTCCAGGGAGTGCAGAATGCTTCCAGTAGGCCCAGTGCCAACTCCATACTTATTTTTGATTATGTGTAGTTGTTAATGAATGACTGGTTGGTAATACTGCTGATTTTAAGAAAGTAATACTGCTGATCTTAGTGTCAGCACAGGAAAAACGTCCTCTTGGGAGATGAGTGGTTCTGCACACCTTTCTTTTTCTTTCTCTCTTTTGTGGAGAAACTTCAGTGTGATTGCTTCATTTCAAAGTACAAACTCACATTATGATTTCCACAGCAGGGAGACAGATTATGATAACAGCCATATTGCAACATATTGGTAAACTCCATTTTTCATCTTTGTAGGATGCAAGCAAAATAAACTATTTGAATTTCAAGAAGGGCAGTTTCTGTTCTGTGTAGAGTTCAGAATGTAATAAGAACCATACCAATGTGACTGAGTGAGGGCTGTGCCCTTCGGCTAAAAGCCCAGCTCCAATTTCCTATACTTTGCATTTTCTATTACTTTACTCTGCCTACTTGAAGTTATAGACTTGGGGAAGTGAGTGGGGGTGAAAGGATATTGAACCTCTCTGCTGCATGCATTTTTAAAGAGATGTTAAGTGCCTTTTATTAGTTTAATAACACCGTGTGTGGGGGGTGATATTAATATTGTTGAGAAGTTCATTCAGTATACTGAGATGATGGAAATCATCAGAGTCGAATTAAAGGAGAGGAACTTTAGGCAATGGTTGCAGATTCCTTGCTTGATAAGTTTGGAGGTGCAGGGAAGAAGGGAAATGGAGTGGTAGGTGGGGTTGAGGGATGTCTCTTTGAGGCTTGAGTGGGGCCTAGAGCATGTTTGTTTTGTGAGGGAAAGGAGCCAGAGGTGAGGGAGCAGATGAGAGTCAGAGTAAGGGAGGTCAGGTAGCAAGATGGACTGGGGATGAAGAGTAGAGCAGGCAAGAAACCCCAGTGTCAGTGACAGAGAGAAGAAAGAGTGAATGTCGGGGTGGGGAAAGATGGATATCATGGCAGATCTCATAGATCTGCTCTTTGAAGAATCAGGCACGATATTGAGCAAAGGGGAGGGAAATGCAAAGTGGGAGGGCTTTTGGAGGTAATTTAAGGTTGTAAATAAACAGGTGTTGTGGACATGGGATTCTAGTTAGGTGGGCAAGTAGAGATGTTTGGCAAGGATTTTAGCAGAAGTAAAGGAGGAGAGAACAAAATTTTAGTGGAATAAGTGTGCAAGATCTCAGAATTGTCTCCAGAGATGTTAAGCAGCATGGGAACTGGTGCAGTAACACTTGAGATTGGAAGCTAATAATTGGGAGTGACTTTGAACAGGGAGGAGAGGATGAAAGAGAAAGGGAAGGAGAAATTGACAATTAAACTAAGGAGAGGGAGGAGAGAATACAGAAAAGCCGCAGAAAAGTAACATGTGAAAGATTGTAATCCACAGAATGGCCAAGTTGATGGGTAGAGACGGGTAAGTAACTGCTGATGTAGGAGATGAGGTGGTTGTTAGAGAAAGCGGACTTAGAAATTGCTACCATCTCTCTTTGCTGTCCTGTCAAACAGGTCCATAGCTGAGTAATAGGCCTGTGTTGGTTTCCTGGTCCCTGTTTGTCATTCTGCCTCTGTTTCTGAGGTACCATGGAGTCAGGTGGAGTCACTGTTCATGCACGATAGTGGTGGATGAAAAGACAGACAACAAGGGCTACTGATTTTGACAGATTGGTGAGTGGCTTGGTGACATGAAATGCTGGAGGATGAATAAAGGGATCAAATGTAAACTGCAAAGAAGATTGGTCTGGTCAAGGACATGACATTTTAAGTGGATTTAGTGTTTGGAGAGGGCAAAGGGGTGAGAGTAACTGTGATTGAAGTGCTGTTTGGAAATCCCATTACTCTAGATATACTATCTGTTTTAGACTAATCAAGATAGTGTAACTGAAGGGACAGAGAAGTGAAGTTGACTCATGTTTTTCAAATTGAGTAATTCACTTTTTCAGGGCAGGATTACTTTCAATTGTTTCAGATGAGTTGGACGTTCTTCTCTTGACACAAGTGTGTAACCTTCAGTATTATTAATGGGGATCATTTCCATCAAAAAGAGCAGACCATCCTTTCTTGCTGCCCCCTTTAAGTCATAGTGCATTAGTGTTATTGAATAAGGAATTGTCTGGAAACTTTATCCAAGTATTGCATTGAATTCCCACTTCTAAATTCCATATTAACCTTCTGAGTACTAGTATTCTGTCCCTGGAAATATAAACCACTGATACTAGGACACATATATATTTTGTGCTGAAGTGAGAAAAGGAATTTGCTCTAATAATATTGCATAGTGTTCAGGATGAACTAAAGTTTACAGTAAAATTAAAGGGGGTAATCTGTGTTTGTGACTGTGAACAGTGCAACCTTAATTATAGTAGATATGAGAATTACCATGATAAAATATTTAGCAAATATAGTGACTTTTATTAAGTTAACTAGAGAGAACAAACCAAAAAAGCCATATTTCATGCAGACTGAAGATGTGATGGGCTAATCATTCGTGTTCCGTACAGAGTGAATCACTTGCCTAACATCCTCTTTATGATTTGTATTCTGTATATACTGATGTGTGTACATGTATATTTATATTTAAGAAATAACTGCTTTTTGCACTGCAATTTTCACTCTGCAGCTGAAAAAACAAGAATGATGGAAAAACTGTGTGTGTGGTGGCTGGGTCCTGCTCGCCCCAGTAATGGTTAGAAAGTGGAAGACTGTACGCCCTGAGGCATATTGTGAGTGGGAGTCCTTGTAAGATCACTATAGCACTAAAATTTTCCATATTTTACAGCAATTTCAAAAATAGAAGGTAATGTGTGAGGAAGTTGTATCCCATCCAAAGAGAACGGTATCACCCAAACTGACGTAATGGGTCTGATTCTCCAAAGATGATAAAAATCTGCAGTCACTCTTTGTGTGGCAGGATTTTAAGGAACACCATATCATCTAGATAGCTCTCAATTTTTCATTCCTGTAGGTAAATAAATATGTCTTTTTAAATCTGCAAATAAATGGGACAGAGTGGCCACCAGATTATTAAATTTTGAATGAGCAAAGCTCAACTAACAATGGTTACTAGACAACATACTATATTACTAGTTTTGAAATTATCAGGAAGACTGTCAGTGAAACTACACTTGTCTACAAGCAGTATACAACCTCAGTAGTTGGTAAGAGTTATAGAAAGCACTCCTTGATGGGAATGCATTACCTACATGAAGTAGCTCACCCCACTGTCTTTGTTTTGGTAGAATATTTTTCAGTGGTGGTTTCCTTTCTCCATCAGCATCAATGACAGTGAATCATGTCCAGTTTATTATTGTTTATTTGTATTATGGTAGTAGCTACAGGCCTCAACTGAGATAAGAGCCTCCCTAAGCTAGGTAGTGTACAAACACATATTAAGGCTACGATTACACTAGGAACTAGGCTATGAGTCCCAGCTCACATTAGACATACTTGTACTAGTTTTCCTTGAGCTTGCATGCTAAAAATAGTAGCATTGCCATGGTAGCATGGGCAGCAGTGAGCGGCACAATGAGCTAGTGGCGCCAAATACGTATCCTCGGGATTTGGGCGGGTTTGTACTCAACTCAGCTAGCCCGTGTTGCTGCTCACTGCTGCCCATGCTACTATGGCTACACTACTATTTTTAGCACCCTAACTCTCTTCAAGCTAGTGCAAGTATGTGTAATATGAGCCGGGAATCACTTAAGAGACAGTCCCTACTCCAAAGAGCTTATAGTCTAAATAGAGAAGATAGACAAAGGCCGAGAGAAGGGAAGCATTATTATCCCTGGTTTACAGATGAGGGACAGAGACAGTAAGTGAATGGGGCCTGTGGTCATGCAGGAAGACTGTGATGGAGCCAGAAACAGACCCCCTGATGCGTAAGTCCCAGTGCAGTGCTTTAACCATAAGATTATCTTTCCTCTCCGTGGCAATAAAAATTTACTTTTTCTGAAAGATTTTACTGTTCTTGCACTTGAAAGCTGCCTGTGGCACAAGACAATATAAAAATGTACCTAATCTATCAACTAGCATTTATAAAGTTCTTCTAACTATGGTACTATACCTGACCGCCATGCATGGATTTATAAACAGTGAGGCTGCCAGGAGGTAGTCAGTAAATTTGCCTAGGTTTTGGATTTTGTGACATAATTTGATTTCATTGGGCTGACAGATAACCATTTCTCGAGGCTGTGACCCTTCATGAAAATTTCAAAGAGCAGCCATTTTAAAGTCTCTTTAAAAGTCCTTAATTTATGCAACAATTTCAGAACATGTTCTAGTTGTCAGTGATACTTAACTTGAAAATTTTTATATGGTGATGAGTTTATTTTTGCAAGAGAGAACAATACTCTGCCACGTCTCCCGAATAAGCCAAATACCTCAGACCTGGGCCTAGAACCCTGGTTTTATAGCAGCAAAAATAAAGGCCTCTAACCCCTGAGCTGAAAGGTGAGTTCTGTTAGACGCTTATGCAGTGGTTCACAAACTTCATTACACTGCGATCCCCTTCGGACAACAAAAATTACTACATGACCCCAGCTGGGGGGACCAAAGTCTGAGCCCCGCCCCTGCAGGCAGGGGAGCCAAAGCCTGAGGACTTCAGCCCGGGGGGGGGGGCACTCTAACCTGAGCCTGCCATCCAGGGTGAAAGCCCTCTGGCTTCAGATTCAGTCCCGGATGATGGGGCTTGGGCTTGAGCCCCAGACTCCAGCAAGCCCAATGCCAGTCCTAGAGACTACGTTAAAATGGGGCCATGACCCCCTTTGGGCTCCCAACCCACAGTTTCAGAACCACTGCACTTACGTATAGAATCATCTTGTTTTCCCTAAAACTGTAGCCAGCCAGTAGAGGTCAACATGCTTACACAAACACATACAGTAAATCTAACTGATGTTGGTTAGTGAGCCCTAGATTTGGTCCATAATTTCCATTGATGGCCATGCGATCTGGATTGGGCATCAAGCTCTCCACACAAAAATCCAGCACAACATGTGATTGATTACACATATTAGTTATATCTTCCAGTTTACTAGTGCAGAGGTCTTCGAAGATATTTAGTCAAATGGAAAGAGGAGTAACAAGTTGGTTTTTAATTCATGGTAACTTTTAATGCATTGTAACTCAAAAACATTTTGAAGCAACTTCTTCACACTTTGCAGAAACATTTTCCTTTGCCATGAAAATAAATCTAGTAATTTCCAAGCTGAAATAATTTTCCATAATGGAGACTAAAATAAAGTTTTATAACTCAAGCTGATGGTAACATAAGACTCCAATCCTTCAAAGACGTATGCAGCCACTTTACTTGCAGTGCGTAAAGTTGTCAACAGAACTACTCAGTGTATAAAGCAAAGCAGATGCTTTGCAGGATGGAGCTAAACTTAACTGCTCCCTGTAATATGCTTAATGAAAGACCCTTTAAAAATGCTAAATGCCTTTTCATGCTAAGTGTGCAGTGTCAGCACTTATTCTGTTCAGGCTTCTTTGTTTTAGTTCATAGTTTATGTAACCTTATATCACCCATTTGCAGTATTCCAACATTAATCCCAGATGACTCTCACTCCTAATGTAAATATAATTTTTCCTCAATATTTATAGTTTCACCTTACATCCATTTTTAATGTTTAGTTTTACGCAGGGAGTCTTTGGCTGTGCCTCCTGATATTCCTGGGCACGTCTGAATGTATTTGAATTCCATTTTTATTTTTTTCCACCAATGACTCTTTATTTTCTTTTGCAGTGTTACTGACAAATCTAGAAAGTGACAGAAGAATAAGGGTGTGTGTACCATTTGGTGCCCTAAGTTGTAGAATCAGTTAAAATCTTTCAGAAACAGAATCCATCTCAAATGAATCACACCCTCATATGTAGAAATGAAGTTTCATTTTTAGATTATAGTCTCATGCTCCTGTCTTAGCCAATGGCTAGCCAGCAAGTAGTTCAAAAAGACTGTTGACCTTAAGAGAGCAATATAGAATTATTTTAGGACCTGTATCCCTATCTCTTTAAGTTGGGTTGTGTTTGGTTGTCTAAGGGTTTAAGGCTATAAAGATAATTGCTGCAACACTATGTGAAATGTGCTTATTTGAGGATAAATTTAGGTCTTCACTCTGAAGTCTATCACTTTTGCAGAGTAAAGTCACTTGACATTCTATTTGGAGAGGTTAATTTAGGAAGAGTAGGTTATTCTTAATTTTTCTTTGTTGGCTATTGTGGATTTTGAAATATAAAAGAACTCAAGGTTTACATTTTTATCAAAACATTTTATGGTAATTCACCATTTTGCTTTTACAGGAGAAAACATGGGTAGTCTCATTATCATGTGCAGGATATTAATGTGTATAACTACTTTGCATATGAAAATAAGAGCATATATTCCTCAACACTGGGACTCCCAACCTGTCAGGCACACCACACTTTACAAAGAGGTGGGCATGCCCATCTTTCTGGCTGCTTCTAAAGCGTGGTACCCAAACTGTGGGGTGCGTCCCCATAAGGGGGTGCCAGGTAACTTTAGGGGGCCAACCCCCACGGGGCAAGGAGGGAGCACCACCCAGCACTGCTCTGCCCCCAGCTCAGCTCTGGCTCCTGACTGTGGCCCCTGGGAGGGGCATGGACCAGTTAAGGGGGGGGCCCTGACAGAAAAAGTTTGAGGACCACTGTAGAGCTGCTGGGCCATTTCACTGGGCATGTGCTCTAGCCCTGTTTTCTTAATCAGCACGGCTCAGTGCTGTTCCCTGCCACTATTCACAGCAGCGTTCTACCAGCAGAGAGCAGCACAGTACATTGCTAGGAGCTGGGGAGGAAGGTGAGTGAGAACATGCATTGGCGGACAAAGGAGATAAACAGGCAAGAATGTAAGAGAGCACTGAGGGAGGCTGAGGTGGGAAAGAGAAGGTAACACAAAAATGAGGGCACTGGGTGCAGAAAACTGGGTGAAAAGTAGTGGGGATGTATGTTGGACAGGGAAGAAACAAGGTAAAGAAAACAAGTGATGCTAAAAGGCAAAATCAGAAAAAAATATATAGAAAAGAGAAAGAAATGATGGAAAAATATATCCAAGGTGGGAAGGGAGAAAGTACTTACCAGTGAGACTGCAGCATCCACACGTGCCAGGTCTTGGCATGAAGGGGGAATCGAAAGGGACCCACAGATCCTTCTCCATTAAAGCAGGATGTGCTCAAACCCAAAAGGTTCAGATGCTATTATTTCAATATTTCCTCTTTGGTCTTAATAGACTTCACTGTGATTTAGAAAAATTATCCTTGCCTTTGATGATGATTATTGATCCTGTGATTAATTATAGGTGAGGAAAACATACGATTCAGAGAGTGTTTTTCAGAATGCTGCTCTTTTAGCAAGCATTGTTCCCCGTGTAAGTGTATTTGTCAAGGTGTGAGGTTGTGCCCTATTTGTTCTGATTTTATTTTTGCTCTTTATAAAAGTAAACTCTTACCAGGATTTGATAGTTTAGAGGTATGTAGTATTAATTAAACAAAGTGATCAGATTCACTGCAGTCACAAGATATAGGACTCCAGGATTCTAATTTCACTAATGTATCCTAGCCATGCAAAGCAATACAAATTTTAGGTGAGTGGAGTACCTATGGCAGCCAAGGACTGAGGGGAATAGGTTGTTACTAAAAAATCTTCTGTTGTCCATTTTGTTGAAATCAGCACTTTCTTTATAAGAACCTATACTCCTAGGAATTTTCTGGGCCACTAGTTAGATGCTGAATTCCAGATGATTGATTTTTTTATTCATCTAGTAATATCTGCCCTAAATCTTGTAAAATTTTAGTGTATCATGTAAAATTCATGGCTTTCAAATACAGCTTCAGATTCGCTTCAGTCTTCTGAAATCATAAAAAGATACTCATTTAATTGCACATGACAGTAGGGGAAAATAAGAATCTAGCTACATGACTACCCAGGTGACTTTTCCTGTTGTTCACTTACCTTGTAGTTTTGGTTGCAGTAATTAGTGTATAGAAAGCTGGAATGATGTCTGCAGTTCCAAAATGAACTCTGTGTAGCTCTCTCCTTCCCCCTTCCTTTCGCCTTTGGCGCCGCCCCTTCCATGCACTCTTTAGCTAGAAGCAAGACAGCTGTGTTTGATCATAAACCACTTACAACTCCAGGCTTACTGGTTGGGGAAACTTTAGCGTGAAGCATCAGTTTGTCTCTCTCTCTCTTTTTCCCCCCGCCCCTCCTTCCTAAGACCTTAGCAGGACGTTGATTGTGTTCTCGCTGTGAATTCTTGTGAATTCTTCCTAATACAGTGAACTCCTCTGGGAGATGCCCTCAAACCTAGCTGGGGAAAGAAGGGCAGTGTAAAACCAGAGGCAGAGCTGAAACAGATTTCACATGGACTTGGGCAGTTTTAGTATCCAGGAGATCATTACTGACTGTCTGCCTGCCTGCATTCTCTGTGACCGTGCACTCTGCAGCTTTAATAAGTCTCTTGCAGCAATGGATTGTTTGTGAAATGAAAACCAATTTGGCTCCTTTAGAAAACCTTGCATCATTAATTTAGGCTCTCTAAATGTTAAGTGAAAATGGCTGTCTAGAGCAAAATGTGCAAGACAGAAAAATCTTGGAGAAGAAGGGAGTGTTGAATCTATCGAGCAAAGCTTGGAAGCATTAAAATCTGTAGAAATAGCCAAGCCCTGAAAAGTCTTAAAAATGAATTCTGGAGTTGCTATGAAATATGGAAATGACTCCTCGGCGGAACTGAGCGAGGTAAGCAGTTTCAGTATCCTTGTTTTTTTTGTTTTTTTGTTTTTTGTTTGTCTTTTTAAAATGTTTTTTAAATGCAGTATCATTCGCCTTTTGGCTTTCAGTCTTCAGGCACTTCAGTTAAAGATTAATAGAGTATATATCTTGTTCTAACTTGCAGTGCTAGTCAGGAAATGACCTGAACTTGCTTCAGTCAGAAATAAGTGGTAAAAAGCAAATGGTTATAACCGTGCAGAGACATTTTTTTTTTGGTCGTCCTGCAGCAAGGATTCCCCCATCTTCCTAAGTGCTGCATTTATACACAGCATTTCTCTTTGCAGTAGGTAAAATACACAGAGAACCCAATTGAGATTAAGCAGATGGTTACTAATTTGGAGTGGAGGATGGAAAGCAAACAGCATTATTAAGCCAACAACTTCGGTAGAATCTCATGATGTATTTGACTATGTTCAGCCAAGGCAATGTTGTTTCTTCAGATTAGATGAATATTATTTTAGTTGGGGGAAGGGAAAATAAGGCACTGGGAACTTTTTCCTCCATGCAGCATATGGTGAAAAACTATACATTACTTACTGTTGTAGGTATTTCTTCTGTGCTCTGATAGAATTATGTTTTTTAAGCAGATTTGAAATTAAAGCCACATTGAATATTATGCAAATATTTAAACAGTTGTTCTAAACTGCATATTTTTATGGTTATTGAAATGCCTTGGGCACATCGTCGGGGTAGTTTTGATTGGACTGAAAATTGCTGATATTGGTCACAGCATATAGCCCAGAGCATCGTATCGGGGTTAAAGCATGCTTTTAATATTCCCCAGCAAATATTGTCTTGGTTTAAAAAAAATTCTTTTTTCCTCCTTTTGACACACATTTTGTATATTATGCAGTTTTTCTCATATACTGCCTGTGGTGAAAAGTGTCGTACAATGTTTCATAGAAGGAAGGAGATAGGAAAAAATAACTATACCAAGATAAAAAGTGGAAATATAAAATTAATAAGGAAACAAATAGGTATCCTAGCAGACCAGTGAGAATGAGGACAATGGAAGAGTGTGGAAAAAGTGCAAGTGAGGAACAGAGGATCCATGTCAGTGCAGTATTATGCAGTTCAACATAAGAGCCAGTACAGTGTTTTTATTTAAATATTCTTCCATAATAAAAGTTTTGTGTATTTTTTATTAGTCATTTAAATAATAGAAGTTCCATTTCATTGACTGAGTGTGGATCTTTCAAATGGGACCTTAAAAACAGAGGTCTTGTCTACTCAGTATAAACATTAAAGATCCACTTTTTGTGGAGTGGGATACTGCCCTGATGTCATTGGCTATAAAAACTAACTCAGTTCTTTGAATTTTTTTGCAGCATACTATGCGCTTGCAGGTTGATGGCATCCTTCCCAAGGGTAGCTCTATTTTGGGCGGGGGGTGTGTGTGTGTGTGAGAGAAATTCTGTTCTTTTTTCCGTTACCCTGTGTTAGTGCAACAGCAGTTTGAATAATACCTCACCTCTGAACATGCTGCTTTTAAGTAGGATTGTGCAGTCCTGAAGGCTATTCATGTTCCTGCTGAAGGCGGCTAATGCCATTGACATCAATGGGAGCAGGACTATGCTTTTCTTGTTTGTTTGCTTTTCAAGATAAATCAGCGAATCTCAAATGTCTCCTCTAATTTTTGTGTTTTAGTTTTATACCAGTTTCAAAAGTGAAAGTTTCAAAGCAGTGCAATGTCATAGGAGGGTAATGCTAGGACAGTCATCCAGAGTAGACAATACTTAACAATAGCATTTTCACCCTGGGGTATTGTTTTGAATGTTATTGGTTAGGAGTTCATTTTATTCAGTCATTAGACGGGACTTTAAGCCATATTAAGGTAGTTCTTCTAGCCTTGTATTCAGTGATTTCACCTGAACTTTTGACATAGGAGACGCTCCCACTCCGAGTACCTGAGGTGGGGGGAATATCTAGGAAAGTCTGAGACCTTTCACCCTGCGACATTTTAAAATTTAGTTTTCCCCTGTGCTTTGATTAAATTGATTACATTTGTATTCTAGCACTACTGAGACAGAGTTTGGTTGCTCACCTCTAAACTTAAGTGACCCACACAGCTCTTTACTTCCCAGTAGGTGTTATATGAACAGTTGGACCTCCAGGGCTATCTTTTTCTTTTGGCTCCTTCCCAGTTCTCCTTGACATGTGTGAGATGTTAATTTCGGGGGGAGGGAAGGGGTTTGGCAGTACTTGAAAGATGTAAAGTGCTATGTAAGTGCTGCTTGTATCTTTGGTTTGTGTCCATGCTTTCTCTTTGCTCTTCCTAAACTCTCTCTATTTATTCTCTTCTGGCTTTCCTTCCTGCTTATGGCTTTTGTTTGTTTTTGCCCACTGGGAGACAGTAGCACCACAATCATTTAAATGAAACAAGCGGAATTGACTGCAATGGGAATTTTCATAGGATCATACACTCTTACTGAGTTTTTTCTCTCCATAGCCATCTCCCTACTGGTTGGGTGGAAAATATGGCAGTGGGTCAATAATGCTAATAATTATTTAGGGGAGTAATATCCTCACTTCAGTGCACAAAGTTTAGTCATGGAATTGCCATATTTAGAATTCCTTACACTCTGTGTGTCTGTGTGTGTGTGTGTGTGTGTGTGTGTGTGTGTGTGTGTGTGTGTGTGTGTGTGTAAGTGTAAAATTCATACTCACATACCCTTATATGTTTCCATTGCACAAAACAGAAGGTAAAAATAATTGGTATCCGTACAGTTTGCAAGGAGTGTTTTTCGGAGATTTATGTCAGTATTTGAAAAAAACTGACAAAAATCTATCTACCTCCTCCACCGTGGATGCAAAAGTGTGTGTGTGTGTTTTGCTTTTGTTTTGCAAATACAATGCTAATCTAATTGCTGATTTTTATTATACAAGTAAACAAAAATCCTTGGTATCTATTTGGTATATCCTTTCCCTTTGTTTGCCTTTTTTCCCCTATAAAGTTCACACTGAAAGCAAAGAAAACTGATTTCTATGGTAAGCTGGCCATGTTCCCATCAGGGCAGTTTGATTTCCATGGCTGCCGAACTCCAGAGTTGAAGTTGTCAGCATTGGTGCATGTGTCAGCAGCTCCTCTAGGTGACCACCTCCCTCTACTGCCCCACCAAAAACCACAAAAAAAAATTTTTTTTTTGTTTCTTTAGTTACTATATGGTTTAACCATATGACATTCAATAGAGAATGGAAAGTCACATTACAAAATAACAAGGCATACTGTAGAAAACATACTATATTTGAAAAAAAAACACACATTAGGAGAGGTTGGTCTGGAAGTTGCTGACAGTGGAATTGCTGCCACTCATCAGAAAGTAGGATAGGCTTTGTTAATGTAAATAATTAATAAGGTCCAACAAGGCTTGGCTGTAGTATTATGAAAGAGGGTAGCTGCTGCTAGAGCAGTGATGTGGAGCATAACGTGGAGTGAGTTCACTCTGAGGTTTGATCAGGCGGGGATAGGACACCCAGTGTTAAATAATCACTATTCAGATTCACGTGTGTTTAGTCCAATACACTCAATAGTTTATGGTAGTAACTACACAACAACTGTGCTTTCTTAAAAGCTGACCTCATGAATGACACTGAAGCAGTTTGTTACAGGTCATCAATTCAGTGCAGAAAAATTATTTGCAATTACAAATTTCCTGGCCCCCATTTTTTCATAGTGTAAAAAGTAGGGCTTTTAGTTCAGAAACTACTTCAGAACGTTCCCAGTTTTTTGTAGCATACCTAAGTGAACGTGCACACTATGGTTTTCTTATTCCACAATCCAGCTCCAAATATATGAAGGTTATTTTTCTAGGGCTCAATCCCACACACATTTATGCACATGGTTAATTTTGCTCCCGTGAGTAGTCCACAACGGGGCCACTTACCATAGTAAAATTAAGCACGTGCATAAGTGTTTGCAGGATCGGGGCCTTAGCCAGTATGTATTTAAGGGGCCCAGTTTTGTCCTTGGATATACACAGATGATTCCCATCAAGTCCAAGGAAGCTGTGCACATCTGCCATGGGCAGAATTAGGCCCTAAGAAAGGTTTCTGCAGACTCAGGGCTGGTATCTCATTTTTGCAAAACATTCACCATTTTAAATGTGGTTTGTTTGTTTTTATTTAACTGGTAATCATTTCGTTTTACCATTTGTTCTGTAAGATGTGATGGGGACATCATTTCACTAATGGGTATGTTCTTTCCAAAGCAGCAAATTAAAAAAATCCCTTCTTCTCAGGTCATAATTTCTCCCTTTGTCTTTCATTATTTCTTCTTAGTTCTCAGCACTTCAGAAAATCACTGTAGCTGCTTGCATTCTAGGATCCAGTTTTCCATTCTTTAACCACTTACAATGCCTGGAACAAACTACTTGATTTTACTGCACTCCTTTTCAAGCAGAGAGAGAACAAAAAGTGGTGCATGAATACTATGCCCCCCAAAAATTTTAAGGTTTTTTTGGGGTGGGAGTGGAGGGTGAGAGGAGGTAGAGGAGTGAGGTTTCTGGAGGAGAACAGCACATGGGAAGAGGACTGACAAAATTCTACAGATAAGGCAAGATATGAAGAATTAAAGGGACAGTGCCAAGTTTGAGAGGTGTAAAACAGGAACCCATGCCACAGTGATTTCCTTCAGAATTTCAGATTTGTATTTCAACCTAACCACCACCACTACCCTGATTACTTCTGCTTCAAGAAAATAATGAAGCAGAGTAACAAAATGCAAAGGACGAGGCTGCTTGAGTCATATATGCAACCCAATGAAAAGAAATTGCTGTGGTGGGGCAGATACAAGTGAGGGAGCTTTACATGGATACAAGCCCAGTTGGCAAATAGGGAATACAACATTGACAATCCCCACCCTGCAGTATTTTTCTGTGAGTTTTCTGCTCTTTTTAGGACATGATTAGTGCTGTAGTATACATGTGGGGAACTGGGAACAGGTTTTATATGTATTTCAGGCTGGAAATAAATTTTATAGGCTTATTTTTGTCTTCTGATTTTTGAAATCTTGAATTTGGCAGTCCTGCTATGGGACAGCCCAGGAGCGGTTATGTCAGACTGTGCTGTATCAGCACTCTGAATCCATCACTGTCCAAGCTGTAATGGGGTGTGGTTGCATTCACATAGTACTCCCTTTCAGGCAGAGTGACTCCCATTTCACATTGGTATTCCTGCTCTCTCCATTATCTAGTGTTACTGGACATGTGCCTGGCCTCTTGTAAAGAAAAACGGTATTAAAGGTGTACAGAGATTGGTATTAAAAGGCCACATATACTACATAAAGGTGTATAGGAAAGATTACAGTTTCCCCCCTATCTAGAAAGTGTTTTGGTACTTGTTGATAAATTGGTGATTACTATATTTATATAAGTTGAAAACATCTTCATTTTTTGTTTACAAATGACATTCCATTGCTGGGCAATGGCACACCTGGCACTTTTTTTAAGACCACTTTAAGCACTGAAGACTAGCTGCATAACTGACTCTTATGGTGGTAATAGACAAACTGTTCATATGGCTCATCTCTTTCAAAGTTACTGGTTAGACTGACATTAAATTGCATGTCTTGTAAAAATGACTGTCTCACAGCAGAAATTACCTTATGTAAGAATAGATACTTATAATTGCAGGACGTGGCAAGTATATTTTGCATCCACCAAACTTTAGAGCATCATTTCAGTGGGTCCAGTTTGTGAATACTGTGTACCTTTGGTTCCCCTTGATTAACAGTCTACACCCTATTATCCGAGTAGCATGGGTGCAGATTTTATTCAGAGAATCAGGAATTTGGATAATCAAGAGGGCAAGAACAGCAGTGCAGGGAGCCCTCTGCAGCCCTGCTGTCACGACTCTCCTTGCTTCCTTCCCTCTCTCCCTCTTGTGACGGCAGGGTCCTGAGCTGCTGCTCCTGCCCTCTCAATTACTGCAAATGCAAAGGGCGGAGTGGGGGAGGGTTGCGGTCTTGGCAGAGACCCCTGGCCGGGACTCTGCTCTGCCCTGCCAGGACTGCAGTCTTACCTCCACCTTGCTTCTGCAGGGATTGGGTGTCATTGGCCCTGCAGTGTCACAGGGAGCTCTCTACAGCTCCACTGTCACAATCCACTCACATAGGTCATGTCTACACAGATAAAAGACCTGTGGCACAGCCTTGGATGTTCCAGGTCAACTGATTCAGGCTCACAAGGCTTGGACTGTGATGCTAAAAATTGCTGTGGAGATGTTTGGGTTCAGGCTGGAGCCTCTCAGGGTCCCAGAGCTCGGACTCCAGCCTGAGCCCAAGTGTTTACACAGCAATATTTCAGGAGCCCTAGCCACGCGTGTCCAAGTCAGCTGACCTGGGCCAGCTGCAAGTTTTTTATCCCTTTGTAGACGTGCCCTCAGTCCCATGACAGCAGGGGGCTCTCTGCACTGCCATTCAGTCTGCAGGGTGGCCTCCTTGTGGCTGGGAATCTCTGCTTTGTTATCCAAACCTCTGGCTTAACCGAATCCCTTCTTTGTTGTCCTCCAGCATGGAGAAGGAAGAAGGGACTTGGATAATGTGGAGATTGAGATAATAGAGTTTTGGAAAATCAGGAGTAATACTGTACTTGAGATGTTGAGCACTTCCTAAGTATCGGATCTGTTGTTTGCATTTAATACATCAACTGCATAGAAATTTCTTTTCCTCTATGTTTCTCCTCTCTTCCTTCAAAATTTCTTCACTTACATATGTTAGGTAGCTTCTGCCCTCAAATTTGCATGTTGAACTCTCGGGGGCCATCAGTCATTTAATGAGAAAACTTCATGAACTAAGGGTCAAATTTGGCCCTTTGCATTTCATAGGCAGTTTATCTTTGCCTGGTATGAATATCCTGTATGTTAAATCAGATTAAACAAATGGGCCTGATTCGTTGTGCAGTGGCACTTGCACATTGAATCACAGTATCATATCATGGATTTGAAGGCCAGAAGAGACCACCAGATCATGTAGTCTGACCTCTTGTATATGACTGGTCACCAGCACCAACCAGCTGTCCTCTCGCTAAACCCAACAACCAAAATTAGACCAGAGTATTACAACCCTGAGGAGATTAAGGCTATGTCTACTCTGAGCTCGGGGTATGATTCCCCCGCCTGCGTACATGTATTTGCACAGGCACTCATCAAGTCAGCTCCAGTATGAATAGCAGTGTAGCACCGGTAGTGGCAGCAGAGGCATGGCTGGGCTGTACCAAGTACATACTTGTCAGTTTCAGGTGGGGTTGTACTCAGCATGTCTCAGCTGTGCCTCTGCTGCTGCTACCAGTGCTACCCTGGCTACACTAATATTTATATATGTACACACAAGCAGGGGAATTGCACCCCTAGCTCATAGTGCACATGTAGCCTAAGCTGTTATGTGCCACAGGGAGAGAACAGGTGCACCAATGGCCAAGGCCCCCCCGCAGTGGCAGGGAATTGATTAAATGAGAGACACCCTGTTAATTCTGGCAAATGCCTCATGCCCCATGCTTCAGAGGAAGTTGGGAAAAAAACCCAAAGGTCACTGCCAATCTGAGCTGGGGGGGAAATGCCTTCCTAGCCCAAGGTATGGTGATCAGTTACACTCTGATCATGTGAGCAAGAACCAACCAGCCAATCATCTGAGACACAGACTGCTCTGTACCACCTCAGAGCCCTGGCTCACTCCTCCAGTGTCCCATCTCCAGCCATGACCATCTCTGATACTTCAAGGGAAGAAGACAAAAAAACAAACATCCAGCAACAAACACAAGAATACACTAGAGGCAAAAATCCTTTCCTGACCCCTGTAGGTGACCAGTTGAAGACATGGAGCATGACATTTTAGGAACAAAGACATAAACTGGAAGGAACCCCCAGAGCTGACAAGTCCCACTATGGCAAGCAACTCCATCATACAATCTCACTCATAAATTTGTTGAGCTCTCTCTTAAAACCAATTAAGTTATTTGCCCCGACATCTCCTACTGGGAGGCTGTTCCAGAACCTCACTCCTTTGATGGCTCGCAACCTTTCTCTAATTTCCAGTCTCAATTTATTCATGGTCAGTTTATACCAATTTGTTCTTGTGTCAATATTGTCTTTTTATTTAAATAGCTCTTCACCCTCTCTGATGTTTTTATGGTGAGCAATCGTATCCCCTCAGCCTTCACTTTGCTAGGTTAAACAAGCCAAAATCTTTTAGTCTTCTCTCATAAGACAGGCTCTGCATTCCACCAATTATCTCCTGATCATCCTTAGTAGCTCTTTTCTGCACCTGTCCCAGTTTGAATTCACTGGGTGCTCGTTGCTGGGAAAAGTCCACTTAAAGTGCAGGAAAGGGTGCAGTTTTGCAGTTTGTGCTCTCTCTGTACTCTCCAACTCCTGTTCCCCAAAAGGCATGGAGCCAACTGGTGCAACCCAGACCAGGTGGATGGGACATACTGGGTTGGAACAAAGCATGGGAATCTAGGAGCACTGATTCAAAGCCTCTCCAGAGGAACCTCCATTGGCAAGATTCCCCTGCAGACCTGGACAGAATTTAGAGCTTGTAGAGAACCCTTGGCGGAGGTAGGTGACAATGCTTCTGCCTGCCATGACTTCACTTTACGGTGTCTTTTCTGATTCAGCTGCCCCGGAGACAGTGAAATGCAATTTGCATCTGTGTCTTTATGGGTAAACTAAGCCCTATGTCTTTTCACTTTGCTCCTCTCTGTATTGAATGGCAGGATTTTATTCAGTGTTAAACCTTATAGAGGATTCAGTGTTAAAACTTTTCCAGACTGTTGTCCTAATGGATGCTTAGACAGTGGACACATAGTATAACCACAGGACCTAGAGGGTTATGGTAGATCTCATATTGTTGCAGATATACAATTTAAAGGAGAGGATTCGAATAGAGAACCTTAATAGTAGAGCTCAGGGATGGGAGCCAGGAAGTCTGGATGTAACTTTTAGATCAGATAAACTTTAATCCTGGTTATTCATAACTTTGCTAAATCTAATTTATTTTTATGCTTTATTGGGATAATTTATGCTGAACTGCATAGATGAAAGTAAGTATCCTTTAAAAGAGGGGGAGATGAGACATTCCTGTTTATTAACAGATTTATTAACAGATTGGTTTAGTCAAGCTGGTTTGATAACATGTTATCAGGGGGCTGTGCTGCCAATTTACAAATCTGGGTTAGAACATGAGTCAGAGCCTTCATCTGTCTGATGGGTTGCATTTTTGGCATGATCTGTGCATGTCATTTCCAGTGTGACTGATGCATGGTATTTCCGGTGTAAAAACCTTACTAACTTCAAAGAACATTTATTTTCTGGATTTGTGTGAGCTGCTTATCAGGCACACAGTGTTTCAGGCTTGGATGTTATTAAATTGAAGTACTATAAAAAGATTACTCCAATGCCCAGACGCTGTCAGTGCAGATAATGCTGTTCTCCAGGCTCCTAATGAAAAAATGGCAAAGATTATGTAACTTATCTGCCTGATATTAAAATATTTCCAGCTATTAAGACAGCACATTTGAAAAATGCCCCATGGCTGGAGATTTAGTAAGGACAAATGCATATTGGGAGAGTAACGTTTGCAATATACTGGATTCCCTAAATGTTTTTAGAGAGGTTTAATGTTTTTATCCCTAGATCTATAATGCCAGAAACTCGTTACTCGGAAGAGATTTTTTTTAGCTAAAGATGAAAAGATCCCCTCAACATTTGTGGGAAGAGAAAATCATGGTTTTAATTGATCAGCCCTGAAGCTATCACGGCCCAAACCAAAGTGTGTTGTGCACTAACAGCTGGAGGAGGAGATCTGTCTTTCAGAAGTTATAGTTTGTTTGTTTGCTCTGAGCTGTGTGTGGATTGCAGAGCTACCAGTTTGCACAGACAAAATTGTGGAGGGGAAGAGGAGAGATGTGTATATGAAATTGGATGGTTATTGTAAGGCTAAAGTGAGATGTTGATTCTGCTATGGCGCTTTGAGTAGACTGATGATGCAAGATTAAGAAGCAGAATGTGTTCTTGGTGATATGTCCCTGCTATTGTTTTCAGTGTTTAAGAATTTTAATTAATGATGTGACATTGTGTATCATTTAAATTTTCAGTTTGTACTTGTGTGCTGGGAACTGTTGATTTCTAAACACAACAGGAAAACCTGTGGGAGCTCCCCTTTAACATACAGTAATAATATGTCAGTGCAAACACACTCTGTGGGGAGATGTAGTGATCTCTGAATTTGAGGGCTCTATGTGAAAGAGGGAGGTAGATTTGGGTGGTGGTCATGAATTGATTTCTGAGACCTTGGGAGGCACACTGCATTCTCTGTGTCGAAGTTTGCCATATGAATGAGCCTTCTTTCTGCATGAATTATTTAGATGTTCTTTTAAAGAAACCTGAATAACAGTAAATGTGTTCATTAAGATCACATGTTGAGATCAATTCTGTTGTTGACTTCTAGGATTAAAATTTTGTAGTTAAAATGAAAATATTGATTGATATTGTAAAGGATTTAATTTTTATGATTGAAGTAAATCCTTCTAGTTCAATGATGCCAAATTAAAAAGCATTGAATAAATATATTCTCTAATACACTGAATTATATCTATATAGATATAAAAGGAGTTGTGTTAACATAGATGCTATAAATTGTGTATTAATTGCAAAGCTGAATAAATTATACTGTCTTTTTTACTGCTGTTGTTGCAAATAAGTGCTGCTGAAAAGATGTAATTTTTTTAACCTAAGAATTGTAAGAATTAAATGAATACTGTTTCTGTTTTTCAGACAGTGCCTCTGGGGGTGAGGTCTTGACTAGAGTGAGACATCATGGTCTGGTAGATAGTACTCAGTTCTCCTGAGTCCCAGTCCAGTGCCCTGTTTCCTCCTCTCCACTGGCCTATTTGTGTGACCATGGGCAAGTCCTTTTCCTTCTCTCTGATACCTTCCCACCCTCTCTTTGTTTATACCTTAAAATCTTCTGGGACATCCCTGCCCAGAAGGTACTCTCTTTTTAGGTGTTTGTGCAGTGCCTAGCACAGTGAGGGCAGTAGGCATGACAGGAATATAACTAATTATATTGTTGCTTATTAAAGGATCCCATGACACTTCTCCCAAAAGACGGGTTAACTCAGTGTCCTGATCAAATTTTAAATCTGGCATTATAATTACCCCTCCACTTTAAGCTTTAAACCATCCACAGCTGGTATAAATTTTCATAACTGTGAAATATACATTGTGCAGAATATTTTGAAATTTGTCTGAAGTGTGGCCTTTATGTCAGGGATGTGCTTTTTGCAAGACCAATGAAAATCTACCCAGATTTGGCCAAGGTGTAAACTTTGGAAAATTCCAGTTTGCACATGGCTATTAGAGACTTGCAAGATCTTAACAGCTAAAAACTCTGAAGATTCCATCTGCACCTAGCGTGTTTCAGCCCATGGTTTAGCCCAGTGGGCCCCAAACTTTTAAAATCACATCCCTCCTTATCCCTAGTGTAATCTGCCTGTACCCCCCAGGAGCTGTGGTTGAGTCCAGGGCCACAGCTGGAGCTGCGGCTGGACGCTGGGGGCCACGGTGGCAGGAGCAGAGCTGTGGCCGGGCTGGGAGCCGAGGCCAGGCCCGAAACTGCGGCTGGGGCAGCATCCAGGAGTGGAGCCATGGTTGGAGGCCGCAGGCTGCGGCAGGGCGTGGGCCTGCAGTCACCCCCAAGTCCTGGGCTGAGACTGGGGTAGGAGCTGGGGGTAGAGCAGGGCTATGCGGTGCACCTTCCTCTCCCTCCGTGAGGGCTGGCCCAGCCCTGCCATGCCCCCCTTAAACATTCATCCATGCTCTCCCGGGGAAGGGGGGGTGCACCTCACAGTTTGGAGACCACTGGTTTTGCAGGAGTTACTTGCATTTGGCAGCTCTGACTGCTGCTCCACACCAGGCAGGGGTCGGGTACAGGAACTGAGAGCAGGGAGCCTCTCGCCTGTGCTCTCAATGACTCCCCTACTGGATCCAGGCAGTGTGGAGGCGGAAATTGCCTGATTCAAATGCAGAGGGGGAAAGAGATGGACCTGGGGTAGGGAAGAGTCCGACTACGATTAGAGAGTGGTAGTGCAGCAGATGGGGAAAGAAAATTGAGAGCTTGTGGGGATGGGGGACATTGATACTTGCTGAGTAAGGAGCTGGGGGGGGAGATGGGAGATGGGAGCTCATGAAGGGAGACGAGATAAGATGAGTAGCTGGTTGTAGAAATGGGGACTGGAGACCAGGGGAGCGAGAGGAAGGAAGACATCCAATGAGGCGTTAGATTGCAGGGGACTGGCTGGGCACAGAGAATGGGACAAAGAGCTATTAGGAGAGGGGGAGGAGATTGGTCCAGGAGGCCAGGGAGGGAGATGGAGACAAGGAATGTTGGCAGGGGGTCCTGTGGAAATAATAGTATGTCATCATGTATTTAAAGACTCTGTCATTCTGCATAAACACAGTGAAATAAGGCAACCTTAACTCTGGCATTTCCCAACTTTTGAGTGCTTTAAAGTCCATCTGACCTCCTGCGCTTGAGAGCCTGAGCACCAGCCCAAGCTGCAAAGTCCGTACTGCTGTTTTTAGCACGATAGTTTGAGTCTTGCTAGCCTGAGCTTGTCTGTTTGGGCTCCCAGCTGCAGTGTAGACATACCTAGATATACATCTTTCCTTCCAGGTAGAATCCTCTGCATTACCTTACCAGCAAGCTAACCCATACAGACTTCTTCGTAACAGAATATAGTCTGATGTCAGTTCTAACCTACAGTCTTTATGTAGAACTTCTTGTTGCTGTCTCTGCAAATATTGGATTTGCTGTGTCACGTTTAGCAAAGCTTACACTAGTTAGGATGCTGCTGTTATTGTGATGGACACATTTATTTGACTCTTGTTATTCAAACAAACTTGTATTGGTTTATCTTTATGTATCAGGCAATTGCTTACAAATGCAACCTTTTCCATCCCCCAGTATACATCTAATATTCTGGTTCCTGCAAGAGCAGATTATTTATTCCCCAGAGATCCAAATTGTGTTTGAAATTACTGGTGCTGAAGATATAACAAAATCATGTAGTGTTGCATTTTCCTTATAATGCTTCATGCATGTGAAATTATGTTTTACCTGATCTAACACCATTCCTTCCAGTAAAGATGTTCAAAGAAAGACTGGCCCTTGTTCAATAATAAACCATGCTATTGCTTTAGATATAAATGAAATGATTAGGTGATTTGACCTGCACCAGTAATTGATACTTCGGGTACATATGTGTTGATTGTATCCAGTGATGTTAATAATCTATTTAAATATTATTTTGGTGATGGATTGTATTAGTATTAATATTAATAAGATGACTGCTGTACACGAGAAAAGTAATTTCTTATTGGCTTTTATCTCATCAAAGACTTGTTTAAAATGTGGAGTGAGTCTCCTCATTTCTTTCCCGAGATAATTTACACATGTAAGTTTACATACCAAAGCCTCAAAGTTGACTTCAATATGGCTTCTTAGAGACCTTACCTTACCTTTCCTGAAAGCATACTCCTTAACACAGAGACTGTCTCCCACGTCCCCCAGACATAGCTTCCTGGGTTAGTGAATATCAGTAATTATGTTTATTTAAGAACTATGAAAGTCCATGCAGTTGAGTTTCAATACTTATTCCTTTTGCAAGTAAAAGAAATATTATAATCACTTTTCATGGATGAGTTATTCTCTTAATCCTGTGGAAATTGCTTTAAAATCCTTTATTTCTGTATTATTGGTAAGTTTTGTGCTAAATCCATTTTTTTGTGTATCATAGCCAGTATAAAAGTTAAAAATTGATTCCCATCAGGAATGGGTAACCATCATTCTGAATTCAGAATGTTATACAGTAATACTTCCAAGTAATAAGATTTCTGTTTTCATCAGAGTGATTGGCTAGCATTTCTTTAGACACTTGAACTACTGTCCCTACATGAAATGAGCATAATAGTACCCATTGTGCATGTTAGACCAAAAAGGTAATCCAGTTTCTGTGAAGAAATAGTCTTAAAAGGGTTTACTTGAGACAGCAGTAAGAAGGTTAATTCTGTCAGAAACATTTCAGTCTCATGGGGATGACATCATATACTGTCAGTTTCAATCTCGTACAAGAAATTTAAAACAGCGTTTTTAATCTGTTTGAATATTTCCTTTCAACCTAAAGAATGGAACAGTCAGAATCTAATGTGGTTTGCATGACTTTTAAAACTGTATCTAACTGTAGTGTAGCATGACTTTTATTGTGACCATTTTTTCCTCCTATTGATCTTAATTTTCAGAGGAAAGCATAATGTTTTTTATAAAATTGCTTTTCCTGCAGAGAGATCAGATGGAGATTTTAAATGTTTTAGTTATTACCAGATGTTGAAATCACATGTATTGTATCATTTGGAGTACTGTCTTCATAAAGATTTTTTTTAACTGTCCCTACAAGTGTCACAATAATATTGTTGAATCCAGAATTTAGTTTTTTATTTTATTATTAATATATATGTTTACAGTGTTGACTGTTGCATGTATGAAACAAACTAAGGGCTACCCTAATGGGAGTAATTATAATGCTATAATAATAATAATATCATGAGTTTATTTATAATACTTGTCATCTCAAAAGGAGTCTAAAGCATTTTAGAAATGACTCTTTTGTGTATATGTGTTTAATAATAAAAATATACACACATGGCAACCTCTGCACCTCACCCACTTATCCATGTCCCTCAGGTTCTCTTGGAGATCTTACCCTCCAAGCAGGAGTTCCAGTGTGGCAGACCCACTCAAGGCTGTCAGACCAGAACTCCCCTGTGATGAAAGAAAACAGTAGGTTTTCTAGAGGGATGTTTCTCGGGACTCTTTCCAGCTCTTCTGTGGAGTCAGCTGCTCTTTCTGATTAATCTTTTGTGGGTGAGTAGTCTGTACTAAAACCTGCTTTACTAGTTTCCAGTGTATGGTTTGTTTTAAAGACACTCTTGATGTTTAACAAACATTAGCCAGCATCTCCAAACAAAAAGTGATGGCAAAAAAGGGATGAGATAGGGTTGAGCATTCCTGCTATTTGTTAGCTTGGTTCTGTGGCTTCTGTGCTTGTTGTGGCCACAGAAGTGCAGTAAACCAGGAATTTCTAGTCACTATGATTTTACTACTAATCCATTGTCCAGGAAATGAAATCTCCCAGGAGACATTTCAGCAGTAAATCCAGTCCAAGGATAATCTGTACAATTCCTGCTGTGGTTAGGAGAGCTCCTTACAATGACATCATCTGCTACAGAGTGCCCTATATGTGAGAGAGAGTGTCAAGGCAGCAATCTACTGTAAATATGGGGTGGGGCAAGGGCTCCAAAAATGGGAATCAGTCACATTATCACATGGAGCGATTTTCTTGATCAAATAACTTAACTAACTTCCAATTCTAAAATGTTGTTTAGTTATCAAAGTGACTTTTGACATCAAACCAATGTTTATATTAGCAAAATAGATACCTCTATGTTATAAAACCATAATTTGGAAATAAATGCCTTGGAAGAAGCACCTACTTTAATTTGAATTCACCAGAAGGTGAAAGCACAGCACTTTGTTTAAGCTGAATGTAACATAAATTAATGTTTAACTTGAAGAAATCTTCCCCAATCCTCTGAAATGCTATTTAACTTTAAAGTATTGGACTTCCAGTAAGCTACTAGTGTTCTGGTAACCAGGTGGGCTCCTTTTTGATCCTGTCATTTCATTCTTTTCCTGGGGTTATGAATGAGCCTATGGGAAAATGGGTTTATCCAATAATATACTCAAAGGACATCCCCCAGCACCAGATTTTACTGAATGAATGGCTGCTCTGGAATCATACTTTTCGTATTAGTGGGAGTTCATTCAGCCATCTTTGGATACTATATAGTTTAAATCTGCAAAGTGACTATAAAGTGCCTATAAAAATGGCGTTATAGGGTGTTTGTTATGTTCCGATCATTTCTAAATGAAATGTGCTCATTTTACAAATCAACTATGTGATTTTTTTTCTACCTGGCCAACATGCAAACTCCTCTTATGCACTGAGAGTCATAATGGGCTATTTCCTTCTCATGCATCATCACCAGAATTCCATTTTATTAGTAAACTAATCAAATTTTAAATGGAATCACAGAGACATAAAAAGCATGGGCAATTACTGTAAAAATAACTTTGTGATATTTTAGAACAGAACAGCATTTGATGAAATGTCCCTATGTGCTAGTAATTTAAATAACACATAGGAATCCTAGGATTTTAAAATTTTCTTTAAAAAAAAAAATTGAGCCCTTTTTCTTCTTAAAAATTATAAATTAATATCATTGAGTGCAAAATGCTATTCCTAATTATTTGCTCACAATTCATGGGCACCCAAAGGAGGCCCAGAGCTGAAAATCAAGTCGTGTGTGTGTGTCGCTCACATGCATATACTGAACTAAATGAACTTCTGATCAAAGGTGACAGACATTATGAAAAGAGGAATCTGACTGGCTGATGAAAGCTCCAGTTTTGTAGGCATTCAGCACAATTATGTAGATCAAAACTCAGGGATCATCTGAGGACCTGAAATGAAGTTAAAAACCTAAATTGTGTCTCAGTATATCTGTGAGAGATTAGTAATATTATCTCCATTTTACAGATGGTATAAGTGAGGCATAGAGAGATTAAGCAATTTACACAAGGTCATACAAAACCTGTGCCAAACACAGAAGGATAACCTATGTTTCCTGATTCTTAATCCCACGCTTTAAAATTAGCAGTAGCACAGATTATACATTTTTCTCATGCACTGGCCCTGCCAGTTGTAATCTTCTTTCCCTCTCCCCTACTCAGAAGTCAGGGGGCAGATTGTGATACCACAAACATTGGATTGTGACATCAAAAGAAATGGGAAATAGGCCACTAGAAAAGCAATACGACTCTGAGAAGTAAATTAAAACACTATAATTCATGCACTGGAGTGTTTTGTTGAAATTCTAACATAATATAAAAATATTTATATTAAAAGACGAGGCTCATAAATTCCAAGTTGTTAATTATATTTTATTACGGTCACTGCCAGAAATCTAATTAGCCAATCTGGTAACTCAATTCCTGTTGCCTGGTTTGGCTTTGCAAAGGAGAGTGCATCCTATCTGGGCATAAATATCTAGATGATTAAAAGTTATGGAGCTGGGAGATTGTAATTACACTGAAATATAGTTGAATGGATTTTGTAGAATTCTTTTAATGGAGGATTGAGTTTGGACCTTCTTACATCTTAAAAATAAATTATATTGTTGTAAATTCTAAGCAGATTTGATGGTATTGAGTGGCAGGGTTGGAAGCATTATGTTTAGTAATTTTGAGACAATAGATTAAATAATGCTTGCTCTGCAGGATTTATAGATAAAAGTATATGGTAACTCCCACTTGTATGTTTAAAGAAGAATCATTAGTAAAACCATTACACAGCATAGTGGAATTGTTGGTATGAAAACTCTGCTCTTTAAGCAAAAAGCAACAGAATAAATTGCATTGGACAGGTGTGGACATTTTTCACCTCTAAACAACCATAACCTTATTTTAAATTAACAAAACAGTGTTTATTAATTCTGGAGGTATCTGCTCCCCAATTCCTCCCCCTTTCCCTAAATTTTAGGCTACAGATGCAGATCAGAAGCACGTGGGGGCAGAGGACTTCCCTTGGTGGGAGCTGGGGCAGAAGATCATCATCTGTATTCAGAACCCCTAGGCTCAAGTGACATCAGCTTTGTTTTCTGTTTCCTTGTTGTCAATGCTCCCAACCTGTTCTCTTCAGTCTCTCTCTCTCTCATAGCTCCTTTGCCATCAACTACACTCTCCATGACTCAGTGTTCTCAATTCTCTGTGCCCCCCACTAGCCCTTGCACCCTAACAGTGTCCCCATCCCTTCCTCTTCCTACTGGTTTACAGCTATTAACTCATCCCTCCTGTCCTCCCCTTACCTTACCTGTTCTCTTATAACATAGATCAAAAACCCCAGTGTGCACACCGTACACAATATTTGGCAACCATCACCAATCACTTTGTTTGCATGTGTGGTTTTCACATCTTTGTCTGTCTTTTCTAATTAGGCCTTGATTGTTTAAAATGTTGTGAGTCTTCAATAGAGGCTTAAATTAATTTAATAATAAAAAAAAAAAGCGTGCAGAACAGGAATGCTTGACATCTCCTCGTTGGATCAAGCCTGAGATTTTAAACCGTTTAGGATAGGGATCATATTTTCCTATATGTTTGCATAGTGCCTAGTACAATGGAATCCCTGCAATTTAAATCATAGTTACCTGTACTTTTGTTTAAAATGAACAGTCAAAACATAAATGAGTGTAGTAATTAAATTAGTATGGATGTGTAATACTCAATTTAATAGACTTTGTTTATGTGAACAAAAATGCATGTTGGTTTGCGTCTGTGCTAGCCAAATTGTTTAATCAATCCTTTTTATTATTTGAATGTTCTTAATCAGTTAAATGTAGTGCAAGCAAGCAAGACAATTTTTTAAATTGAGCCTTGATGCCTGCGGTTTTTACTGGAGGACTTTGCATGCATGTTAGCTGGGAGACGAGATCACTGTTAAATCTCTCCTGATAGGGTGGTTATTGTTTTCTCTTGAGTTTTTTGGTGTTCCCTGTATTACAGAATGCAACATGTGGTCATGGGAGGGGCTCAGATGGGCTGAGGGCAGCGTGGTGGCAGAGATCCACTGCTGCATGGATCTTACACTGGACTTTACCCTGGAGGTAAACAAGAATGGAAATCACTTCCACAGAGCAGCTCTGCAGCTGTTTCTTGGCCTTGGAGGGGAAAGGAATCCTTCCCCTCACTGCACGACTCCATAGCATCTAGGCTAGCTACTTGGACTGGATACTGGGATGTGAATTACCTCTAACTGAATTAAAATAGAAAAATTAAGGGGTTGGGGGGAGAGAAGTGGAAATTGAAAATTCCTCACTCATGTAATGTAATGGTGACTTCACAGTTGTGGTGTGCTCCTATTTTTTAGATACCTTCTGCACTGTTCCCCACCAGCAGTATCATTTCCCTGATGGAGAGTTACAGATTGATGGCAGAGGTGCTCTAGGCCATATGACCAGTGCTAGGGTTACGGCTGGTTAGAAAATAGAGGTCTTCCTTCCCCACCAACCCCCCACACAGAAAATTGGAATGAAACCTATTTTATTTATTTATTGTTTCTGTTAAAATTTTCTGCAGCAAATGTTGACTTTTTGGCTAAGTATTGAAAATCAATCTTGTTAGGTTTTTGGATATTCAGTTTTTAAGCAAAATATCAAAATTTTCCATAGAAAGCAGACACATTTGAGAAAAAGTTTTGTTTCGTGAGAACTCCAAATTCAGTGGAAGATTGAAATGGAAAATGTTTGACCAGCCCTAGCTAGGGGCCACTCGAGGTAGCTTTCTATAATCAGAATTCTCCAGATTTCTACACACACAAACTCAGCCATGAAATCTCTAACCATACAGACCATGCTTGGAACATAATCCTTCAATGTGACTATGGAAATACTGTTGTTAGAGCAGATCTGAGCAATGTGATATGTGATGCTGCTTTAGTCGTATCACTGTGCCCATGGATTGATTGGATATGATGCTCTAGGTCTGGTGTCTGTGGTCCTGGAGTCTTGGAGCAGTGCTCAGGACTCTAATCATAGATATGGCCCAAAGGGCACCTCCTTCAGACAGTGGCTGGGGAAGTGCTGAGTTGCAGTGGGACGATAGCAAGGAAGGGCATTCTGAATCTAAAAAGTCAGAAACTGCCTTGGCAAACAGCAAAGCAGAGGATGCTTTCTCCAGGTGGCTCAGAGTATTAAAGGTGCTGGATCCAATTGCATTTTGTTGACATTGTCACATTGCATTGTTTTTTTTTTAGATTGAAGCATTTTCAGATTAGATTTTGGGTCATTATTCTGCTGAACAATAGAGAGAAAACTATTTTGGTTTGGAACCCTTGTATCAAGATCCTCTTTCTATCCTCCCTGATGAAGAAATCTGACCACTTTTAGAAAATGTTGTGAGATCCTCCTTTTAGGTGAACCTTTCCCACCGTAACTGGAGTTTAGGAACTGTCAAATGTTGATGAATTTTGGTCACTATTGACCTGCTCTGGATTTCAACAAGAGACCTGAAAGTTTCCTGTGCCTCGCAAACCCCCACCCCACAAGTCTTACGGGAGTTAAGGTGGGGGCGGCGGGATAAATTAGAGGACACTGAAGAAATTTTATCTAAATCTAAAGAAAAATTGTTAACAAAATTAACTCTATTGTACTATAAGACTAAAAATGATATTGTAATGTAATACAGTTTGTCCTTTATAGTAGTCTGCTAATTTGTTCTTTGACATTTTAGTAGAAATTATAAAAAGCAGTTGAACTGGATGAATTAGAGACCTTTATATCAAAGAAAACCACTGACATTTTGGCAGTGCTAAACTCATTAACAGTATTAACCAAGGGTATTGCTTTCAGCAGTGCTGCATTTTGTGCATAAAATTGTATACACAAAAAGATAAAGACCTTGCAGCTTCTAATTAGCAAATGTAATAAATGGTACACAGTTTATGGATGTACATCAAAAACATTAATTACAAAGTCACTGCAATTTAATAACTTAATTTGTCAATATCAATCCAAAAACCCAGCTAGTGATGAGACGGACATTTTTACAAGGCTAAAGAAAAAACATTGTTTCTTATTCTGCTGCAATAAAATGGATGCCAAAATAAAAGGACAATGTAAAGGAAAAGAAAATATTAGATTTTGGTATGGACAGATTCCAAGCAATTTATTTTATAAGGCTGAAAGTATATGACAAATTATGTTTGTTTACAGTAAATAGGACTTAAACTTGGACCCAGTGTGACGTTCCCCTCTGCAATCTGGACTAGTACATCACTGTGTCACCCCAATCCCCACACTCCTGGGGCCCATCTTGCACTTGCCCCGCTGTGTGAACTACCCACTCCCGTGCACAGCCTCCCGCAAACAAGCGCATGCCCTGTCTAGTGAATAACTGCTTTGGGCCAGCCACTCATGGGATTATGTAGTGGTGTGACCCCCCGCCCCCAGTCAATATCCTCAGTCCCAGATGCAACACTAGGAACTTCCATCTTACAGAGTTCAGTACTTCCCACTGGACTCTGGAAGCTCATTTATATGCACCAGCTCAGTTATGCTAAATGACACTCAATCCACACACGCTGCTTTAGATAAAACAAACAAATAAGTGTATTAAGTACAGAAAGATTTTAAAAGTGATTATAAACCAGAGGAATATAAATCAGATTTGATCAGGAAGAAATAAAAGCAAATCTCATTCTAAACTAAGCTTAATACTTACTTTAGGAAGCTACTGGAAGATAATGCTCACCACAGGCTGGTTGGTCGGCCTCCAACCAGGCTCCCTCTCTCCCCTCTCCCCTGGGCAGTCTTGATGTTGTCTTGTAGATGGATTGCAAGAGAGACCTCAAGAGACCAAAATGTCTCCTGCTTTAACATGTTCCTGCGCCCATCTCTGGACCCCTTCCCCCCTTCAAGGTCAGGTAACAGAAGTATCCGTGCATGATTTTTTCCACCTCCTGAGTCGATGAGTATCCCCCTATCAGATACTTGGGCCAGGCAATTGTTTTTGTATGCATGCCTCAGCAAGGAGTGAATTACCTCTGCAGTCAGTGTTTTCCTGGATCTGCTCCAAACAATGTGAGACACACATTTGGGAATATTACACAGTAGAGCTTGATGACCACGCAGCTGACATTGCAGGAAGCATACTATCATAACAATAATGTTCAGTATGTCATGTGCATTCCAAAAACACCTTGCACGACATACTTTGCATTAAACGATACACAGTTACCTATAAGGGTGAACATGAATGTACACAATCACGCCATAAGGGTGTACACAGGGTGAATTGTGTCACACCCTGCAATTTTGTTGATTTTTTTTTCCTTGACCTCTCTCTCTTTTTGTCAAAGTGCTTTTTTAAATATAAAACACAAACCTAAAATGACTGATAACTACAATTTCTACTCATTCCTGAGGTGGCTGTATTTGTATGTTACATCCTTTAATGAGAGAGACAAGGTAGGTGAGGGAATATCTTTTATTAGACCAACTTTCGTTGGTGGAAGGTATAAGCATTCAAGCTACACAGAGTTCTCCTTCAGGTCTGGGAAAGGAAGCAAAGTGTCTGAGCTAAATATAAATTGGGGCAGATGGTTAAGAAGGGAGGGTAAGGCATGTGGAGGCAGTCACTTGAAATGAAGTGGGCAATTGGGGTTAGATTGTTATGCATGAAGGGTTTGAAGTGGGCGATTACGGGTAGGAGGCAGTATATGGTGTTACAAATCCTTGTAATGAGCCATAAAACCTGTGTCCCTGTTAAGTCCAGGGTTTTTGGTGTCTGCCAGACTTATGAATTTAAATTCCCATTTTGAAGGTGTTGTGCAGGTTTCCTTTAATGGTCGAGCACAGTTGTTTATCTGAGATGATACATCATGACTAAAATAGTTTAGCAGTATTGTTACTTGACCAATAATTGGCAATAAAATAGGCAATAAAACTATTGATTGGATTATATTTGTAAAATAAAGATATTTAGTAATCTGGAAAAGGCTTTGTTGAAAGCAAGAACCACTGCTTGGCTTTTTTTATGAGACTGAAGTGCTTGCAGAGTCACACAGTTGAAAGTAAGTCTTGTGCTGTTTGCTTGATCAGTGTCTGGATTTCATTTTCCCATTGCTCTTGCACAGTTCATTTGAACGTCCTGAATCTGTTAATTTTTTTTCTCATAAGCTATTGGTCAATAGTGTTCCAGCTCTGCATTTGTCTTCAGGCAGCTTTAATTGGACCTTCTGTACAATCTTCTTGGTTCATGGAAAGTTTTAGTTCAGAGATTCATTGGCCTCTCTAAAACCTCTTTTTATTGTGACTCTATAATAAATTTAGCTGGTTTGCAAAAATAACATGATTTTCTCGTCTCTGTATGTTTTCTTCGATCATTGAATGGTGGAATGTGGAAGACCTTTTCTTCCGATGATTTGCTGTTTTCTTCTGCTTTGCATCATTAGTGTGGCAGGTTTCCAGGGCAGAGGGCGTATTACTTGTCACCCGTTTTTAATGTTATAAAATGCCGGTCTTAGGGTTTTAAAATCAAAATACTCTACTTAGGCTTTGGTATTTTGGTAACCCTGTTTTCTGTGAATCATATAAAGCAGACTTTGATTATATTGAAAATCTAGACTGAATAGTGTTCCAAAGAAATGTCTTCTCTGATATCTACTAAATAATCTGTAGTTATTAGACAGGACAAGAAAAATGGTAATAATTAGTCTCCAGTCCTTATCTCTGCTGCCAAAGGTGTGTAGCAATGGAGGCCATGTGTGTAGTTAGCGGAAAGTAAATGTATATCTGTTAACACATTCATTCATGCGTTGGGTCTACTTTTGAGTGGATGCCAGTGTGTAAGACCATTGACATCACTTATTGTAGAGTAGATTTATTAACATTCATTTAACTCTTCAATATATAAAAATTTATTATTTAAATATAACTGAATGATCATTTACTTCATTGACTTTACATCAAGCCCTGATAGGGGACCTCCTTTTCTAGGGAACCTCCATTCTAGCACCTTTCTATAAAATTAAATTCACATAAATTTAGAGAGAAATACACAATTAACTTAATGATCTAGGAGGTTATTATCAAGGTAGCTAAAAATCAATGATTTAAAAAAAATCATTCTTTAACAAAATAAATAAAATTCAATTTAAATTAAAGTTTCTTTTTAAAAGTAAACCTGTTTTAAAATAAAATACTAATTTAATACAAAATATTTTAAGGGATAAACCTATTATACTGTCTTAAAACATTTAAATAAAAAACTAAATATGCTGAATCCATGAGTGTCCATCAAAACCTTTGCATTAAAGACTACTTTTCTATATAAAGAAAGATACTTTGACCTGGATTCTAACTTTTGAAGTCATGCTTTATAAGTGTGGCACAGTAGTTCATGTACTGCATTAAGGACTTGTTTTGTTTAAAGAAAATACATTTTATATGTTATTCTGGGTGTTTAATTAAATTCCAGTTACCATCCTAATGCAGCTTAATAAAAATAATGAGCAAAATGTTAATTAACTAGTAAATAAGCAATTCATCATTTTCTAATATACTAAAAATGTACAATTAAGCTATATAATTGCTTAAGTGAATGTATATAGGTATATAGTGTACCGTCCGAGGTAGCAAAAAGATGTAGCAAATCTATTGTAAAGGCTCTTAGTTGTAAATCAACATGTTTTAATGATTATATCAACCAATGAGAATGTACCTTTCTTTAGAAAGTTACTGAAATACAAATGGAAGAGTTGATTTACAATTGATCATTTAAAACAAGGCTTTCCACTTGATGATTTAAATCACCTTGATTTAAAACAATTCACCCTCTTTATTTTATATCACATTTTCAGTTTTATTCGTGCCTCAATCATGGTTACATCTTAAAGGTCTTTTCATGATTTTCTTTGATTAGGAGTTGCTTATGATGTAATTCTGTCAGGTAATAAATTTGCACCTTGGCAGATTCAGTGTCTTTGCATATTAAAGGGTTAACTTGGCTGTTACTCTTTACGGGACAAGTCATTAAAAGAGTAAGAGAAAAGGATTTGACAAAGGAATAAATCATCCTTTCACAGGGAAGGGGCAGTTTCAGTGGTGATGGATCCTGTGGAAAAGGGAAAATGGGAGTGGCAAATTCATTTAAATAAAACCTGACATGAGCTAGTCTTTGTTAATCAGCTGGGTGGGTTGTCAGGGCCTGTTTAGATTTACAAGGAATCAGAAGTCGCAATAAACAAGATTATTTTTTTTGTTCGGTGTGCAATTCATTGTAACTAGTCTCTGTAATATAAGGTTTTTGTTATTAAATGTTATTAATCCGTAAAGGCTGAAAATGGACTTGTTCTTGTGTAGCTCTGCTGCCGACTTCTCAGATCGACTTCTCTGAATTGACTGAGCCGTCAGTGAAGACCCGCTCAGTCGATCCAGAAATCGACGTATTAAGACCACCTTCTCAAGTGGCATAGCGCTGCATCAACGGGAACACGGTTCCCATCAGCGCAGCGCAGTGAAGACGGCACGCAGAACAGAAGAAGAGAAGTCGACGGGAGTTATGCAAGTTTTTTGCATAGCTTGCGTAACTCCAGTCGATTGCTGCCGAATCCCAGAGATAAGTGTAGACAAGCCCTCAGTTTAAAACCATCCCAAAAAACACAATGTTATTTTTGAAAGGAAGGGAGACTATCTTAGTTTTTTTCAGATGGAAGAATCATGCTTTCCTGATTGAGCTACCAGTACTCTCTGTCCTTCCAGTGGGCCTGCCGTTTTCGTAATGGGGAGAGGGCTGTTCTCACAACATACTGCCATTATAAAAGGAAATGGCTCTCTATATATCTGAATATCACTGTTTCTACCAATCCTGGTGTGAGAGGCATGTGTAGCCTCTACAGATAGTTCTGGTAGGTTAACATTAATTTAATAATATACATGACAACTTTTGTGAGGTTTAAGAAAAAAGTAAATCTAAAGATATCTTTATATATATTTCTTCATTTGCCCCGTTTATGCAGGAGGGGCATACCAGGGCAGGCAGCCTCCCTGAGTGCCTCCTCATGGCCAGATGTGACTCTGCAGTACTCTGCATCAGTTTTCCTCTTCTTCATAGCTGCTTAACATACGGGTTAGAATTGGAGATGTAGCTTGACCCTGTGGCTAAATCAGAAACAAACTTAACTCCTTCCTGGGGTAACAAAAGTCTAACTAAAGAGTGCCAACAACAAAAGGTTCTTTTGCCCTTCACGGGTATTTCTTCAGTTCACCCTCTGGGCTCTGTTCTCTGCCCCTTTCTGGGCTCTCTTTGATCTTCCCCCTGCTCTGGTATAGAGCACTCAGCTCCCAGGTTGCTTCCCGTGGAGTACCATTCTGCTGTAGACCCTGTTCAGGGCCTTCCACAGGAGCCAGCCAGCCTGCCTGCTCACTCCCTGTGGCTCCACTCCCAGACTGATCTCTTTGGCTTTTTTTTAAGACCCAGGTGACTATTAAAGCATCATCTGAGCCCCTTAGCCCTGTCCGTCAGGCTTGGAAGCCGCTAATTAATTATGGCACGGGTGGGGCTGGCCCCATCTCCCCTTAAAGGGCCAGTCACCTGATGACATGGGGAAATAGTTCAAGAATATATGTTTAATATATTTGCAAAACATTTCAGAGGGGATATTCATAAATAGATTATTTTGATCATTTGCTCACCGTGCTAGTCTCCAGTCCTGCAGTGAGCTCTGTGTGTGTGTGGATACCTGCATCTGCATGCAGTGCCCAGTGACTTCAGTGGGCATTGCCCATGCAGAGCTCCTTGCAGCAGGGCCATAATTCTAGGAATTGTGCGATATCTAGTTCTCTGCCTGTGAACTTGCATCTTAAGAAGCTTTCATCTTGTAAACATGCAAAGTTCTATATGATGAGCTATTTTATTGCTCATTTGCAATGGTCAATACTGTGATGTTGTTATAGTTTGACAGTGAAGGGTTAGCAAGCTGAATATTTTCTCTGAGTTTAGAGGAGCCTTACTCTGCTGAGAAGTTAGCCTTCTTTTTCCTTTATAGGTCATAGTGAGTATTGCTTCAAGGTTCTACAACTTGTTTTAGAGTTCCTTCCACCCATGCACAAATAAAGTGTTTTGTTTTGTGTGACTTTGGAGGTTGGTTGTTCTTGACAGATACATTTGTATTGCTTTAGTAGGATGCATTTCTGTATCCTTCCAGTTAGCTGCTCAGAACAGACCAATTTTAGGGCCCAGTTCTATTTTGAGTGCCTTTAACTCCTACTGAAGTCAAGGTCCCTTTTTGAAACTTGGCATGATGCAGGATTGGAGCCTTAATTACTGGCACTAACTTGATTTCACATGTCCTGTAGTAATAGGGTCAAATTCTACCCTAAATTACAGCCCTTTTAATAATGCAATGCTGCATGGTGTGTAGTGCAGAGCAAGGCATTGGACCTGATCCAAAGCCTGCTGAAATCAGTGGGAATCTTTCCGTTAATTTCAGTGGGCTTTGGATCAGACCCATAGTTCAGAAAACGTTATTAACCCTTTAAAACCCAGGTCCTGCAGAGATCCATTTATATAGAACCTTATGCCCATGTGGAGTTGCATGGACTTCAGTGGGTCTCACATGGGTTCACACGTGATCAGAGCCTTAAGTTCCTTATTTTTCTTTTAATAATTGAATTAGAGAATAGTAGGAATTCTACAGCACAACAGACAACTCTCCTAAAGTACATATAGTAAAATTTAAATTTTTCAGTTATATTGTCTATTTGATACGTGACTCTGCTTTCTATTGTATGTCGCTTCCACACATATCACTCCCTGGTTTTAAATGGACTTTAATATTTTTACATCTGGGTATGTCTAATTTATCTGAGTTTTTAAATAAAGAAAATAAGTATACAATTTATCATGTGTGGAAGATTATAAAGGAGAGTTGGCTAAACAAATAGAGATGTATAGGAGTACATACTTTATTTAACTAAAACAGGAATGGTCAACACATACTATACAATCAGATTGTTTGGTAGAACCCTTCCTAATTGTAAATGCCTAGCTTTGAGTAGTTGCATGCTCTGCTTATGTGTGTACGGTAGCAGTGGTCCAGTGGTTATCAACCCAAGTAAAATGCTCCGTATGTAGAGTTTTCTTGCTGTTATCTGCCTAACCTCCTTAGTGTTTGTGTTGGGGTGCTTGATTTAGGTGGTAATGGGGCCTTCACTCAGGCAAAATTTCCATGGGAATTCTGCCTGAGTAGGGACTGCAAGATTAGGCGCAAAATGTTGTAACTAACTTGGACAGTGCTGCATCAGAAAAACAATTCAGATCCAGAGATAACAGATGGAGAACCCCATCAAAGTGGGATCAGTCAGTTTCTGCAACAAATTCACTGTGGCTTTTCCCATTTAAATTATGCCAGGTTTCCTGAATATGCTTTCATGGAGATTGGATCTGCTGTGAAGGCTCTTAGCCTCTGCCAAATCAAGATCTCTTTTGATCTTTGAAGACCTACGTTTACAGTACCTTTTAACACCTGGGAAATTATGTGAAGAAAGCTTGATCACAAGGGGACAGTGATTGCAAACAGACTGCTAAATAATGCAAGGGCATCTTCTCTCACACATACATATTCTCACACATGCTACATTAAAGACTTTTTCTGTCCTAACGTTAAAGGATAAAAGAAATTCACACTTTATGGAGCTTTATACAAAATGCATTTCAAACATAGACTGAATCTTGGTCTACACTAGAGAGTTAGGTTGACAGAAGGCAGCTTATGTCGATTTAACTATGGCCTGGTCTACACTGATAATGTAGGTCGATGGAATGCGGTTTCCATCGACCGCATAAAGTATGCGTCTCCATTGGCATGTGAGTTCCGCTGACCTAAATTGCAGTAAAATTCAACTTAATAAAACTACCTCCACAAGTGGTGTAGCACTGAAGTTGAATTCTGTGGGTCAAATGAGTGTCAGTATTGGCAGAGCATAACGTAAATTGACATCATTCATCTCCGGGAGATATCCCATAATGCTCTGTTGTGATCACTCTGTACATTCAGTCTGTTGCACTGTGGCCACATAAACAGGAAATAGCTCCTTCCCTCACACTCCAGGAAATTTTGAATTCCCATTTCCTGTTTGGTCAGCATGGAGAGAGCTTGCCAGTGCAACGAATGTTGGTGACTGCATGCCCCAAACTCACTCCAGGCTGGAGTCAACCTGAGGTCTTGGATCTCATTGGTCTCTGGGGGGAAGAGTCTGTTCTGGGTCAGCTCCAAGCAAGGAAGATAAATATGGATATCTATGAGAGGATATCTCACAGCATGTTGGAGAAGGGGCACAACAGGGATGCACAGCAGTGCCACGTTAAGATCAAAGAGCTAAGGCAGGCTTATCAGAAAACTAGGGAAGCTAACAGTCACTCTGGCTCCTCCCCAAAAACATACTGCTTTTATGAGGAGCTGCATGAAATTCTTGGTGGAAACCCCACCACTATGCCATGTAGCATTGATAGCTCAGGGTAATCCGAGGCCCGGATGAATGAGAATGAGTCTATGGATGGCGAGGAGGAGGATGATGAGGAGAACAGGGGGCAGGCAACCGGGGTATCCCTTCTCCCTGAAAGCCAGGAGCTGTGTGCAACACAAGAGCAGGCCACCCGTACACAGGAAACCGTGACTGACCGGGATGCCAGGGAAGGCACATCTGGTGAGTATGTACTGCAAATTGCATGTTTTTGGTTATATCCCCAGTCCAGAACCTTGTACCAGTGGGAAAAAATGGTGTGTGTGGCCGTGGGGCTGTGCTTCCTCGTACTTGGTGTGCTTAAGCACTGAGTTCACCCCGGAAAAGATTATTTATGTGCACAGAGATGCCCCGAGAATCCTCCATGCATATCGCCATGCAGCTTTCGTGCAGGTACTCTGCAATCCTTTGCAGAAGGTTTCTTGGAAGGGCAGCCTTATTTCTTCCACCTCGATAGGACACTTTCCCCCGCCTGTAATAATCCGTTGTTAATTGTGCAGACATCATCATGAAGCACAGCATAGCAGCATAAGGGCCAGGCCTGTGGCCAGCTGCTTGCAGCAAATCCTCTCTATCCATCTCTCTGACCCTCAGCAGGTGTCACTCATGGTTACCTAGGGAAATGGCACACATTTCCAGTACCCACCCAAGAAACTTTTTTAAAGTGTGTGTTATTCCATAGTTGGGGATGGTTTCTTGGTTCAGTGCACCGCAAGTCCCTAAGCAGGACGTTGTTGCTATGGGCCTTGGGCATCTGCAAGGGGTTCCCATTTTTTTATCCAGAGACAGTTAACCCGTACCCACTCCTCACCTTTTGGTACCGCTTGTTAAAAGCCTGATCAATGGGAGTCTGACATCCACGCTGCTCTAGGGTGCATGGACTTGTGCAGCATGGGCACCAGGGATTTCCCTAACATAGATGCACTAGCCCCTTACCATGGCTGAAACGCTGCTCCAACTCCTGCAATAGTTAGGTAATGGTATGCAGTTCTAGCGTTCCCTTGGGAAGGCTCAGGCGAGTTATTTATAAACTGTAACATTGATTTTCATCCATGGAACGAGTTAACAATGGGTACCTTGTGCTTTGCTTCCAAAACATTGGACAGTGTGGCCTTCAACACACCACCTTATACTTCTGCAAGCACCTGTCGCAGATGATAAGGGGAAAAAAACACCTCAGGATGACATGTTTAATGAGATAATGAATTCCTCTGCAGCTGCTGACACAGAGCTAAGAGTGTGGAGGATTTCATTATCAGACAAACTGAATTTGGACAACAGGAAAGCAGCACAGGAGTATGAGCATTCAACACAAGATGAGATGCTGTGTATAATGCGTGATCAGTCCAATATGTTGAGGTGTCTGGTTGAGCTTCAGGAAGCTCAGTGGCAAGAGAGACTCCCTTTGCAGCCCCAGCAAAACTCTTAGCTAACACATTCTTTCCTAGTCCCCACCCTCAAGCAGTCTAGGAGGAGGTTGAGCAGGGTGCAGTACATGCCACACTCCTCACCAGTTGAGGGGAGCAGAAAGAGGCGATGGCCTCTTTAAAGAGTGGGAATGTCTGATTCTTTCACGTGTGCACAGACAAAATGGGCTCTGTATCCCCTCTCAAACCCCACACAATGCATGCAGAACGTTCAATTATCTTTCTTTTCCCCCCTCTGCAAAGGATCACCAATTAAAAAAAAGTGCGGCTTTACAATTCATTACTGTTTGTTTATTGATAACAAAGGAATAAAGGGAGGGGAAGTTGGGGAGGGAATGGATCAGTGGATGAGGGGAATGGGTGGGAACAGGATTGGTGGGGGATGGGTAGGGGATGCGAAGTGAAAGTATAGCACAGATAAGCGATGCACATTACTGTTGTCTCATTGCAAAAGCGTTTTTTCAATGCTTCCGTGAGGGCTCAGCACTCTGCGATTGGCTCTCAGCATTGCAGTGGCATCTGGCTGCTCAAAATTTGTGGCCAGCCTATCTGCCGCCACAACACAACCCAGTGGGAACTTCTCCCCCTTTGTTTCACAGACATTATGGAGCACACAGCAGGCAGAGATAACTATTGGGATGTTTTCTTCACTGAGGTCTAATCTAATGAGCAGACTGCGCCAGCACGCCTTTAAACGTCAAAATGCACATTTCACCACCATTTTGCACTTGCTGAGCCTATTATTAAAACGCTCCTTGTCGCTATTCAGGTGCCCGGTGTACGGTTTCATTAGCCAGGGGAGCAAGGGGTAGGCAGGATCTCCTAGGATCACTATTGGCATTTCAACATCGCCAATATTTATTTTTTAGTCAGGGAAGAAAGTGCCTGCCTGCATCTTTTTTTAACAGACCTGAGTTCCTAAAGATGCATGCATCATGCACCTTTCTAGACCACCCCACACTGATGTCGGTGAAGCGTCCCTTGTGATCCACAAGGGCCTGCAACACCATTGATTTATGTACTCTGTGGCAAGGTGGCCTGGGGCTAAGATAGGGATGTGCATGCCATCTATGGTCCCCCCCACAGTTTGGGAACCCCATTACGCAAAAGCCTTCCACTATGTCCTCCACGTTTCCCAAAGTTACTACCCTTCTTAGCAGAAGTCTATTAATGGCCCAGCACACTTGTATCCCAGCTGCTCCCACAGTGGATTTCCTGACTCTGAATTGATTCCCAACTGACCGGTAGCAGTCTGGGGTTGCTAGCTTCCACAGAGCGATGGCCACTCGCGTCTCCACTGTCAGAGCTGGTTTCAAGCGAGTATTCATGCGTTTCAGGGAGAGCTTCTGCAAAGTTTTAAAAAAAGTAGCCTTTTGCATTTGAAAGTTCTGCAGCCACCGTTCATCATCCCAGACCTTCATAACTATGTGATCCCACCAGTCACTTGTTTTCTGGGACCAGAAGCAGCACTCCACCGACTACAGATGGTGCATGACAACCTGCAACAAACGGGAATTGTTTTGTTCTATGGCTTGTAATAAGTCGTGAGGTGTTTGTGATGCTCACAATAATAGGGCAGAACTGAGTGGGCTCCATTCCTCTCAGGCAATGGTGGGCATGCGGCAGAGAGTGAAGGGTTTGAAAAAAATGGCGTGAAAAGGCAATCGTCTGTCGGTTTGGATTGGGACAAGAAGGGAGGGAGTACATTGCATCATGGGAGGACGACAACCTTCCCAAATGCTCCTGCGGGTCGTTGTACTGTGGGATAGCTACCCACAGTGCACTGCTTTGATTGTCGACGTAAGCACGGATGGTGGGGACGCAATGAGCGTGGTGTGATCACGCACCTCCAAATTCTGCAGCTCAGCAGATGAAGGTCGATTTAAATTAAATCGACTTCAATCCGCAGTGTAGACATATCCTATGTCAGTATCTACACTACAGCCTTGCTCCCAACGATGCAAGTGCCCTACTACACCAACATAACTCCACCTCCATGAGAGGCATAGGGCTTACCTTAGTGTAGTTAAGGCGACACAGTGCCTGTGTAGACACTGCATTCCTTACATTGGCTATGTTGTCAATTTCACGGCTCTGAAAGCTGGCTCCTCAGCCAGGCTGCTACTCAGTCTCCCCTCCAAGCTGGGCTGCCCGCTGGGAGCACAACAGCCAACCAGACCCCGGGCACGTGAGTTGGCAGTGGGGAGGTGAGAAGTCCAGGGGGCAGCTGGGTTCCTGGCAGGGAGCTGTGAGGGGCGCAGAGCCCTGGCTCTCAGCCGCCACCACTGCCTCTCTTCAGTTGGTGGAAGCGCTCCAGCTGAGTACGCGCACCACCAGCAGAAGGAGGATTGTGTGGACATCAGCCACCACAGTAATTACTACAGTGGCTGTAAGTCAACTTAAGGTTGTAATGCTGACATGCCCTGATGGTGTTTTAAAAAAGCAGCTGAGGTGGCACCCTGTTGTTCCCCTATGGCCATGATCCCCAAACATTTTTGGCCTGCATCTCCCCCTTTACCTGGTCCATGCCGCCCGCCGCCCCCCCCCCCCCCCCCCCCGAAGCAGGGCTGCGATCAGGAGTGTGGCTGCAGTCAGGGCTGGGGGCCAAGGATCGGGGCTGGGTGGCATGCCCTCGCTGGCCCGGGCCTTGCTGCACCCCCCACACCCCAAATGTTCCTCCACCACACCCTCCAGAGGCCCCACAGTTTGGGGACCACTTCCCTATGTGTTGAGTGCCTGAGGTTGGTTTCAGCCCAGTGAACAGAATTTCCTGTTGCCCTAAAATGTGGCAACCTTATGACACATTTTCACTCTTGTCACTCATTTCAAAATTCACTTCAGAACTCTTTCAAGAGAATCCATGTGTGTAGACTCCTTAATCTTTCTTTGGGTTTAGGCATCCCTTCAAATACCATGAGTTCCGCAAGCCACGATAGAAACTCTATTTTGGGTGTTGTTTTCGTGGCCTAATTCTTTTGTGATCATCAGAGACAAAGGAAAGGGGAGTTTCCTTCTCTCTCTTATTCTCTCCCAGGAGTCCATCTAAGTCCATCAAGCCAATCCTGGCACTAGAGAGCAACAGTAAACTCTTCCAATTTATTCATCACAACAGGAGTGTATAGCTCATGCGAAGGCTCTCTCTCAAACTAAAACTTCTTTAGCCAGTCATGCATGTGACAAAGTCTCAAAAGAGAGACACCATAAAGGAGATTGTAAATCGACTATTCATATTCTAGCTCTGGTTTATATTGCTTTCACTCTGGAAAGTAAATCCATGGTAGATTTTATTCTTTTTCTGGTCCTAAAGAATTGAGAGTGGGTAAAAAGGGTTGTCCTTTAAAGATTTAAAGAAACTTGATGACATTCTGAAGCAAGTCCTTTTCCAAATGGAAAGCCCGACATTCACTTACAAGGCCTTTCAGACTGGGAATTTTTTTTGCCTCAGTTTACATCTTTTCATATGTCATTTTACCGATACCACCAGAAAATAATCAGATTTTCAACATCCTATCATGGTGTTTAAGTGAAGATGAATGTAGTCATTTCAGTTCTGTTACACTAAAGCATTGTACTTCAGCTATACAGTGCCGATGCTCCCTTCAAAAGCATGTAGCATTTATGAAAATATAATGATCTTCTTGACTCTGACTGACTTGGTTCAAGCTACTTTGATGTGGTTACAGCATCTGCCATTCAGAAATTGGCCGCTTACTTCACTGAAATAATCCCTGTCTGGAGCAGATTCCTGAGGTTTAGAAGTTAAAGGAATGAGTAACTTTTTAATGCAGTGTGTAGTACTGTTTCAGTGAAGAACTATTGTCAAAAAAGTGTCTGGATGCCAATTCAGCCTATTACAATATGGATCTGTTTGTTCTTTTGGAAGCAGACTGTGATTTAAGCTATTTCACTAAAAAAAAGTACAATACTGTTTGAAAATAGGAAGTGGATAGTATAATGTTACACACTTTTAGTATTCTGCCCAAGAATTAAGCTATATAAAACTCCTAGTTTTGGATACTTCTCTGTTAAATTCAGTATTTTCAGTCTTCTTAAAGTGCACTGACATAACACTTCCATTCGTTACGGGGTAGTATGTTAAATCTTTTTACTATTAGATACCAACTTCCATCAGTTAAGCTTTGTTATTCAGTAAATGTATCCTAAGTGGTAAAGGCCCATTCCTTAATCATTATCATGACTAGCTGTTTAAGCCCCAAAATTGTACTATGCACAGGGCATATTACAAAGATACGTTTCTTATCCTGAGGAATTCACAATCTAAGAAGGATCTTATTAACTGAAAAGGCAAAACAACCCTAAAAATAGGGCTCTTAACTTATTAATCCCTTTTGGCACTTCAAAATTGAAAAAGAAAGTAAATATTAATATTAGCTTGAAAAGTGTTTAAATTTTGTAAAATTACACCTCAGGATTGACCTATCCAGACCAGATGTAGAGCAGAGGTGAGTTGTGTACATGAAAATAATACTTTTTAATCCTTTATATACCAGTAATATCTAGTAGCTGAGGATTTTAAAGTGCATTACGAATATCAATTAATTTAGCTTTACAGTTCTGTGAAGTAGGTATTAACACTTCCATTTTACAGCCAGTGAAACTGATGCATGCAGCACTTTAATCACAAAACTGTTCTTCCTCTTCTGTAATAATTCATAGCAAGGCATTCCTTCAGTTATAACACCATTGTAATTGATATTCCACCTTCCTACCCCCAACCCCTCCAATACTAATCTTAACTCTTCCACTGACTCATCGTCATTTAATCTTTGTGCCTGACTTCCCTCTTTTTCATGGAGAACATGGAACATGACTTGACACACACACCTTTTACACAATACATGGTTCGATCTGTTACATTCAACCAACCAAGAAGTGCAAGCATCTGGCTTCGATTCTTAAAGCTATTGATTTAAAAACCTTACACTTCTTTAAAATAACAACAATAAAATGTACCATTTAATTTTTAAAAGTGGTCTCTCTTAAAAACAGGGGCACTTAAAATGAGTTCCTTCTTTAAAAGTATTGATTTTAATTTTTTAAAAATTTTTTTAGTGTTTAACTGCTATACAATTTAGGGAGTTCTGAAGAAAATGCACTTTTAGCTCCCAGCAACAGTTGCTGAAGCTTACTGGAGTTCTAATAACTCTTCTCTCACTGGTGCTCGATTCTGTTTCTGTCCCCACTGGAAACAGATGTCAAATTGATGAAAATGGGATGAAATGCTTTAAAATCATCCTCTATATCTCATACCAATCCAAGGTTGCTATAAAAGCAATGAGGGCAGAACCCTCTCCCTTACCTTCAGATTAGAACAGTATGGCCTCAAACTGCCTGGGGGACAACTAATCTTGGACCCCAGGGAAGATGCAAAGCAGACCAATGTGCTGTTAACATGCAGCCAATTTAACTAAGGAGATTTTTAAGATGTCATCTTACTGATTTTTATGCTTAGCAGTATAATATGGTGAGCAAATGAAGTTTATAGCCCTTTAAGAGAACGCATAATAGGCCTTGCAGTTGCAAAGGGGAAAAAAACAAGGAGGAGTAAATTAGTGGATAAATGGCAATATTCTATTCTTCTGGCTGAATTTTACATAAAAGAATGTGCCTCGGTCTTCAGTCGATGGAGTGAAGGAGGGGTGGCAGAGAAGTTTATGGATCATAATAAGACCTCTAAAAGGTCAGATTCCTTTCCTGCACTTGAGATTCATAGCTTGCAGTGATGACTGCACAATTATGCTAAATGAGGGAAAACTTGAAAACTCTGACATACGAGTGTGAAGGAGAATCCCCAACTGCATAATTGAAGTTTCTGTCTTCTAATCACATCGAGAAGAGGGACTCTCATTTAAAATTACACACACATAAAAAAGCCAGTATGTAGTGGCAAAAAAAACCCATTAAATGAATATTATTACAATAGTTCTTATAGTACTGTGGTCACTGTGCTCAATTACATAACTGTTATGTACCTTAAGAGAAAATTCTTGCACCCTCTTATTTACAAGGTAGAGTCACTAAAAGGATATTAGAAATGCTGGGTTTTCTGTCAAGTTAGAAATCATCCTCAACAAAGACCTGATCTTCAGGCCTCTTCATCCCCTATCTACTCCATTATAGTCCTTGAGCTTCACTGTTATCAGATTGTGTATTATTTCCTTCATCATAAGATTTGAAGGCTAGCTGGATGTGGAATAATGCATATTTTACATTAAACTAATTGAAAAACTATTTCAGGGGAATATCACAAGGTATACCTTAAATATTATAGTGCTGGTCACCTATAGAGGAAGGAAGACCCTTCATTCAGATGGCTTTGTGTATCGTGTTCTAGACCTGCATTGAAATAATTAATGTGTTTCTTTTATGGACTTTAGCTGGGATTTTTCAAAAGAACCTATGGGAATTGTGTCCAAATCCCATTAAAATCAATTTGCGCATCTAAATCCCTTAGCCTCCTTGGTTTAAGAAAATCCCAGTCTATATTTCTGCTGACAAGTGGTGGTTGGGGAGGGAGGGGGGTGAGAGAGAGTGAGAGTGAGAGAGGGAAATCTAAACCTGTGATCCTGATAGGCTTTACTTAACCAGCACATTTAGTCAACTTTCCCTCTTACCCAGTTAAACTGATATGCCACGAAGCATCTTCTCCTTGACCGAGCTCTCAGGTAGGGAGATGCTTGTGTTGGTTTCTTTGTTCTTTCAGTTTGCCGTTCTAGGTTATCCATGCACCGAGTGCTTCAGTTTATTTGACCCACCTTAGCAGCTCATCCACTTGTACTGTAGCTACCTATGTAATGTTCTAACATTTTAGTAATTTCCTTCAAAAGGGCCAGTCCTAAAGATTGTAGGGTTTGTGAATTTGACTTTGGCACAAATTCTTTGCTCCCTGTGTTCCACATTCTCCTTAGTACAATAGGTAGGGTGCAAGATACATGTGTTTTGATAGCATAGAGTGTTAATAATTAAATAAACTTTGAAAATAAAATTCAGTGAATTTCAGACACTTTGACCTCAGTTGTCTGATCAGGCTCTGCTCAGTTAAAGAACTACCATTGCATAACAACGAGAGTTCTGTGGCACCTTAAAGACTAACTTCTTGTTGATCATGCATCCGACAAGGTGGGTTTCTGTCCACGAAAGCTTATGCCCAAATAAATTTGTTAGTCTTTAAGGTGCCACAGAACTCTTGTTTCACTGAAGACAGACTAACGTGGCTGCTCCTCTGGAACTTGTCACTGCATAGGTTCTTTTCCTAAATCAAATTTGCACTTGCCTGTCTAGTAGTTTAGTTGCTAGAGATATGTAAGGGATTAGAGTTAATGTCCGAACTTTGATTCCGTGCCTTTGGGAAGGTGGAGGTTGCAAATGCTCCAGAAGCAGCAGCAGCCTCAGTTCTGTGCAGAGCCAACAAGATTTTTCTAACAAACCCTCCAAATGACTCAGGTGAGGAGTATCAATAATATTTCCAGATGGAGACATATCTTGCCCTCAGCTAAAGGGAGAATTGTCACACTGTGTGGCCAGTGAAGATAGGGAGATAGCAGCACTGACTGAATAATGTTGGAGAGACTAAAGGTCACATTAGATAAATAAAAATAATGAATACACTGCATTTTGCATTTTCAGAGTCTTGTAATTAATTCTCTCTTATGAGGTAGAGAAGTAGAACTATTCCCATATTATAGATGGAAAACCTGAGACAGAAGTTAAAACACTTGCCGAAGGCCACATAGTGAGGGTTTGTCTATAGGGGACATTTTTCCACTTATATCCATGTAACTATACCAATATATTTAATCCACTATAGTTATACCTATGAGGATCATGGGGATTGAAACTGAAGCTGCAAGCAGGAGCCACTTCCATACTGCCACCAGACAGCCTCGGCAAAGCCTCAGTCAGCACACCATGCCTCCTGGGAGACCAGTTGCTGAGGGTAGTCCTGCCTGCAGTAGAGATGACTGGCAGATGGTCCTGTGACCTCTGATTGGCCCAGACCTACTATTTAAGCTTGGAGAGAATACCAGGAAGTCATCTGTACTACAAGGCAGATGCCTGACCTGCTGCTGAGATAGATCCTACTTTGTTCCTGGTTCTTGTTCCCTTGCCTTATTCCTGGATTCTGGCTCCTTACCCTGCCCTCCGGTCCGTGGCTATTGAGACTGGCCTGACCCTGGGCACTGATTCCTTGACTACTGACTCTAGCTTGACCCTCAGCTCTGGTTCCCCAGCCATTGACCTTGACATGACCCTTGGTGCCGTAGCTCAGCTTCTGGCTCAACCCCTCAGACCTGACCACCCATGCTCCAGTTCCTGACAATACTAGTATAATTCCCTGTCTAGACAGTCTTATTCTGGAACAAGAGTGGCTTTTTATTTTCTGTCTTTGTTTTTACCACTTCCAAAGTGACATAAGCTGAACTAGGAAAAGTCACACTTATGCCTGAAGATAGGGAGTTATACTCAGTGCTGAGGAAAATGGGGGAAAGGGGGACAATTATACCGGGGCCTTGTGCTCAGGGCTCCCCCTCCTCCCCCCAAACACCTGTAACTGGGGGGTGAAATAGGAGAGGGTGTGGCCCCAATGAGCAAAAGATGAACAATGCCCCAAGTTTCTCTTGATGGGCTTGCTATACCTGTATAAGTACAGCTGTTTAATTCACACCTTACCCTATCGTGGTATACTTTTCCCATATTGACAAGCCCGGAGTCAGTGGCAAAGCTGGGATTAGAACTGTGAGGGCCAGATTCTGTTCTGCATTACAGTTATGTTAAATAGGGAATATTATAATTTGTATTACTATCGTGCCTAAGAGCCATCTTTGCTGACATTAGCAAAGATCCAAAGTGCTCAAATTGAGAACAAGTTATCCAGCTCCTCGCCCAGGTTCAACCAATCAGATCACACACAGATCTAAATAACTAAAGTTTGTGGTGAGCAAGCTGCTCTTTGTATTAGTCCTGAAGTCAGTGAGTAAAAAAGGGGACATCAACTGAAGCAACGTTTTTTGCTTAATATAAGATTTTTTTTTTTTTACGTTTCTTTGTTCTTTTGAAGATACAGCTGAGTGAACTCACTTCCTCTAGTAGTAGAGTTGTTCCAGAGGGGTAGCCGTGTTAGTCTGTATACAGCAAAAACAACGAGAGTTCTGTGGCACTTTAAAGACTAACAAATTTAATATTTGCAGGCATAAGGTTTCAAGCCTGCAAATATTAAATTTGTTAAAGTGCCACAGAACTCTCGTTGTTGTTTTTTTTTCCCTAGTAGTAGAGTTTGCAGTTTGGCATTTCCTTTAGTTTCCTTCCTGGTTAAGACAGACAAATAATTCTAAGCTTTAAGGTTTCTTGATGATGGTATAGAAAATATGTTCAACTATAGAACGGTACCCATTAGAGATGGAGAAGATCTATTAAATCATCCAGTCTTTTTCTCTGCCAATACAAGACTGTTTCTCATAGTACATTTTGTAGTATGTTATCTAGTCTAGTTTTAAACATTTCCAGCCATAGGGCTTCAAATATTTCCCTTGGGGAAACTATTCCACAATCCTGATAGATATTTTTATCAGGAAGCCTTTATGGTTATTCATTGTAAATACTTTGTTCTTAATTTCATCCCAGTACCCTTATTTATACCCTCTTGTGCCACTCTAGTGATATTTAATGATCTAATATTATTAAATTTTTTCAGAGACTTTGATTTTAAAATAAAATTGATAAAATATTATGTATTTTTGTGTGTGCATGTACAGATATGAGTTTTAGATGAGACATAAGACCATACTTCCTGACCTTGCACTCTTTGTACCAATAGGGATTTTAGTCTCACTGTGCTGGGCAAATTTCAATTTAGTTAATTATATTCAGCCTCCAGGAAATTCCTCCTAGATGATAATATTCATTTTTCATCTTAAACTGTGGTTCCTTTGGCTGTTGCATTCCTCCTTAGATACTGTTGAATTTCAGAGGTGCACAAAGAGGTACTACATAGTAGAACCAGATAATGGTGAATTTAGGACATAGTGAAACGGTTTAGTGAAGAGGTGTTCCGTGTTCCATTGTATTTCAATGCAAATTCATTCTTTTTTAAGTTAAGGAAATTGATGCTTAGGGTGACATTTAACTTAGTCTGCAAGTGGGTTCCCCTGTTATGTGTGGTACTGCCAGGGAGTTAGCACCATCCCTCTAGAAATTGACAGCATTGGTAGGAGGGTGAAGATACTCCTCACAAGCACAAAACATGGAAGGACATCCTTCTGAGATTTCTTCAGCCTAGATGTGGAGGAACTGTGCAGAAGGTGCCCCCTCTTTGTCATCACACACAGGTGGGGGGAGGCAGGGGCACGGCCAGAGGATCTTACACTTGCCAGGCCTTTGAACCACAGTGAACGTTTTTTCTTTTGCACAAAAGTCACCATAAAGCTTTTTTATCCATGTGTTTTAATGTCTGTATAACAGAACCCTTGTGTATAGTTTGTAAAGACCTTTGGGTTTCTTCTGATTGCAATGTAAATTGTTAAGAAAAGGCAGTTGAGCATGACTTACATTTTTATTCCCTTCACTTCTCCCAGCCCCTGAATATCGGAACCTCAGGCTTTCTACTCAGTGAAACTCGGTTACTTAAAAATCATTAACACGAGAGAGAAGAATCTTGTATTAAACATTTTGTACCAAATACTTAGTTATCGGTACTGGACTAGAGGCAGCACTGGAGACAGTTATCTAAAGAAATCACAAGGAGAAAATTGGTATTCCCGAGCAGGAGTTACGGGAGTTCTAATGGTCTCCCTCATCATTTTGGTACTTTTGTATCTGTTTTCAAAAGTTTTAGTTTCCTGTTTTATTAGGGTAATTTAAATGAATATCCTACCCAGGAAAAGTAGAAAGTTTGTACATATCTGTAAAAGTTTAGGTTATTATAAGTTACCACCATTTTAAACATGTTTCTTGTCATTTAAATATGGCATTTTTACTCCTATCCTGTTAGCAGATATTGATTGAACGACATAGGGAAAAGGAGGATATTTGGCTTAGATGAGCCAAGGTTTAAAGAAAACAGTAAAATAAAACTTGTCTCAGCACACAGCACTCAGTTTAGCACTTCACCAGTTTCCCAGCTTGAGCAGTCAGCCCCCAAGGTGAAAGAAGTCTCTGATCTAAAGTTTAAAAAATAGTTTGTTTGACTGGCCCTGGCCCTTTCAAGAAAGTAGCACTACAAGCTAATGTGTTCCAGAGTACTGTACTCTGTCTGAATGGAGCATTTTATTCTGGGATAGCCATAACTAAAAAGGAAGTGGGGAAAAAAGATACGAGTACAGGTTTCATTTAAAGCAGGAGTGGCTAACCCCTTGTCCATCAGAGAATTGAATTAGCAACATACCAGGAGCACTCCTAATTTGCATGAAATGGAGCAGTTTGTAGTACTTCTCATTTTGATATAGAGATGTGGCTACAATCTAGGGAGCCATCTTAATCCATGTGGGTCAGAATTTTATATTAAAGATAAAGGCAGCTATAGATTGCTTTATACAATTCTGCTCTGCATTTGGCTGGTGGGGTATATTTTGGTC